>NW_027480696.1:0-300000 GCF_051401765.1 Calliopsis andreniformis | reverse complement strand
AGGAGCAGTGTCAGTGTCAGTGTCAGGAGCAGCGTCAGTGTCAGGAGCAGTGTCAGGACCAGTGGCAGTGTCAGAAGCAGTGTCAGGGCCAGTGTCAGTGACAGGAGCAGTGACAGTGTCAGGAGCATTGTCCGGAGCAGTATCCGTGTCAGGAGCACTGTCAGGAGCATTGTCAGGATCAGCAGCAGCGTCAGTGTCAGGAGCAGTGGTAGTAGCAGTGACAGTGTCAGGAGCAGTGGTAGTAGCAGTGTCAGTGGCAGGAGCAGTGTCAGGTGCAGTGTCAGGAGCAGTGTCAGGTTCAGGAGCATTGTCCGGAGAAGTGTCCGTGTCAGGAGAAGCATCAGGAGCATTGTCAGTAGCAGCAGCAGTGTCTGTGTCATGAGCAGTGTCAGGAGCAGCTCAGTGTCAGGTGCAGTGTGAGGAGCCGTGTCACGGTCAGGAGCAGTTTGAGGAGCATTGTCAGTATCAGCAGCAGTCTCTGTGTCAGGAGCAGTGTCAGGAGCAGTGTCAGTGTCAGTATCAGGAGCAGTGTCAGTGTCAGGAGCAGTGTCAGGACCAGCGCCAGTGTCAGAAACAGTGTCAGGACCAGTGCCAGTGACAGGAGCAGTGTCAGTGTCAGAAGCATTGTTCGGAGCAGTGTCTGTGTCAGGAGCAGTGTCAGGAGCATTGTCAGCATCAGCAGCAGTGTCTGTGTCAGGACCAGTGTCAGGTGCAGTGTCAGGAGCTGTGTCAGTGTCAGGAGCAGTGTCAGTGCCAGTAGCAGTGACAGGAGCTGTGCCATGAGCAGTGTCTGTGTCAGGAGCAATGTCAGGAGCAGTGTCAGGAGCAGTGTCAGGAGCAGGGTCAGTGTCAGGATCAGTGTCAGGGGCAGTGCCAGTGTCAGTTGCTGTGTCTGGAGCAGCGTCAGGAGCAGTGACAGTGTCTGGAGCATTGTCAGGTCCTGTGCCAGTGTCAGGAGCAGTGTCAGTGTGAGCAGCAGTGTCAGGAACAGTGGCAGGAGCAGTGTCAGTGTCACGAACTGTCTCAGGAGCAGTGTCAGTGTCTGGAGCAATGTCGCGAGCAGTTCCAGGAGCAGTGTCAGTGTCAGTAGCAGTGTCAGGAGCAGTGTCAGTGTCAGTGTCAGGAGCAGCGTCAGTGTCAGGAGCAGTGTCAGGACCAGTGCCAGTGTCAGAAGCAGTGTCAGGGCCAGTGTCAGTGACAGGAGCAGTGACAGTGTCAGGAGCATTGTCCGGAGCAGTGTCCGTGTCAGGAGCACTGTCAGCAGCATTGTCAGGATCAGCAGCAGCGTCAGTGTCAGGAGCAGTGGTAGTAGCAGTGACAGTGTCAGGAGCAGTGGTAGTAGCAGTGTCAGTGACAGGAGCAGTGTCAGGTGCAGTGTCAGGAGCAGTGTCAGGTTCAGGAGCATTGTCCGGAGAAGTGTCCGTGTCAGGAGAAGCATCAGGAGCATTGTCAGTAGCAGCAGCAGTGTCTGTGTCATGAGCAGTGTCAGGAGCAGCTCAGTGTCAGGTGCAGTGTGAGGAGCCGTGTCACGGTCAGGAGCAGTTTGAGGAGCATTGTCAGTATCAGCAGCAGTCTCTGTGTCAGTAGCAGTGTCAGGAGCAGTGTCAGTATGAAGAGCAGTGTGAGGAGCAGTGTAAGTGGCAGGAGCAGTGTCAGTGTCAGTGTTACTGTCATCAACAGTGTCAGCGTCAGTGTCAGGAGCACTGTCAGAAGCATTGTTAGGATCAGCAGCAGCGTCAGTGTCAGGAGCAGTGGTAGTAGCAGTGACAGTGTCAGGAGCAGTGTCAGGTGCAGTGTCAGGAGCTGTGTCAGTGTCAGGAGCAGTGTCAGTGCCAGGAGCAGTGACAGGAGCTGTGCCATGAGCAGTGTCTGTGTCAGGAGCAGTGTCAGGAGCAGTGTCAGGAGCAGTGTCAGGAGCAGTGTCAGTGGCAGGAGCTGCGTCAGGAGCAGTGTCAGTGTCAGGAGCAGTGTCAGGAGCAGTGTCAGCGTCAGGAGCAGTGACAGGAGCAGTGTCGATGTCAGGAGCAGTGTCAGTGTCAGTGTCAGGAGCAGTGTCAGGAGCAGTGCCAGTGTCTGCAGTAGTGTCACGAGCAGTGTCAGGAACAGTGTCAGTGTCAGTAGCAGTGTCAGAAGCAGTGTAAGTGTCAGGAGCAGCGCCAGGGACAGTATCAGGAGCAGTGTCAGTGTCACGAGCAGTGTCAGGAGCAGTGTCAGGAGCAGGGTTAGTGTCAGGAGCAGGGTTAGTGTCAGGAGCTGTGTCTGTGTCAGGAGCTATTTCAGGAGTAGTTTCATGTGCAGTCTCAGTGTCAGTGTCTGGAGCAGTGTCAGGATCATTGTCAGGATCAGCAGCAGTGACAGTGTCAGGAGCAGTGTCAGGAGCAGTATCAGCGTCTGGAGCAGTTTCACGAGCAGTGTCAGGAGCAGCGCCAGTGACAGTATCAGGAGCAGTGTCAGTGTCACGAGCAGTGTCAGGAGTAGTTTCAGCAGCATTGTCAGTATCGGAAGCAGTGCCAGTGTCAGGAGCAGTGCCAGGAGCAGTGTCAGTGTCAGGTGCAGTGTGAGGAGCCGTGTCAGTGTCAGGAGCAGTGTCAGGAGCATTGTCAGTATCAGCAGCAGTGTCAGTGTCAGGAGCAGTGTCAGAGTCAGGAGCAGTGTGAGGAGCAGTGTCAGTGTCAGGTGCAGTGTCAGTGTCAGGAGCATTGTCAGGATCAGCAGCAGTATGAGTGTCAGGAGCAGTGTCAGGATCAGTGTCAGTATCAGGAGCAGTGTCTGTGTCAGGAGCAGTGTCAGGAGCAGTGTCAGTGTCAGGAGCATTGTCAGTGTCAGGAGCAGCGTCAGTGTCAGGAGCAGTGTCAGAGTCAGGAGCAGTGTGAGGAGCAGTGTCAGTGTCAGGTGTAGTGTCAGGAGCAGTGTCAGTGTCTAGAGCAGTGTCAGGAGCAGTATCAGTAGCAGGGTCAGTTTCAGGATCTGTGTGAGGTGCAGTGTCTGTTTCAGGAGCAGTGCCAGGAGCAGTGTGAGGAGCCGTGTCAGGTGCTGTGTCAGGAGCTGTGCCAGGAGCTGTGTCAGGAGCAGTGTCAGTGACAGTAGCTTTTTCAGGAGCAGTGTCAGTGTCAGCAGCTGTGTTAGGAACAGTGTCAGGAGCAGTCTCAGTGTCAGGAGCAGTCTCAGGAGCAGTTTCAGGAGCAGTGTCAGTGTCAGGAGCATTGTCAGGACCAGTGCCAGTGTCAGGAGCAGTGTCGGTGGGAGCAGCAGTGTCAGCAACAGTGGCAGGAGCAGTGTCACAGTCACGAGCTGTGTCACGAGCAGTGTCAGTGTCAGGAGCACAGTGAGGGGCAGTGCCAGTGACAGGAGCAGTGTCAGGAGCAGTGTCAGTGCCTGGAGGTGTGTCCGAAGCAGTGTCAGGAGCAGTGTCCAGAGCAGTGTCAGGAGCAGGCTCAGTGTCAGGAGCAGTGTCAGTGTCACGAGTTATTTCAGGAGTAGTTTCATGTGCAGTCTCAGGGTCTGTGTCTGGAGCAGTGTCAGGAGAATTGTCAGGATCAGCAGTAGTGACAGTGTCAGGAGCAGTGTCAGGAGCAGTGTCAGTGTCTGCAGTAGTGTCACGAGCAGTGTCAGGAGCAGTGTCAGTGTCAGTAGCAGTGTCAGAAGCAGTGTAAGTGTCAGGAGCAGCGCCAGGGACAGTATCAGGAGCAGTGTCAGTGTCACGAGCAGTGTCAGGAGTAGTGTCAGGAGCAGGGTTAGTGTCAGGAGCAGTGTCAGTGTCAGGAGCTATTTCCGGAGTAGTTTCATGTGCAGTCTCAGTGTCAGTGTCTGGAGCAGTGTCAGGAGCATTGTCAGGATCAGCAGCAGTGACAGTGTCAGGAGCAGTGTCAGGAGCAGTATCAGCGTCTGGAGCAGTGTCACGAGCAGTGTCAGGAGCAGCGCCAGTGACAGTATCAGGAGCAGTGTCAGTGTCACGAGCAGTGTCAGGAGTAGTTTCAGCAGCATTGTCAGTATCGGTAGCAGTGCCAGTGTCAGGAGCAGTGTGAGGAGCCGTGTCAGTGTCAGGAGCAGTGTCAGGAGCATTGTCAGTATCAGCAGCAGTGTCTGTGTCAGGAGCAGTGTCAGGAGCAGTTTCAGTGTCTGGAACAGAGACACGAGCCGTGTCAGGAGCAGTATCAGTCTCAGTAGCAGTGTCTGGAGCAGTGACAAGGTCAGGAGCAGAGCCAGTGTCAGTATCAGGAGCAGTGTCAGTGTCAGGAGCAGCATCAGGCGCATGCTCAGGATCAGCAGCAGTGTCAGTGTCAGCAGCAGTGTCAGGAGCTGTTCGAGGAGCAGTGTCAGTTTCAGGAGCTGTGTCACAAACAGTGTCAGTGTCAGCAGCAGTGTCAGGAGCAGTGTCAGTGTCAGGAGCATTGTCAGGACCAGTGCCAGTGTCTGGAGCAGTGTCAGTGTGAGCAGCAGTGTCAGGAACAGTGGCAGGAGCAGTGTCAGTGTCACGATCTGTCTCAGGAGCAGTGTCAGTGTCTGGAGCAGTGTCGCAAGCAGTTCCAGGAGCAGTGTCAGTGTCAGTAGCAGTGTCAGGAGCAGTGTCAGTGTCAGTGTCAGGAGCAGCGTCAGTGTCAGGAGCAGTGTCAGGACCAGTGCCAGTGTCAGAAGCAGTGTCAGGGCCAGTGTCAGTGACAGGAGCAGTGACAGTGTCAGGAGCATTGTCCGGAGCAGTATCCGTGTCAGGAGCACTGTCAGGAGCATTGTCAGGATCAGCAGCAGCGTCAGTGTCAGGAGCAGTGGTAGTAGCAGTGACAGTGTCAGGAGCAGTGGTAGTAGCAGTGTCAGTGGCAGGAGCAGTGTCAGGTGCAGTGTCAGGAGCAGTGTCAGGTTCTGGAGCATTGTCCGGAGAAGTGTCCGTGTCAGGAGAAGCATCAGGAGCATTGTCAGTAGCAGCAGCAGTGTCTGTGTCATGAGCAGTGTCAGGAGCAGCTCAGTGTCAGGTGCAGTGTGAGGAGCCGTGTCACGGTCAGGAGCAGTTTGAGGAGCATTGTCAGTATCAGCAGCAGTCTCTGTGTCAGGAGCAGTGTCAGGAGCAGTGTCAGTGTCAGTATCAGGAGCAGTGTCAGTGCCAGGAGCAGTGTCAGGACCAGCGCCAGTGTCAGAAACAGTGTCAGGACCAGTGCCAGTGACAGGAGCAGTGTCAGTGTCAGAAGCATTGTTCGGAGCAGTGTCTGTGTCAGGAGCAGTGTCAGGAGCATTGTCAGCATCAGCAGCAGTGTCTGTGTCAGGACCAGTGTCAGGTACAGTGTCAGGAGCTGTGTCAGTGTCAGGAGCAGTGTCAGTGCCAGTAGCAGTGACAGGAGCTGTGCCATGAGCAGTGTCTGTGTCAGGAGCAATGTCAGGAGCAGTGTCAGGAGCAGTGTCAGGAGCAGTGTCAGTGGCAGGAGCTGCGTCAGGAGCAGTGTCAGTGTCAGGAGCAGTGTTAGGAGCAGTGTCAGCGTCAGGAGCAGTGACAGGAGCAGTGTCGATGTCAGGAGCAGTGTCAGTGTCAGTGTCAGGAGCAGTGTCAGGAGCAGTGTCAGTGTCTGCAGTAGTGTCACGAGCAGTGTCAGGAGCAGTGTCAGTGTCAGTAGCAGTGTCAGAAGCAGTGTAAGTGTCAGGAGCAGCGCCAGGGACAGTATCAGGAGCAGTGTCAGTGTCACGAGCAGTGTCAGGAGTAGTGTCAGGAGCAGGGTTAGTGTCAGGAGCAGAGTTAGTGTCAGGAGCTGTGTCTGTGTCAGGAGCTATTTCAGGAGTAGTTTCATGTGCAGTCTCAGTGTCAGTGTCTGGAGCAGTGTCAGGAGCATTGTCAGGATCAGCAGCAGTGTCTGTGTCAGGACCAGTGTCAGGAGCAATGTCAGTATCAGGAGCAGTGTGAGCAGCCGTGTCAGGGTCAGGAGCAGTTTCAGGAGCATTATCAGTATCAGCAGCAGTGTCTGTGTCAGTAGCAGTGTCAGGAGCAGTGTCAGTGTGAAGAGCAGTGTGAGGAGCCGTGTCAGTGTCAGGAGCAGTGTCAGGAGCATTGTCAGTATCAGCAGCAGTGTCTGTGTCAGGAGCAGTGTCAGGACCAGTGCCAGTGTCATGAGCAGTGTCAGGACCAGTGTCAGTGTCAGGAGCAGTGTCAGTAGCAGTGTCAGTGTCAGGAGCAGTGTTAGGAACAGTGTCAATGTCAGTTTCAGGAGCAGTGTCAGTGTCTGGAGCTGTGTCCGGAGCAGTGTCAGGAGCAGTGTCCAGAGCAGTGTCAGGAGCAGTATCAGCGTCTGGAGCAGTGTCACGAGCAGTGTCAGGAGCAGCGCCAGTGACAGTCTCAGGAGCAGTGTCAGTGTCACGAGCAGTGTCAGGAGTAGTTTCAGCAGCATTGTCAGTATCGGCAGCAGTGCCAGTGTCAGGAGCAGTGTGAGGAGCCGTGCAAGTGTCAGAAGCTGTGTCAGGAGCAGTGTCAGTGTCAGCAGCGGTGTTAGGAACTGTGTCAGGGGCAGTGTCAGTGTCTGGAGCAGTATCAGGAGCAGTGTCAGTAGCAGGATCAGTGTCAGGAGCAGGGTCAGTGTCAGGAGCAGTGTCAGGACCAGTGCCAGTGTCAGGAGCAGTGTCAGGACCAGTGTCAGTGTCAGGAGCAGTGTCAGGACCTGGGTCAGTGACAGGACCTGTGACAGTGTCTGGAGCAGTGCCAAGAGCAGTGCCAGTGTCAGTGTCAGGAGCGGAGTCAGGCGCACTGTCAGTAGCAGTGTCAGTGTCAGGAGCAGAGTCAGGATCAGTGTCATAGTCCGGAGCGGTGTCATGAGTAGTGTCAGTGTCAGGAGCAAAGTCAGGACCAGTGCCAACGTCAGCGGCAGAGTCAGGACCAGTGCCAGTGTCAGAAGCAGTGTCAGGACCAGTGTCAGTGACAGGAGCAGTGTCAGTGTCAGGAGTAGTGTCAGGAGCTGTGTCAGTGTCAGGAGCAGTGTCAGGAGCAGTTTCAGGAGCAGTGTTAGTGTCAGGAGCAGTGTCAGGACCAGTGCCAGTCTCAGAAGCAGTGTCAGAGGGAGCAGCAGTGTCAGGAACAGTGGCAGGAGCAGTGTCACAGTCGCGAGCTGTGTCAGGAGCAGTGTCAGTGTCTGGAGCGATGTCACCAGCTGTGTCAGGAGCAATGTCAGTGTCAGTATCAGTGTCAGGAGCATTGTCAGGATCAGCAGCAGTATCAGTGTCAGGAGCAGTGTCAGGATCAGCGTCAGTATCAGGAGCAGTGTCAGGAGCAGTGGCAGGACCAGTGTCAGTGTCAGGAGCAGTGTCAGGAGCAGTGTCAGTGTCAGGAGCACAGTGAGGGGCAGTGCCAGTGTCAGGAGCAGTGTCTGGAGCAGTGCCAGTGTCAGAAGCTGTGTCAGGAGCAGTGTCAGTGTCAGCAGCAGTGTTAGGAACTGTGTCAGGGGCAGCGTCAGTGTCTGGAGCAGTATCAGGAGCAGTGTCAGCAGCAGGGTCAGTGTCAGGAGCAGGGTCAGTGTCAGGAGCAGGGTCAGTGTCAGGAGCAGTGTCAGGACCAGTGCCAGTGTCAGAAGCAGTGCCAGGACCTGGGTCAGTGACAGGACCTGTGACAGTGTATGGAGCAGTGCAAAGAGCAGTGCCAGTGTCAGTGTCAGGAGCGGTGTCAGGCGCACTGTCAGTAGCAGTGTCAGTGTCAGGAGCAGAGTCAGGACAAGAGCCAGTGTCAGGAGCAGTGTCAGGAACAGTGCCAGTCTCAGAAGCAGTGTCCGGACCAGTGTAAGTGACAGGAACAGTGTCAGTGGCAGGAGCAGTGTCAGGAGATGTGTCAGTGCCAGGAGCAATGTCAGGATCAGTGTCATAGTCCGGAGCGGTGTCATGAGTAGTGTCAGTGTCAGGAGCAAAGTCAGGACCAGTGCCAACGTCAGCGGCAGAGTCAGGACCAGTGCCAGTGTCAGAAGCAGTGTCAGGACCAGTGTCAGTGACAGGAGCAGTGTCAGTGTCAGGAGTAGTGTCAGGACCTGTGTCAGTGTCAGGAGCAGTGTCAGGAGCAGTTTCAGGAGCAGTGTTAGTGTCAGGAGCAGTGTCAGGACCAGTGCCAGTCTCAGAAGCAGTGTCAGAGGGAGCAGCAGTGTCAGGAACAGTGGCAGGAGCAGTGTCACAGTCACGAGCTGTGTCAGGAGCAGTGTCAGTGTCTGGAGCAATGTCACCAGCTGTGTCAGGAGCAATGTCAGTGTCAGTATCAGTGTCAGGAGCATTGTCAGGATCAGCAGCAGTATCAGTGTCAGGAGCAGTGTCAGGATCAGCGTCAGTATCAGGAGCAGTGTCAGGAGCAGCGGCAGGACCAGTGTCAGTGTCAGGAGCTGTGTCAGGACCACTGCAAGTGTCAGGAGCAGTGCCAGGATGAGTATCAGGAGCAGTGACAGTGTCAGGAGCAGTGTCAGGAGCAGTGTCAGTGTCAGGAGCACAGTGAGGGGCAGTGCCAGTGTCAGGAGCAGTGTCAGGAGCAGTGCCAGTGTCAGAAGCTGTGTCAGGAGCGGTGTCAGTGTCAGCAGCAGTGTTAGGAACTGTGTCAGGGGCAGCGTCAGTGTCTGGAGCAGTATCAGGAGCAGTGTCAGGAGCAGGGTCAGTGCCAGGAGCAGGGTCAGTGTCAGGAGCAGTGTCAGGACCAGTGCCAGTGTCAGAAGCAGTGTCAGGACCTGGGTCAGTGACAGGACCTGTGACAGTGTCTGGAGCAGTGCCAAGAGCAGTGCCAGTGTCAGTGTCAGGAGCGGTGTCAGGCGCACTGTCAGTAGCAGTGTCAGTGTCAGGAGCAGAGTCAGGACAAGAGCCAGTGTCAGGAGCAGTGTCAGGACCAGTGCCAGTCTCAGAAGCAGTGTCCGGACCAGTGTAAGTGACAGGAACAGTGTCAGTGGCAGGAGCAGTGTCAGGAGATGTGTCAGTGCCAGGAGCAATGTCAGGATCAGTGTCATAGTCCGGAGCGGTGTCATGAGTAGTGTCACTGTCAGGAGCAAAGTCAGGACCAGTGCCAACGTCAGCGGCAGAGTCAGGACCAGTGCCAGTGTCAGAAGCAGTGTCAGGACCAGTGTCAGTGACAGGAGCAGTGTCAGTGTCAGGAGTAGTGTCAGGAGCAGTGTCAGGAGCAGTTTCAGGATCAGTGTTAGTGTCAGGAGCAGTGTCAGGACCAGTGCCGGTGTCATGAGCAGTGTCAGAGGGAGCAGCAGTGTCAGGAACAGTGGCAGGAGCAGTGTCACAGTCACGAGCTGTGTCAGGAGAAGAGTGAGTGTCTGGAGTAATGTCACCAGCAGTGTCAGGAGCAATGTCAGTGTCAGTATCAATGTCAGGAGCATTGTCAGGATCAGCAGCAGTATCAGTGTCAGGAGCAGTGTCAGGATCAGCGTCAGTATCAGGAGCAGTGTCAGGAGCAGTGGCAGGGCCAGTGTCAGTGTCAGGAGCTGTGTCAGGGCCACTGCAAGAGTCAGGAGCAGTGCCAGGATCAGTATCAGGAGCAGTGACAGTGTCAGGAGCAGTGTCAGGAGCAGTGTCAGTGTCAGGTGCTCAGTGAGGGGCAGTGCCTGTGTCAGGAGCAGTGTCAGGAGCAGTGCCAGTGTCAGAAGCTGTGTCAGGTGCAGTGTCAGTGTCAGCAGCAGTGTTAGGAACTGTGTCAGGGGCAGTGTCAGTGTCTGGAGCAGTATCAGGAGCAGTGTCAGGAGCAGGGTCAGTGACAGGAGGAGTGTCAGTGTCAGGAGCAGTGTCAGGAGCAGTGTCAGTGTCAGTAGCAGTGCCAGGTTCAGTATCAGGAGCAGTGTCAGGAGCAGTGTCAGTGTCAGGAGCACAGTGAGGGGCAGTGCCAGTGACAGGAGCAGTGTCAGGAGCAGTGTCAGTGTCAGGTGCAGTGTGAGGAGCCGTGTCAGTGTCAGAGGCAGTGTCAGGACCAGTGTCAGTGACTGGAGCAGTGTCAGTGTCAGCAGCATTGTCCGGAGCAGTGTCTGTGTCAGGAGCCGTTTGAGGAGCAGTGTCAGTTTCAGCAGCAGTGTCAGTGTCAGGAGCTCTGGCAGGAGCATTGTCAGTGTCAGGAGGAGTGTCTGGAGCAGTGTCGGGAGCAGTGTCAGGACCAGTGTCAGTGTCTGCAGTAGTGTCACGAGCAGTGTCAGGAGCAGTGTCAGTGTCAGTAGCAGTGTCAGAATCAGTGTAAGTGTCAGGAGCAGCGCCAGGGACAGTATCAGGAGCAGTGTCAGTGTCACGAGCAGTGTCAGGAGTAGTGTCAGGAGCAGGGTTAGTGTCAGGAGCAGTGTCAGTGTCAGGAGCTATTTCCGGAGTAGTTTCATGTGCAGTCTCAGTGTCAGTGTCTGGAGCAGTGTCAGGAGCATTGTCAGGATCAGCAGCAGTGACAGTGTCAGGAGCAGTGTCAGGAGCAGTATCAGCGTCTGGAGCAGTGTCACGAGCAGTGTCAGGAGCAGCGCCAGTGACAGTATCAGGAGCAGTGTCAGTGTCACGAGCAGTGTCAGGAGTAGTTTCAGCAGCATTGTCAGTATCGGTAGCAGTGCCAGTGTCAGGAGCAGTGTGAGGAGCCGTGTCAGTGTCAGGAGCAGTGTCAGGAGCATTGTCAGTATCAGCAGCAGTGTCTGTGTCAGGAGCAGTGTCAGGAGCAGTTTCAGTGTCTGGAACAGAGACACGAGCCGTGTCAGGAGCAGTATCAGTCTCAGTAGCAGTGTCTGGAGCAGTGACAAGGTCAGGAGCAGAGCCAGTGTCAGTATCAGGAGCAGTGTCAGTGTCAGGAGCAGCATCAGGCGCATGCTCAGGATCAGCAGCAGTGTCAGTGTCAGCAGCAGTGTCAGGAGCTGTTCGAGGAGCAGTGTCAGTTTCAGGAGCTGTGTCACAAACAGTGTCAGTGTCAGCAGCAGTGTCAGGAGCAGTGTCAGTGTCAGGAGCATTGTCAGGACCAGTGCCAGTGTCTGGAGCAGTGTCAGTGTGAGCAGCAGTGTCAGGAACAGTGGCAGGAGCAGTGTCAGTGTCACGATCTGTCTCAGGAGCAGTGTCAGTGTCTGGAGCAGTGTCGCAAGCAGTTCCAGGAGCAGTGTCAGTGTCAGTAGCAGTGTCAGGAGCAGTGTCAGTGTCAGTGTCAGGAGCAGCGTCAGTGTCAGGAGCAGTGTCAGGACCAGTGCCAGTGTCAGAAGCAGTGTCAGGGCCAGTGTCAGTGACAGGAGCAGTGACAGTGTCAGGAGCATTGTCCGGAGCAGTATCCGTGTCAGGAGCACTGTCAGGAGCATTGTCAGGATCAGCAGCAGCGTCAGTGTCAGGAGCAGTGGTAGTAGCAGTGACAGTGTCAGGAGCAGTGGTAGTAGCAGTGTCAGTGGCAGGAGCAGTGTCAGGTGCAGTGTCAGGAGCAGTGTCAGGTTCAGGAGCATTGTCCGGAGAAGTGTCCGTGTCAGGAGAAGCATCAGGAGCATTGTCAGTAGCAGCAGCAGTGTCTGTGTCATGAGCAGTGTCAGGAGCAGCTCAGTGTCAGGTGCAGTGTGAGGAGCCGTGTCACGGTCAGGAGCAGTTTGAGGAGCATTGTCAGTATCAGCAGCAGTCTCTGTGTCAGGAGCAGTGTCAGGAGCAGTGTCAGTGTCAGTATCAGGAGCAGTGTCAGTGCCAGGAGCAGTGTCAGGACCAGCGCCAGTGTCAGAAACAGTGTCAGGACCAGTGCCAGTGACAGGAGCAGTGTCAGAGTCAGAAGCATTGTTCGGAGCAGTGTCTGTGTCAGGAGCAGTGTCAGGAGCATTGTCAGCATCAGCAGCAGTGTCTGTGTCAGGACCAGTGTCAGGTGCAGTGTCAGGAGCTGTGTCAGTGTCAGGAGCAGTGTCAGTGCCAGTAGCAGTGACAGGAGCTGTGCCATGAGCAGTGTCTGTGTCAGGAGCAATGTCAGGAGCAGTGTCAGGAGCAGTGTCAGGAGCAGTGTCAGTGGCAGGAGCTGCGTCAGGAGCAGTGTCAGTGTCAGGAGCAGTGTTAGGAGCAGTGTCAGCGTCAGGAGCAGTGACAGGAGCAGTGTCGATGTCAGGAGCAGTGTCAGTGTCAGTGTCAGGAGCAGTGTCAGGAGCAGTGTCAGTGTCTGCAGTAGTGTCACGAGCAGTGTCAGGAGCAGTGTCAGTGTCAGTAGCAGTGTCAGAAGCAGTGTAAGTGTCAGGAGCAGCGCCAGGGACAGTATCAGGAGCAGTGTCAGTGTCACGAGCAGTGTCAGGAGTAGTGTCAGGAGCAGGGTTAGTGTCAGGAGCAGAGTTAGTGTCAGGAGCTGTGTCTGTGTCAGGAGCTATTTCAGGAGTAGTTTCATGTGCAGTCTCAGTGTCAGTGTCTGGAGCAGTGTCAGGAGCATTGTCAGGATCAGCAGCAGTGTCTGTGTCAGGACCAGTGTCAGGAGCAATGTCAGTATCAGGAGCAGTGTGAGCAGCCGTGTCAGGGTCAGGAGCAGTTTCAGGAGCATTATCAGTATCAGCAGCAGTGTCTGTGTCAGTAGCAGTGTCAGGAGCAGTGTCAGTGTGAAGAGCAGTGTGAGGAGCCGTGTCAGTGTCAGGAGCAGTGTCAGGAGCATTGTCAGTATCAGCAGCAGTGTCTGTGTCAGGAGCAGTGTCAGGACCAGTGCCAGTGTCATGAGCAGTGTCAGGACCAGTGTCAGTGTCAGGAGCAGTGTCAGTAGCAGTGTCAGTGTCAGGAGCAGTGTTAGGAACAGTGTCAATGTCAGCTTCAGGAGCAGTGTCAGTGTCTGGAGCTGTGTCCGGAGCAGTGTCAGGAGCAGTGTCCAGAGCAGTGTCAGGAGCAGTATCAGCGTCTGGAGCAGTGTCACGAGCAGTGTCAGGAGCAGCGCCAGTGACAGTCTCAGGAGAAGTGTCAGTGTCACGAGCAGTGTCAGGAGTAGTTTCAGCAGCATTGTCAGTATCGGCAGCAGTGCCAGTGTCAGGAGCAGTGTGAGGAGCCGTGCAAGTGTCAGAAGCTGTGTCAGGAGCAGTGTCAGTGTCAGCAGCGGTGTTAGGAACTGTGTCAGGGGCAGTGTCAGTGTCTGGAGCAGTATCAGGAGCAGTGTCAGTAGCAGGATCAGTGTCAGGAGCAGGGTCAGTGTCAGGAGCAGTGTCAGGACCAGTGCCAGTGTCAGGAGCAGTGTCAGGACCAGTGTCAGTGTCAGGAGCAGTGTCAGGACCTGGGTCAGTGACAGGACCTGTGACAGTGTCTGGAGCAGTGCCAAGAGCAGTGCCAGTGTCAGTGTCAGGAGCGGAGTCAGGCGCACTGTCAGTAGCAGTGTCAGTGTCAGGAGCAGAGTCAGGATCAGTGTCATAGTCCGGAGCGGTGTCATGAGTAGTGTCAGTGTCAGGAGCAAAGTCAGGACCAGTGCCAACGTCAGCGGCAGAGTCAGGACCAGTGCCAGTGTCAGAAGCAGTGTCAGGACCAGTGTCAGTGACAGGAGCAGTGTCAGTGTCAGGAGTAGTGTCAGGAGCTGTGTCAGTGTCAGGAGCAGTGTCAGGAGCAGTTTCAGGAGCAGTGTTAGTGTCAGGAGCAGTGTCAGGACCAGTGCCAGTCTCAGAAGCAGTGTCAGAGGGAGCAGCAGTGTCAGGAACAGTGGCAGGAGCAGTGTCACAGTCGCGAGCTGTGTCAGGAGCAGTGTCAGTGTCTGGAGCGATGTCACCAGCTGTGTCAGGAGCAATGTCAGTGTCAGTATCAGTGTCAGGAGCATTGTCAGGATCAGCAGCAGTATCAGTGTCAGGAGCAGTGTCAGGATCAGCGTCAGTATCAGGAGCAGTGTCAGGAGCAGTGGCAGGACCAGTGTCAGTGTCAGGAGCAGTGTCAGGAGCAGTGTCAGTGTCAGGAGCACAGTGAGGGGCAGTGCCAGTGTCAGGAGCAGTGTCTGGAGCAGTGCCAGTGTCAGAAGCTGTGTCAGGAGCAGTGTCAGTGTCAGCAGCAGTGTTAGGAACTGTGTCAGGGGCAGCGTCAGTGTCTGGAGCAGTATCAGGAGCAGTGTCAGCAGCAGGGTCAGTGTCAGGAGCAGGGTCAGTGTCAGGAGCAGGGTCAGTGTCAGGAGCAGTGTCAGGACCAGTGCCAGTGTCAGAAGCAGTGCCAGGACCTGGGTCAGTGACAGGACCTGTGACAGTGTATGGAGCAGTGCAAAGAGCAGTGCCAGTGTCAGTGTCAGGAGCGGTGTCAGGCGCACTGTCAGTAGCAGTGTCAGTGTCAGGAGCAGAGTCAGGACAAGAGCCAGTGTCAGGAGCAGTGTCAGGAACAGTGCCAGTCTCAGAAGCAGTGTCCGGACCAGTGTAAGTGACAGGAACAGTGTCAGTGGCAGGAGCAGTGTCAGGAGATGTGTCAGTGCCAGGAGCAATGTCAGGATCAGTGTCATAGTCCGGAGCGGTGTCATGAGTAGTGTCAGTGTCAGGAGCAAAGTCAGGACCAGTGCCAACGTCAGCGGCAGAGTCAGGACCAGTGCCAGTGTCAGAAGCAGTGTCAGGACCAGTGTCAGTGACAGGAGCAGTGTCAGTGTCAGGAGTAGTGTCAGGACCTGTGTCAGTGTCAGGAGCAGTGTCAGGAGCAGTTTCAGGAGCAGTGTTAGTGTCAGGAGCAGTGTCAGGACCAGTGCCAGTCTCAGAAGCAGTGTCAGAGGGAGCAGCAGTGTCAGGAACAGTGGCAGGAGCAGTGTCACAGTCACGAGCTGTGTCAGGAGCAGTGTCAGTGTCTGGAGCAATGTCACCAGCTGTGTCAGGAGCAATGTCAGTGTCAGTATCAGTGTCAGGAGCATTGTCAGGATCAGCAGCAGTATCAGTGTCAGGAGCAGTGTCAGGATCAGCGTCAGTATCAGGAGCAGTGTCAGGAGCAGCGGCAGGACCAGTGTCAGTGTCAGGAGCTGTGTCAGGACCACTGCAAGTGTCAGGAGCAGTGCCAGGATGAGTATCAGGAGCAGTGACAGTGTCAGGAGCAGTGTCAGGAGCAGTGTCAGTGTCAGGAGCACAGTGAGGGGCAGTGCCAGTGTCAGGAGCAGTGTCAGGAGCAGTGCCAGTGTCAGAAGCTGTGTCAGGAGCGGTGTCAGTGTCAGCAGCAGTGTTAGGAAGTGTGTCAGGGGCAGCGTCAGTGTCTGGAGCAGTATCAGGAGCAGTGTCAGGAGCAGGGTCAGTGCCAGGAGCAGGGTCAGTGTCAGGAGCAGTGTCAGGACCAGTGCCAGTGTCAGAAGCAGTGTCAGGACCTGGGTCAGTGACAGGACCTGTGACAGTGTCTGGAGCAGTGCCAAGAGCAGTGCCAGTGTCAGTGTCAGGAGCGGTGTCAGGCGCACTGTCAGTAGCAGTGTCAGTGTCAGGAGCAGAGTCAGGACAAGAGCCAGTGTCAGGAGCAGTGTCAGGACCAGTGCCAGTCTCAGAAGCAGTGTCCGGACCAGTGTAAGTGACAGGAACAGTGTCAGTGGCAGGAGCAGTGTCAGGAGATGTGTCAGTGCCAGGAGCAATGTCAGGATCAGTGTCATAGTCCGGAGCGGTGTCATGAGTAGTGTCACTGTCAGGAGCAAAGTCAGGACCAGTGCCAACGTCAGCGGCAGAGTCAGGACCAGTGCCAGTGTCAGAAGCAGTGTCAGGACCAGTGTCAGTGACAGGAGCAGTGTCAGTGTCAGGAGTAGTGTCAGGAGCAGTGTCAGGAGCAGTTTCAGGATCAGTGTTAGTGTCAGGAGCAGTGTCAGGACCAGTGCCGGTGTCATGAGCAGTGTCAGAGGGAGCAGCAGTGTCAGGAACAGTGGCAGGAGCAGTGTCACAGTCACGAGCTGTGTCAGGAGAAGAGTGAGTGTCTGGAGTAATGTCACCAGCAGTGTCAGGAGCAATGTCAGTGTCAGTATCAATGTCAGGAGCATTGTCAGGATCAGCAGCAGTATCAGTGTCAGGAGCAGTGTCAGGATCAGCGTCAGTATCAGGAGCAGTGTCAGGAGCAGTGGCAGGGCCAGTGTCAGTGTCAGGAGCTGTGTCAGGGCCACTGCAAGAGTCAGGAGCAGTGCCAGGATCAGTATCAGGAGCAGTGACAGTGTCAGGAGCAGTGTCAGGAGCAGTGTCAGTGTCAGGTGCTCAGTGAGGGGCAGTGCCTGTGTCAGGAGCAGTGTCAGGAGCAGTGCCAGTGTCAGAAGCTGTGTCAGGTGCAGTGTCAGTGTCAGCAGCAGTGTTAGGAACTGTGTCAGGGGCAGTGTCAGTGTCTGGAGCAGTATCAGGAGCAGTGTCAGGAGCAGGGTCAGTGACAGGAGGAGTGTCAGTGTCAGGAGCAGTGTCAGGAGCAGTGTCAGTGTCAGTAGCAGTGCCAGGTTCAGTATCAGGAGCAGTGTCAGGAGCAGTGTCAGTGTCAGGAGCACAGTGAGGGGCAGTGCCAGTGACAGGAGCAGTGTCAGGAGCAGTGTCAGTGTCAGGTGCAGTGTGAGGAGCCGTGTCAGTGTCAGAGGCAGTGTCAGGACCAGTGTCAGTGACTGGAGCAGTGTCAGTGTCAGCAGCATTGTCCGGAGCAGTGTCTGTGTCAGGAGCCGTTTGAGGAGCAGTGTCAGTTTCAGCAGCAGTGTCAGTGTCAGGAGCTCTGGCAGGAGCATTGTCAGTGTCAGGAGGAGTGTCTGGAGCAGTGTCGGGAGCAGTGTCAGGACCAGTGTCAGTGTCTGCAGTAGTGTCACGAGCAGTGTCAGGAGCAGTGTCAGTGTCAGTAGCAGTGTCAGAATCAGTGTAAGTGTCAGGAGCAGCGCCAGGGACAGTATCAGGAGCAGTGTCAGTGTCACGAGCAGTGTCAGGAGTAGTGTCAGGAGCAGGGTTAGTGTCAGGAGCAGTGTCAGTGTCAGGAGCTATTTCCGGAGTAGTTTCATGTGCAGTCTCAGTGTCAGTGTCTGGAGCAGTGTCAGGAGCATTGTCAGGATCAGCAGCAGTGACAGTGTCAGGAGCAGTGTCAGGAGCAGTATCAGCGTCTGGAGCAGTGTCACGAGCAGTGTCAGGAGCAGCGCCAGTGACAGTATCAGGAGCAGTGTCAGTGTCACGAGCAGTGTCAGGAGTAGTTTCAGCAGCATTGTCAGTATCGGTAGCAGTGCCAGTGTCAGGAGCAGTGTGAGGAGCCGTGTCAGTGTCAGGAGCAGTGTCAGGAGCATTGTCAGTATCAGCAGCAGTGTCTGTGTCAGGAGCAGTGTCAGGAGCAGTTTCAGTGTCTGGAACAGAGACACGAGCCGTGTCAGGAGCAGTATCAGTCTCAGTAGCAGTGTCTGGAGCAGTGACAAGGTCAGGAGCAGAGCCAGTGTCAGTATCAGGAGCAGTGTCAGTGTCAGGAGCAGCATCAGGCGCATGCTCAGGATCAGCAGCAGTGTCAGTGTCAGCAGCAGTGTCAGGAGCTGTTCGAGGAGCAGTGTCAGTTTCAGGAGCTGTGTCACAAACAGTGTCAGTGTCAGCAGCAGTGTCAGGAGCAGTGTCAGTGTCAGGAGCATTGTCAGGACCAGTGCCAGTGTCTGGAGCAGTGTCAGTGTGAGCAGCAGTGTCAGGAACAGTGGCAGGAGCAGTGTCAGTGTCACGATCTGTCTCAGGAGCAGTGTCAGTGTCTGGAGCAGTGTCGCAAGCAGTTCCAGGAGCAGTGTCAGTGTCAGTAGCAGTGTCAGGAGCAGTGTCAGTGTCAGTGTCAGGAGCAGCGTCAGTGTCAGGAGCAGTGTCAGGACCAGTGCCAGTGTCAGAAGCAGTGTCAGGGCCAGTGTCAGTGACAGGAGCAGTGACAGTGTCAGGAGCATTGTCCGGAGCAGTATCCGTGTCAGGAGCACTGTCAGGAGCATTGTCAGGATCAGCAGCAGCGTCAGTGTCAGGAGCAGTGGTAGTAGCAGTGACAGTGTCAGGAGCAGTGGTAGTAGCAGTGTCAGTGGCAGGAGCAGTGTCAGGTGCAGTGTCAGGAGCAGTGTCAGGTTCAGGAGCATTGTCCGGAGAAGTGTCCGTGTCAGGAGAAGCATCAGGAGCATTGTCAGTAGCAGCAGCAGTGTCTGTGTCATGAGCAGTGTCAGGAGCAGCTCAGTGTCAGGTGCAGTGTGAGGAGCCGTGTCACGGTCAGGAGCAGTTTGAGGAGCATTGTCAGTATCAGCAGCAGTCTCTGTGTCAGGAGCAGTGTCAGGAGCAGTGTCAGTGTCAGTATCAGGAGCAGTGTCAGTGCCAGGAGCAGTGTCAGGACCAGCGCCAGTGTCAGAAACAGTGTCAGGACCAGTGCCAGTGACAGGAGCAGTGTCAGTGTCAGAAGCATTGTTCGGAGCAGTGTCTGTGTCAGGAGCAGTGTCAGGAGCATTGTCAGCATCAGCAGCAGTGTCTGTGTCAGGACCAGTGTCAGGTGCAGTGTCAGGAGCTGTGTCAGTGTCAGGAGCAGTGTCAGTGCCAGTAGCAGTGACAGGAGCTGTGCCATGAGCAGTGTCTGTGTCAGGAGCAATGTCAGGAGCAGTGTCAGGAGCAGTGTCAGGAGCAGTGTCAGTGGCAGGAGCTGCGTCAGGAGCAGTGTCAGTGTCAGGAGCAGTGTTAGGAGCAGTGTCAGCGTCAGGAGCAGTGACAGGAGCAGTGTCGATGTCAGGAGCAGTGTCAGTGTCAGTGTCAGGAGCAGTGTCAGGAGCAGTGTCAGTGTCTGCAGTAGTGTCACGAGCAGTGTCAGGAGCAGTGTCAGTGTCAGTAGCAGTGTCAGAAGCAGTGTAAGTGTCAGGAGCAGCGCCAGGGACAGTATCAGGAGCAGTGTCAGTGTCACGAGCAGTGTCAGGAGTAGTGTCAGGAGCAGGGTTAGTGTCAGGAGCAGAGTTAGTGTCAGGAGCTGTGTCTGTGTCAGGAGCTATTTCAGGAGTAGTTTCATGTGCAGTCTCAGTGTCAGTGTCTGGAGCAGTGTCAGGAGCATTGTCAGGATCAGCAGCAGTGTCTGTGTCAGGACCAGTGTCAGGAGCAATGTCAGTATCAGGAGCAGTGTGAGCAGCCGTGTCAGGGTCAGGAGCAGTTTCAGGAGCATTATCAGTATCAGCAGCAGTGTCTGTGTCAGTAGCAGTGTCAGGAGCAGTGTCAGTGTGAAGAGCAGTGTGAGGAGCCGTGTCAGTGTCAGGAGCAGTGTCAGGAGCATTGTCAGTATCAGCAGCAGTGTCTGTGTCAGGAGCAGTGTCAGGACCAGTGCCAGTGTCATGAGCAGTGTCAGGACCAGTGTCAGTGTCAGGAGCAGTGTCAGTAGCAGTGTCAGTGTCAGGAGCAGTGTTAGGAACAGTGTCAATGTCAGCTTCAGGAGCAGTGTCAGTGTCTGGAGCTGTGTCCGGAGCAGTGTCAGGAGCAGTGTCCAGAGCAGTGTCAGGAGCAGTATCAGCGTCTGGAGCAGTGTCACGAGCAGTGTCAGGAGCAGCGCCAGTGACAGTCTCAGGAGCAGTGTCAGTGTCACGAGCAGTGTCAGGAGTAGTTTCAGCAGCATTGTCAGTATCGGCAGCAGTGCCAGTGTCAGGAGCAGTGTGAGGAGCCGTGCAAGTGTCAGAAGCTGTGTCAGGAGCAGTGTCAGTGTCAGCAGCGGTGTTAGGAACTGTGTCAGGGGCAGTGTCAGTGTCTGGAGCAGTATCAGGAGCAGTGTCAGTAGCAGGATCAGTGTCAGGAGCAGGGTCAGTGTCAGGAGCAGTGTCAGGACCAGTGCCAGTGTCAGGAGCAGTGTCAGGACCAGTGTCAGTGTCAGGAGCAGTGTCAGGACCTGGGTCAGTGACAGGACCTGTGACAGTGTCTGGAGCAGTGCCAAGAGCAGTGCCAGTGTCAGTGTCAGGAGCGGAGTCAGGCGCACTGTCAGTAGCAGTGTCAGTGTCAGGAGCAGAGTCAGGATCAGTGTCATAGTCCGGAGCGGTGTCATGAGTAGTGTCAGTGTCAGGAGCAAAGTCAGGACCAGTGCCAACGTCAGCGGCAGAGTCAGGACCAGTGCCAGTGTCAGAAGCAGTGTCAGGACCAGTGTCAGTGACAGGAGCAGTGTCAGTGTCAGGAGTAGTGTCAGGAGCTGTGTCAGTGTCAGGAGCAGTGTCAGGAGCAGTTTCAGGAGCAGTGTTAGTGTCAGGAGCAGTGTCAGGACCAGTGCCAGTCTCAGAAGCAGTGTCAGAGGGAGCAGCAGTGTCAGGAACAGTGGCAGGAGCAGTGTCACAGTCGCGAGCTGTGTCAGGAGCAGTGTCAGTGTCTGGAGCGATGTCACCAGCTGTGTCAGGAGCAATGTCAGTGTCAGTATCAGTGTCAGGAGCATTGTCAGGATCAGCAGCAGTATCAGTGTCAGGAGCAGTGTCAGGATCAGCGTCAGTATCAGGAGCAGTGTCAGGAGCAGTGGCAGGACCAGTGTCAGTGTCAGGAGCAGTGTCAGGAGCAGTGTCAGTGTCAGGAGCACAGTGAGGGGCAGTGCCAGTGTCAGGAGCAGTGTCTGGAGCAGTGCCAGTGTCAGAAGCTGTGTCAGGAGCAGTGTCAGTGTCAGCAGCAGTGTTAGGAACTGTGTCAGGGGCAGCGTCAGTGTCTGGAGCAGTATCAGGAGCAGTGTCAGCAGCAGGGTCAGTGTCAGGAGCAGGGTCAGTGTCAGGAGCAGGGTCAGTGTCAGGAGCAGTGTCAGGACCAGTGCCAGTGTCAGAAGCAGTGCCAGGACCTGGGTCAGTGACAGGACCTGTGACAGTGTATGGAGCAGTGCAAAGAGCAGTGCCAGTGTCAGTGTCAGGAGCGGTGTCAGGCGCACTGTCAGTAGCAGTGTCAGTGTCAGGAGCAGAGTCAGGACAAGAGCCAGTGTCAGGAGCAGTGTCAGGAACAGTGCCAGTCTCAGAAGCAGTGTCCGGACCAGTGTAAGTGACAGGAACAGTGTCAGTGGCAGGAGCAGTGTCAGGAGATGTGTCAGTGCCAGGAGCAATGTCAGGATCAGTGTCATAGTCCGGAGCGGTGTCATGAGTAGTGTCAGTGTCAGGAGCAAAGTCAGGACCAGTGCCAACGTCAGCGGCAGAGTCAGGACCAGTGCCAGTGTCAGAAGCAGTGTCAGGACCAGTGTCAGTGACAGGAGCAGTGTCAGTGTCAGGAGTAGTGTCAGGACCTGTGTCAGTGTCAGGAGCAGTGTCAGGAGCAGTTTCAGGAGCAGTGTTAGTGTCAGGAGCAGTGTCAGGACCAGTGCCAGTCTCAGAAGCAGTGTCAGAGGGAGCAGCAGTGTCAGGAACAGTGGCAGGAGCAGTGTCACAGTCACGAGCTGTGTCAGGAGCAGTGTCAGTGTCTGGAGCAATGTCACCAGCTGTGTCAGGAGCAATGTCAGTGTCAGTATCAGTGTCAGGAGCATTGTCAGGATCAGCAGCAGTGACAGTGTCAGGAGCAGTGTCAGGAGCAGTATCAGCGTCTGGAGCAGTGTCACGAGCAGTGTCAGGAGCAGCGCCAGTGACAGTATCAGGAGCAGTGTCAGTGTCACGAGCTATTTCAGGAGTAGTTTCATGTGCAGTCTCAGGGTCTGTGTCTGGAGCAGTGTCAGGAGAATTGTCAGGATCAGCAGTAGTGACAGTGTCAGGAGCAGTGTCAGGAGCAGTGTCAGTGTCTGCAGTAGTGTCACGAGCAGTGTCAGGAGCAGTGTCAGTGTCAGTAGCAGTGTCAGAAGCAGTGTAAGTGTCAGGAGCAGCGCCAGGGACAGTATCAGGAGCAGTGTCAGTGTCACGAGCAGTGTCAGGAGTAGTGTCAGGAGCAGGGTTAGTGTCAGGAGCAGTGTCAGTGTCAGGAGCTATTTCCGGAGTAGTTTCATGTGCAGTCTCAGTGTCAGTGTCTGGAGCAGTGTCAGGAGCATTGTCAGGATCAGCAGCAGTGACAGTGTCAGGAGCAGTGTCAGGAGCAGTATCAGCGTCTGGAGCAGTGTCACGAGCAGTGTCAGGAGCAGCGCCAGTGACAGTATCAGGAGCAGTGTCAGTGTCACGAGCAGTGTCAGGAGTAGTTTCAGCAGCATTGTCAGTATCGGTAGCAGTGCCAGTGTCAGGAGCAGTGTGAGGAGCCGTGTCAGTGTCAGGAGCAGTGTCAGGAGCATTGTCAGTATCAGCAGCAGTGTCTGTGTCAGGAGCAGTGTCAGGAGCAGTTTCAGTGTCTGGAACAGAGACACGAGCCGTGTCAGGAGCAGTATCAGTCTCAGTAGCAGTGTCTGGAGCAGTGACAAGGTCAGGAGCAGAGCCAGTGTCAGTATCAGGAGCAGTGTCAGTGTCAGGAGCAGCATCAGGCGCATGCTCAGGATCAGCAGCAGTGTCAGTGTCAGCAGCAGTGTCAGGAGCTGTTCGAGGAGCAGTGTCAGTTTCAGGAGCTGTGTCACAAACAGTGTCAGTGTCAGCAGCAGTGTCAGGAGCAGTGTCAGTGTCAGGAGCATTGTCAGGACCAGTGCCAGTGTCTGGAGCAGTGTCAGTGTGAGCAGCAGTGTCAGGAACAGTGGCAGGAGCAGTGTCAGTGTCACGATCTGTCTCAGGAGCAGTGTCAGTGTCTGGAGCAGTGTCGCAAGCAGTTCCAGGAGCAGTGTCAGTGTCAGTAGCAGTGTCAGGAGCAGTGTCAGTGTCAGTGTCAGGAGCAGCGTCAGTGTCAGGAGCAGTGTCAGGACCAGTGGCAGTGTCAGAAGCAGTGTCAGGGCCAGTGTCAGTGACAGGAGCAGTGACAGTGTCAGGAGCATTGTCCGGAGCAGTATCCGTGTCAGGAGCACTGTCAGGAGCATTGTCAGGATCAGCAGCAGCGTCAGTGTCAGGAGCAGTGGTAGTAGCAGTGACAGTGTCAGGAGCAGTGGTAGTAGCAGTGTCAGTGGCAGGAGCAGTGTCAGGTGCAGTGTCAGGAGCAGTGTCAGGTTCAGGAGCATTGTCCGGAGAAGTGTCCGTGTCAGGAGAAGCATCAGGAGCATTGTCAGTAGCAGCAGCAGTGTCTGTGTCATGAGCAGTGTCAGGAGCAGCTCAGTGTCAGGTGCAGTGTGAGGAGCCGTGTCACGGTCAGGAGCAGTTTGAGGAGCATTGTCAGTATCAGCAGCAGTCTCTGTGTCAGGAGCAGTGTCAGGAGCAGTGTCAGTGTCAGTATCAGGAGCAGTGTCAGTGTCAGGAGCAGTGTCAGGACCAGCGCCAGTGTCAGAAACAGTGTCAGGACCAGTGCCAGTGACAGGAGCAGTGTCAGTGTCAGAAGCATTGTTCGGAGCAGTGTCTGTGTCAGGAGCAGTGTCAGGAGCATTGTCAGCATCAGCAGCAGTGTCTGTGTCAGGACCAGTGTCAGGTGCAGTGTCAGGAGCTGTGTCAGTGTCAGGAGCAGTGTCAGTGCCAGTAGCAGTGACAGGAGCTGTGCCATGAGCAGTGTCTGTGTCAGGAGCAATGTCAGGAGCAGTGTCAGGAGCAGTGTCAGGAGCAGGGTCAGTGTCAGGATCAGTGTCAGGGGCAGTGCCAGTGTCAGTTGCTGTGTCTGGAGCAGCGTCAGGAGCAGTGACAGTGTCTGGAGCATTGTCAGGTCCTGTGCCAGTGTCAGGAGCAGTGTCAGTGTGAGCAGCAGTGTCAGGAACAGTGGCAGGAGCAGTGTCAGTGTCACGAACTGTCTCAGGAGCAGTGTCAGTGTCTGGAGCAATGTCGCGAGCAGTTCCAGGAGCAGTGTCAGTGTCAGTAGCAGTGTCAGGAGCAGTGTCAGTGTCAGTGTCAGGAGCAGCGTCAGTGTCAGGAGCAGTGTCAGGACCAGTGCCAGTGTCAGAAGCAGTGTCAGGGCCAGTGTCAGTGACAGGAGCAGTGACAGTGTCAGGAGCATTGTCCGGAGCAGTGTCCGTGTCAGGAGCACTGTCAGCAGCATTGTCAGGATCAGCAGCAGCGTCAGTGTCAGGAGCAGTGGTAGTAGCAGTGACAGTGTCAGGAGCAGTGGTAGTAGCAGTGTCAGTGACAGGAGCAGTGTCAGGTGCAGTGTCAGGAGCAGTGTCAGGTTCAGGAGCATTGTCCGGAGAAGTGTCCGTGTCAGGAGAAGCATCAGGAGCATTGTCAGTAGCAGCAGCAGTGTCTGTGTCATGAGCAGTGTCAGGAGCAGCTCAGTGTCAGGTGCAGTGTGAGGAGCCGTGTCACGGTCAGGAGCAGTTTGAGGAGCATTGTCAGTATCAGCAGCAGTCTCTGTGTCAGTAGCAGTGTCAGGAGCAGTGTCAGTATGAAGAGCAGTGTGAGGAGCAGTGTAAGTGGCAGGAGCAGTGTCAGTGTCAGTGTTACTGTCATCAACAGTGTCAGCGTCAGTGTCAGGAGCACTGTCAGAAGCATTGTTAGGATCAGCAGCAGCGTCAGTGTCAGGAGCAGTGGTAGTAGCAGTGACAGTGTCAGGAGCAGTGTCAGGTGCAGTGTCAGGAGCTGTGTCAGTGTCAGGAGCAGTGTCAGTGCCAGGAGCAGTGACAGGAGCTGTGCCATGAGCAGTGTCTGTGTCAGGAGCAGTGTCAGGAGCAGTGTCAGGAGCAGTGTCAGGAGCAGTGTCAGTGGCAGGAGCTGCGTCAGGAGCAGTGTCAGTGTCAGGAGCAGTGTCAGGAGCAGTGTCAGCGTCAGGAGCAGTGACAGGAGCAGTGTCGATGTCAGGAGCAGTGTCAGTGTCAGTGTCAGGAGCAGTGTCAGGAGCAGTGCCAGTGTCTGCAGTAGTGTCACGAGCAGTGTCAGGAACAGTGTCAGTGTCAGTAGCAGTGTCAGAAGCAGTGTAAGTGTCAGGAGCAGCGCCAGGGACAGTATCAGGAGCAGTGTCAGTGTCACGAGCAGTGTCAGGAGCAGTGTCAGGAGCAGGGTTAGTGTCAGGAGCAGGGTTAGTGTCAGGAGCTGTGTCTGTGTCAGGAGCTATTTCAGGAGTAGTTTCATGTGCAGTCTCAGTGTCAGTGTCTGGAGCAGTGTCAGGATCATTGTCAGGATCAGCAGCAGTGACAGTGTCAGGAGCAGTGTCAGGAGCAGTATCAGCGTCTGGAGCAGTTTCACGAGCAGTGTCAGGAGCAGCGCCAGTGACAGTATCAGGAGCAGTGTCAGTGTCACGAGCAGTGTCAGGAGTAGTTTCAGCAGCATTGTCAGTATCGGAAGCAGTGCCAGTGTCAGGAGCAGTGCCAGGAGCAGTGTCAGTGTCAGGTGCAGTGTGAGGAGCCGTGTCAGTGTCAGGAGCAGTGTCAGGAGCATTGTCAGTATCAGCAGCAGTGTCAGTGTCAGGAGCAGTGTCAGAGTCAGGAGCAGTGTGAGGAGCAGTGTCAGTGTCAGGTGCAGTGTCAGTGTCAGGAGCATTGTCAGGATCAGCAGCAGTATGAGTGTCAGGAGCAGTGTCAGGATCAGTGTCAGTATCAGGAGCAGTGTCTGTGTCAGGAGCAGTGTCAGGAGCAGTGTCAGTGTCAGGAGCATTGTCAGTGTCAGGAGCAGCGTCAGTGTCAGGAGCAGTGTCAGAGTCAGGAGCAGTGTGAGGAGCAGTGTCAGTGTCAGGTGTAGTGTCAGGAGCAGTGTCAGTGTCTAGAGCAGTGTCAGGAGCAGTATCAGTAGCAGGGTCAGTTTCAGGATCTGTGTGAGGTGCAGTGTCTGTTTCAGGAGCAGTGCCAGGAGCAGTGTGAGGAGCCGTGTCAGGTGCTGTGTCAGGAGCTGTGCCAGGAGCTGTGTCAGGAGCAGTGTCAGTGACAGTAGCTTTTTCAGGAGCAGTGTCAGTGTCAGCAGCTGTGTTAGGAACAGTGTCAGGAGCAGTCTCAGTGTCAGGAGCAGTCTCAGGAGCAGTTTCAGGAGCAGTGTCAGTGTCAGGAGCATTGTCAGGACCAGTGCCAGTGTCAGGAGCAGTGTCGGTGGGAGCAGCAGTGTCAGCAACAGTGGCAGGAGCAGTGTCACAGTCACGAGCTGTGTCACGAGCAGTGTCAGTGTCAGGAGCACAGTGAGGGGCAGTGCCAGTGACAGGAGCAGTGTCAGGAGCAGTGTCAGTGCCTGGAGGTGTGTCCGAAGCAGTGTCAGGAGCAGTGTCCAGAGCAGTGTCAGGAGCAGGCTCAGTGTCAGGAGCAGTGTCAGTGTCACGAGTTATTTCAGGAGTAGTTTCATGTGCAGTCTCAGGGTCTGTGTCTGGAGCAGTGTCAGGAGAATTGTCAGGATCAGCAGTAGTGACAGTGTCAGGAGCAGTGTCAGGAGCAGTGTCAGTGTCTGCAGTAGTGTCACGAGCAGTGTCAGGAGCAGTGTCAGTGTCAGTAGCAGTGTCAGAAGCAGTGTAAGTGTCAGGAGCAGCGCCAGGGACAGTATCAGGAGCAGTGTCAGTGTCACGAGCAGTGTCAGGAGTAGTGTCAGGAGCAGGGTTAGTGTCAGGAGCAGTGTCAGTGTCAGGAGCTATTTCCGGAGTAGTTTCATGTGCAGTCTCAGTGTCAGTGTCTGGAGCAGTGTCAGGAGCATTGTCAGGATCAGCAGCAGTGACAGTGTCAGGAGCAGTGTCAGGAGCAGTATCAGCGTCTGGAGCAGTGTCACGAGCAGTGTCAGGAGCAGCGCCAGTGACAGTATCAGGAGCAGTGTCAGTGTCACGAGCAGTGTCAGGAGTAGTTTCAGCAGCATTGTCAGTATCGGTAGCAGTGCCAGTGTCAGGAGCAGTGTGAGGAGCCGTGTCAGTGTCAGGAGCAGTGTCAGGAGCATTGTCAGTATCAGCAGCAGTGTCTGTGTCAGGAGCAGTGTCAGGAGCAGTTTCAGTGTCTGGAACAGAGACACGAGCCGTGTCAGGAGCAGTATCAGTCTCAGTAGCAGTGTCTGGAGCAGTGACAAGGTCAGGAGCAGAGCCAGTGTCAGTATCAGGAGCAGTGTCAGTGTCAGGAGCAGCATCAGGCGCATGCTCAGGATCAGCAGCAGTGTCAGTGTCAGCAGCAGTGTCAGGAGCTGTTCGAGGAGCAGTGTCAGTTTCAGGAGCTGTGTCACAAACAGTGTCAGTGTCAGCAGCAGTGTCAGGAGCAGTGTCAGTGTCAGGAGCATTGTCAGGACCAGTGCCAGTGTCTGGAGCAGTGTCAGTGTGAGCAGCAGTGTCAGGAACAGTGGCAGGAGCAGTGTCAGTGTCACGATCTGTCTCAGGAGCAGTGTCAGTGTCTGGAGCAGTGTCGCAAGCAGTTCCAGGAGCAGTGTCAGTGTCAGTAGCAGTGTCAGGAGCAGTGTCAGTGTCAGTGTCAGGAGCAGCGTCAGTGTCAGGAGCAGTGTCAGGACCAGTGCCAGTGTCAGAAGCAGTGTCAGGGCCAGTGTCAGTGACAGGAGCAGTGACAGTGTCAGGAGCATTGTCCGGAGCAGTATCCGTGTCAGGAGCACTGTCAGGAGCATTGTCAGGATCAGCAGCAGCGTCAGTGTCAGGAGCAGTGGTAGTAGCAGTGACAGTGTCAGGAGCAGTGGTAGTAGCAGTGTCAGTGGCAGGAGCAGTGTCAGGTGCAGTGTCAGGAGCAGTGTCAGGTTCTGGAGCATTGTCCGGAGAAGTGTCCGTGTCAGGAGAAGCATCAGGAGCATTGTCAGTAGCAGCAGCAGTGTCTGTGTCATGAGCAGTGTCAGGAGCAGCTCAGTGTCAGGTGCAGTGTGAGGAGCCGTGTCACGGTCAGGAGCAGTTTGAGGAGCATTGTCAGTATCAGCAGCAGTCTCTGTGTCAGGAGCAGTGTCAGGAGCAGTGTCAGTGTCAGTATCAGGAGCAGTGTCAGTGCCAGGAGCAGTGTCAGGACCAGCGCCAGTGTCAGAAACAGTGTCAGGACCAGTGCCAGTGACAGGAGCAGTGTCAGTGTCAGAAGCATTGTTCGGAGCAGTGTCTGTGTCAGGAGCAGTGTCAGGAGCATTGTCAGCATCAGCAGCAGTGTCTGTGTCAGGACCAGTGTCAGGTACAGTGTCAGGAGCTGTGTCAGTGTCAGGAGCAGTGTCAGTGCCAGTAGCAGTGACAGGAGCTGTGCCATGAGCAGTGTCTGTGTCAGGAGCAATGTCAGGAGCAGTGTCAGGAGCAGTGTCAGGAGCAGTGTCAGTGGCAGGAGCTGCGTCAGGAGCAGTGTCAGTGTCAGGAGCAGTGTTAGGAGCAGTGTCAGCGTCAGGAGCAGTGACAGGAGCAGTGTCGATGTCAGGAGCAGTGTCAGTGTCAGTGTCAGGAGCAGTGTCAGGAGCAGTGTCAGTGTCTGCAGTAGTGTCACGAGCAGTGTCAGGAGCAGTGTCAGTGTCAGTAGCAGTGTCAGAAGCAGTGTAAGTGTCAGGAGCAGCGCCAGGGACAGTATCAGGAGCAGTGTCAGTGTCACGAGCAGTGTCAGGAGTAGTGTCAGGAGCAGGGTTAGTGTCAGGAGCAGAGTTAGTGTCAGGAGCTGTGTCTGTGTCAGGAGCTATTTCAGGAGTAGTTTCATGTGCAGTCTCAGTGTCAGTGTCTGGAGCAGTGTCAGGAGCATTGTCAGGATCAGCAGCAGTGTCTGTGTCAGGACCAGTGTCAGGAGCAATGTCAGTATCAGGAGCAGTGTGAGCAGCCGTGTCAGGGTCAGGAGCAGTTTCAGGAGCATTATCAGTATCAGCAGCAGTGTCTGTGTCAGTAGCAGTGTCAGGAGCAGTGTCAGTGTGAAGAGCAGTGTGAGGAGCCGTGTCAGTGTCAGGAGCAGTGTCAGGAGCATTGTCAGTATCAGCAGCAGTGTCTGTGTCAGGAGCAGTGTCAGGACCAGTGCCAGTGTCATGAGCAGTGTCAGGACCAGTGTCAGTGTCAGGAGCAGTGTCAGTAGCAGTGTCAGTGTCAGGAGCAGTGTTAGGAACAGTGTCAATGTCAGTTTCAGGAGCAGTGTCAGTGTCTGGAGCTGTGTCCGGAGCAGTGTCAGGAGCAGTGTCCAGAGCAGTGTCAGGAGCAGTATCAGCGTCTGGAGCAGTGTCACGAGCAGTGTCAGGAGCAGCGCCAGTGACAGTCTCAGGAGCAGTGTCAGTGTCACGAGCAGTGTCAGGAGTAGTTTCAGCAGCATTGTCAGTATCGGCAGCAGTGCCAGTGTCAGGAGCAGTGTGAGGAGCCGTGCAAGTGTCAGAAGCTGTGTCAGGAGCAGTGTCAGTGTCAGCAGCGGTGTTAGGAACTGTGTCAGGGGCAGTGTCAGTGTCTGGAGCAGTATCAGGAGCAGTGTCAGTAGCAGGATCAGTGTCAGGAGCAGGGTCAGTGTCAGGAGCAGTGTCAGGACCAGTGCCAGTGTCAGGAGCAGTGTCAGGACCAGTGTCAGTGTCAGGAGCAGTGTCAGGACCTGGGTCAGTGACAGGACCTGTGACAGTGTCTGGAGCAGTGCCAAGAGCAGTGCCAGTGTCAGTGTCAGGAGCGGAGTCAGGCGCACTGTCAGTAGCAGTGTCAGTGTCAGGAGCAGAGTCAGGATCAGTGTCATAGTCCGGAGCGGTGTCATGAGTAGTGTCAGTGTCAGGAGCAAAGTCAGGACCAGTGCCAACGTCAGCGGCAGAGTCAGGACCAGTGCCAGTGTCAGAAGCAGTGTCAGGACCAGTGTCAGTGACAGGAGCAGTGTCAGTGTCAGGAGTAGTGTCAGGAGCTGTGTCAGTGTCAGGAGCAGTGTCAGGAGCAGTTTCAGGAGCAGTGTTAGTGTCAGGAGCAGTGTCAGGACCAGTGCCAGTCTCAGAAGCAGTGTCAGAGGGAGCAGCAGTGTCAGGAACAGTGGCAGGAGCAGTGTCACAGTCGCGAGCTGTGTCAGGAGCAGTGTCAGTGTCTGGAGCGATGTCACCAGCTGTGTCAGGAGCAATGTCAGTGTCAGTATCAGTGTCAGGAGCATTGTCAGGATCAGCAGCAGTATCAGTGTCAGGAGCAGTGTCAGGATCAGCGTCAGTATCAGGAGCAGTGTCAGGAGCAGTGGCAGGACCAGTGTCAGTGTCAGGAGCAGTGTCAGGAGCAGTGTCAGTGTCAGGAGCACAGTGAGGGGCAGTGCCAGTGTCAGGAGCAGTGTCTGGAGCAGTGCCAGTGTCAGAAGCTGTGTCAGGAGCAGTGTCAGTGTCAGCAGCAGTGTTAGGAACTGTGTCAGGGGCAGCGTCAGTGTCTGGAGCAGTATCAGGAGCAGTGTCAGCAGCAGGGTCAGTGTCAGGAGCAGGGTCAGTGTCAGGAGCAGGGTCAGTGTCAGGAGCAGTGTCAGGACCAGTGCCAGTGTCAGAAGCAGTGCCAGGACCTGGGTCAGTGACAGGACCTGTGACAGTGTATGGAGCAGTGCAAAGAGCAGTGCCAGTGTCAGTGTCAGGAGCGGTGTCAGGCGCACTGTCAGTAGCAGTGTCAGTGTCAGGAGCAGAGTCAGGACAAGAGCCAGTGTCAGGAGCAGTGTCAGGAACAGTGCCAGTCTCAGAAGCAGTGTCCGGACCAGTGTAAGTGACAGGAACAGTGTCAGTGGCAGGAGCAGTGTCAGGAGATGTGTCAGTGCCAGGAGCAATGTCAGGATCAGTGTCATAGTCCGGAGCGGTGTCATGAGTAGTGTCAGTGTCAGGAGCAAAGTCAGGACCAGTGCCAACGTCAGCGGCAGAGTCAGGACCAGTGCCAGTGTCAGAAGCAGTGTCAGGACCAGTGTCAGTGACAGGAGCAGTGTCAGTGTCAGGAGTAGTGTCAGGACCTGTGTCAGTGTCAGGAGCAGTGTCAGGAGCAGTTTCAGGAGCAGTGTTAGTGTCAGGAGCAGTGTCAGGACCAGTGCCAGTCTCAGAAGCAGTGTCAGAGGGAGCAGCAGTGTCAGGAACAGTGGCAGGAGCAGTGTCACAGTCACGAGCTGTGTCAGGAGCAGTGTCAGTGTCTGGAGCAATGTCACCAGCTGTGTCAGGAGCAATGTCAGTGTCAGTATCAGTGTCAGGAGCATTGTCAGGATCAGCAGCAGTATCAGTGTCAGGAGCAGTGTCAGGATCAGCGTCAGTATCAGGAGCAGTGTCAGGAGCAGCGGCAGGACCAGTGTCAGTGTCAGGAGCTGTGTCAGGACCACTGCAAGTGTCAGGAGCAGTGCCAGGATGAGTATCAGGAGCAGTGACAGTGTCAGGAGCAGTGTCAGGAGCAGTGTCAGTGTCAGGAGCACAGTGAGGGGCAGTGCCAGTGTCAGGAGCAGTGTCAGGAGCAGTGCCAGTGTCAGAAGCTGTGTCAGGAGCGGTGTCAGTGTCAGCAGCAGTGTTAGGAACTGTGTCAGGGGCAGCGTCAGTGTCTGGAGCAGTATCAGGAGCAGTGTCAGGAGCAGGGTCAGTGCCAGGAGCAGGGTCAGTGTCAGGAGCAGTGTCAGGACCAGTGCCAGTGTCAGAAGCAGTGTCAGGACCTGGGTCAGTGACAGGACCTGTGACAGTGTCTGGAGCAGTGCCAAGAGCAGTGCCAGTGTCAGTGTCAGGAGCGGTGTCAGGCGCACTGTCAGTAGCAGTGTCAGTGTCAGGAGCAGAGTCAGGACAAGAGCCAGTGTCAGGAGCAGTGTCAGGACCAGTGCCAGTCTCAGAAGCAGTGTCCGGACCAGTGTAAGTGACAGGAACAGTGTCAGTGGCAGGAGCAGTGTCAGGAGATGTGTCAGTGCCAGGAGCAATGTCAGGATCAGTGTCATAGTCCGGAGCGGTGTCATGAGTAGTGTCACTGTCAGGAGCAAAGTCAGGACCAGTGCCAACGTCAGCGGCAGAGTCAGGACCAGTGCCAGTGTCAGAAGCAGTGTCAGGACCAGTGTCAGTGACAGGAGCAGTGTCAGTGTCAGGAGTAGTGTCAGGAGCAGTGTCAGGAGCAGTTTCAGGATCAGTGTTAGTGTCAGGAGCAGTGTCAGGACCAGTGCCGGTGTCATGAGCAGTGTCAGAGGGAGCAGCAGTGTCAGGAACAGTGGCAGGAGCAGTGTCACAGTCACGAGCTGTGTCAGGAGAAGAGTGAGTGTCTGGAGTAATGTCACCAGCAGTGTCAGGAGCAATGTCAGTGTCAGTATCAATGTCAGGAGCATTGTCAGGATCAGCAGCAGTATCAGTGTCAGGAGCAGTGTCAGGATCAGCGTCAGTATCAGGAGCAGTGTCAGGAGCAGTGGCAGGGCCAGTGTCAGTGTCAGGAGCTGTGTCAGGGCCACTGCAAGAGTCAGGAGCAGTGCCAGGATCAGTATCAGGAGCAGTGACAGTGTCAGGAGCAGTGTCAGGAGCAGTGTCAGTGTCAGGTGCTCAGTGAGGGGCAGTGCCTGTGTCAGGAGCAGTGTCAGGAGCAGTGCCAGTGTCAGAAGCTGTGTCAGGTGCAGTGTCAGTGTCAGCAGCAGTGTTAGGAACTGTGTCAGGGGCAGTGTCAGTGTCTGGAGCAGTATCAGGAGCAGTGTCAGGAGCAGGGTCAGTGACAGGAGGAGTGTCAGTGTCAGGAGCAGTGTCAGGAGCAGTGTCAGTGTCAGTAGCAGTGCCAGGTTCAGTATCAGGAGCAGTGTCAGGAGCAGTGTCAGTGTCAGGAGCACAGTGAGGGGCAGTGCCAGTGACAGGAGCAGTGTCAGGAGCAGTGTCAGTGTCAGGTGCAGTGTGAGGAGCCGTGTCAGTGTCAGAGGCAGTGTCAGGACCAGTGTCAGTGACTGGAGCAGTGTCAGTGTCAGCAGCATTGTCCGGAGCAGTGTCTGTGTCAGGAGCCGTTTGAGGAGCAGTGTCAGTTTCAGCAGCAGTGTCAGTGTCAGGAGCTCTGGCAGGAGCATTGTCAGTGTCAGGAGGAGTGTCTGGAGCAGTGTCGGGAGCAGTGTCAGGACCAGTGTCAGTGTCTGCAGTAGTGTCACGAGCAGTGTCAGGAGCAGTGTCAGTGTCAGTAGCAGTGTCAGAATCAGTGTAAGTGTCAGGAGCAGCGCCAGGGACAGTATCAGGAGCAGTGTCAGTGTCACGAGCAGTGTCAGGAGTAGTGTCAGGAGCAGGGTTAGTGTCAGGAGCAGTGTCAGTGTCAGGAGCTATTTCCGGAGTAGTTTCATGTGCAGTCTCAGTGTCAGTGTCTGGAGCAGTGTCAGGAGCATTGTCAGGATCAGCAGCAGTGACAGTGTCAGGAGCAGTGTCAGGAGCAGTATCAGCGTCTGGAGCAGTGTCACGAGCAGTGTCAGGAGCAGCGCCAGTGACAGTATCAGGAGCAGTGTCAGTGTCACGAGCAGTGTCAGGAGTAGTTTCAGCAGCATTGTCAGTATCGGTAGCAGTGCCAGTGTCAGGAGCAGTGTGAGGAGCCGTGTCAGTGTCAGGAGCAGTGTCAGGAGCATTGTCAGTATCAGCAGCAGTGTCTGTGTCAGGAGCAGTGTCAGGAGCAGTTTCAGTGTCTGGAACAGAGACACGAGCCGTGTCAGGAGCAGTATCAGTCTCAGTAGCAGTGTCTGGAGCAGTGACAAGGTCAGGAGCAGAGCCAGTGTCAGTATCAGGAGCAGTGTCAGTGTCAGGAGCAGCATCAGGCGCATGCTCAGGATCAGCAGCAGTGTCAGTGTCAGCAGCAGTGTCAGGAGCTGTTCGAGGAGCAGTGTCAGTTTCAGGAGCTGTGTCACAAACAGTGTCAGTGTCAGCAGCAGTGTCAGGAGCAGTGTCAGTGTCAGGAGCATTGTCAGGACCAGTGCCAGTGTCTGGAGCAGTGTCAGTGTGAGCAGCAGTGTCAGGAACAGTGGCAGGAGCAGTGTCAGTGTCACGATCTGTCTCAGGAGCAGTGTCAGTGTCTGGAGCAGTGTCGCAAGCAGTTCCAGGAGCAGTGTCAGTGTCAGTAGCAGTGTCAGGAGCAGTGTCAGTGTCAGTGTCAGGAGCAGCGTCAGTGTCAGGAGCAGTGTCAGGACCAGTGCCAGTGTCAGAAGCAGTGTCAGGGCCAGTGTCAGTGACAGGAGCAGTGACAGTGTCAGGAGCATTGTCCGGAGCAGTATCCGTGTCAGGAGCACTGTCAGGAGCATTGTCAGGATCAGCAGCAGCGTCAGTGTCAGGAGCAGTGGTAGTAGCAGTGACAGTGTCAGGAGCAGTGGTAGTAGCAGTGTCAGTGGCAGGAGCAGTGTCAGGTGCAGTGTCAGGAGCAGTGTCAGGTTCAGGAGCATTGTCCGGAGAAGTGTCCGTGTCAGGAGAAGCATCAGGAGCATTGTCAGTAGCAGCAGCAGTGTCTGTGTCATGAGCAGTGTCAGGAGCAGCTCAGTGTCAGGTGCAGTGTGAGGAGCCGTGTCACGGTCAGGAGCAGTTTGAGGAGCATTGTCAGTATCAGCAGCAGTCTCTGTGTCAGGAGCAGTGTCAGGAGCAGTGTCAGTGTCAGTATCAGGAGCAGTGTCAGTGCCAGGAGCAGTGTCAGGACCAGCGCCAGTGTCAGAAACAGTGTCAGGACCAGTGCCAGTGACAGGAGCAGTGTCAGAGTCAGAAGCATTGTTCGGAGCAGTGTCTGTGTCAGGAGCAGTGTCAGGAGCATTGTCAGCATCAGCAGCAGTGTCTGTGTCAGGACCAGTGTCAGGTGCAGTGTCAGGAGCTGTGTCAGTGTCAGGAGCAGTGTCAGTGCCAGTAGCAGTGACAGGAGCTGTGCCATGAGCAGTGTCTGTGTCAGGAGCAATGTCAGGAGCAGTGTCAGGAGCAGTGTCAGGAGCAGTGTCAGTGGCAGGAGCTGCGTCAGGAGCAGTGTCAGTGTCAGGAGCAGTGTTAGGAGCAGTGTCAGCGTCAGGAGCAGTGACAGGAGCAGTGTCGATGTCAGGAGCAGTGTCAGTGTCAGTGTCAGGAGCAGTGTCAGGAGCAGTGTCAGTGTCTGCAGTAGTGTCACGAGCAGTGTCAGGAGCAGTGTCAGTGTCAGTAGCAGTGTCAGAAGCAGTGTAAGTGTCAGGAGCAGCGCCAGGGACAGTATCAGGAGCAGTGTCAGTGTCACGAGCAGTGTCAGGAGTAGTGTCAGGAGCAGGGTTAGTGTCAGGAGCAGAGTTAGTGTCAGGAGCTGTGTCTGTGTCAGGAGCTATTTCAGGAGTAGTTTCATGTGCAGTCTCAGTGTCAGTGTCTGGAGCAGTGTCAGGAGCATTGTCAGGATCAGCAGCAGTGTCTGTGTCAGGACCAGTGTCAGGAGCAATGTCAGTATCAGGAGCAGTGTGAGCAGCCGTGTCAGGGTCAGGAGCAGTTTCAGGAGCATTATCAGTATCAGCAGCAGTGTCTGTGTCAGTAGCAGTGTCAGGAGCAGTGTCAGTGTGAAGAGCAGTGTGAGGAGCCGTGTCAGTGTCAGGAGCAGTGTCAGGAGCATTGTCAGTATCAGCAGCAGTGTCTGTGTCAGGAGCAGTGTCAGGACCAGTGCCAGTGTCATGAGCAGTGTCAGGACCAGTGTCAGTGTCAGGAGCAGTGTCAGTAGCAGTGTCAGTGTCAGGAGCAGTGTTAGGAACAGTGTCAATGTCAGCTTCAGGAGCAGTGTCAGTGTCTGGAGCTGTGTCCGGAGCAGTGTCAGGAGCAGTGTCCAGAGCAGTGTCAGGAGCAGTATCAGCGTCTGGAGCAGTGTCACGAGCAGTGTCAGGAGCAGCGCCAGTGACAGTCTCAGGAGAAGTGTCAGTGTCACGAGCAGTGTCAGGAGTAGTTTCAGCAGCATTGTCAGTATCGGCAGCAGTGCCAGTGTCAGGAGCAGTGTGAGGAGCCGTGCAAGTGTCAGAAGCTGTGTCAGGAGCAGTGTCAGTGTCAGCAGCGGTGTTAGGAACTGTGTCAGGGGCAGTGTCAGTGTCTGGAGCAGTATCAGGAGCAGTGTCAGTAGCAGGATCAGTGTCAGGAGCAGGGTCAGTGTCAGGAGCAGTGTCAGGACCAGTGCCAGTGTCAGGAGCAGTGTCAGGACCAGTGTCAGTGTCAGGAGCAGTGTCAGGACCTGGGTCAGTGACAGGACCTGTGACAGTGTCTGGAGCAGTGCCAAGAGCAGTGCCAGTGTCAGTGTCAGGAGCGGAGTCAGGCGCACTGTCAGTAGCAGTGTCAGTGTCAGGAGCAGAGTCAGGATCAGTGTCATAGTCCGGAGCGGTGTCATGAGTAGTGTCAGTGTCAGGAGCAAAGTCAGGACCAGTGCCAACGTCAGCGGCAGAGTCAGGACCAGTGCCAGTGTCAGAAGCAGTGTCAGGACCAGTGTCAGTGACAGGAGCAGTGTCAGTGTCAGGAGTAGTGTCAGGAGCTGTGTCAGTGTCAGGAGCAGTGTCAGGAGCAGTTTCAGGAGCAGTGTTAGTGTCAGGAGCAGTGTCAGGACCAGTGCCAGTCTCAGAAGCAGTGTCAGAGGGAGCAGCAGTGTCAGGAACAGTGGCAGGAGCAGTGTCACAGTCGCGAGCTGTGTCAGGAGCAGTGTCAGTGTCTGGAGCGATGTCACCAGCTGTGTCAGGAGCAATGTCAGTGTCAGTATCAGTGTCAGGAGCATTGTCAGGATCAGCAGCAGTATCAGTGTCAGGAGCAGTGTCAGGATCAGCGTCAGTATCAGGAGCAGTGTCAGGAGCAGTGGCAGGACCAGTGTCAGTGTCAGGAGCAGTGTCAGGAGCAGTGTCAGTGTCAGGAGCACAGTGAGGGGCAGTGCCAGTGTCAGGAGCAGTGTCTGGAGCAGTGCCAGTGTCAGAAGCTGTGTCAGGAGCAGTGTCAGTGTCAGCAGCAGTGTTAGGAACTGTGTCAGGGGCAGCGTCAGTGTCTGGAGCAGTATCAGGAGCAGTGTCAGCAGCAGGGTCAGTGTCAGGAGCAGGGTCAGTGTCAGGAGCAGGGTCAGTGTCAGGAGCAGTGTCAGGACCAGTGCCAGTGTCAGAAGCAGTGCCAGGACCTGGGTCAGTGACAGGACCTGTGACAGTGTATGGAGCAGTGCAAAGAGCAGTGCCAGTGTCAGTGTCAGGAGCGGTGTCAGGCGCACTGTCAGTAGCAGTGTCAGTGTCAGGAGCAGAGTCAGGACAAGAGCCAGTGTCAGGAGCAGTGTCAGGAACAGTGCCAGTCTCAGAAGCAGTGTCCGGACCAGTGTAAGTGACAGGAACAGTGTCAGTGGCAGGAGCAGTGTCAGGAGATGTGTCAGTGCCAGGAGCAATGTCAGGATCAGTGTCATAGTCCGGAGCGGTGTCATGAGTAGTGTCAGTGTCAGGAGCAAAGTCAGGACCAGTGCCAACGTCAGCGGCAGAGTCAGGACCAGTGCCAGTGTCAGAAGCAGTGTCAGGACCAGTGTCAGTGACAGGAGCAGTGTCAGTGTCAGGAGTAGTGTCAGGACCTGTGTCAGTGTCAGGAGCAGTGTCAGGAGCAGTTTCAGGAGCAGTGTTAGTGTCAGGAGCAGTGTCAGGACCAGTGCCAGTCTCAGAAGCAGTGTCAGAGGGAGCAGCAGTGTCAGGAACAGTGGCAGGAGCAGTGTCACAGTCACGAGCTGTGTCAGGAGCAGTGTCAGTGTCTGGAGCAATGTCACCAGCTGTGTCAGGAGCAATGTCAGTGTCAGTATCAGTGTCAGGAGCATTGTCAGGATCAGCAGCAGTATCAGTGTCAGGAGCAGTGTCAGGATCAGCGTCAGTATCAGGAGCAGTGTCAGGAGCAGCGGCAGGACCAGTGTCAGTGTCAGGAGCTGTGTCAGGACCACTGCAAGTGTCAGGAGCAGTGCCAGGATGAGTATCAGGAGCAGTGACAGTGTCAGGAGCAGTGTCAGGAGCAGTGTCAGTGTCAGGAGCACAGTGAGGGGCAGTGCCAGTGTCAGGAGCAGTGTCAGGAGCAGTGCCAGTGTCAGAAGCTGTGTCAGGAGCGGTGTCAGTGTCAGCAGCAGTGTTAGGAAGTGTGTCAGGGGCAGCGTCAGTGTCTGGAGCAGTATCAGGAGCAGTGTCAGGAGCAGGGTCAGTGCCAGGAGCAGGGTCAGTGTCAGGAGCAGTGTCAGGACCAGTGCCAGTGTCAGAAGCAGTGTCAGGACCTGGGTCAGTGACAGGACCTGTGACAGTGTCTGGAGCAGTGCCAAGAGCAGTGCCAGTGTCAGTGTCAGGAGCGGTGTCAGGCGCACTGTCAGTAGCAGTGTCAGTGTCAGGAGCAGAGTCAGGACAAGAGCCAGTGTCAGGAGCAGTGTCAGGACCAGTGCCAGTCTCAGAAGCAGTGTCCGGACCAGTGTAAGTGACAGGAACAGTGTCAGTGGCAGGAGCAGTGTCAGGAGATGTGTCAGTGCCAGGAGCAATGTCAGGATCAGTGTCATAGTCCGGAGCGGTGTCATGAGTAGTGTCACTGTCAGGAGCAAAGTCAGGACCAGTGCCAACGTCAGCGGCAGAGTCAGGACCAGTGCCAGTGTCAGAAGCAGTGTCAGGACCAGTGTCAGTGACAGGAGCAGTGTCAGTGTCAGGAGTAGTGTCAGGAGCAGTGTCAGGAGCAGTTTCAGGATCAGTGTTAGTGTCAGGAGCAGTGTCAGGACCAGTGCCGGTGTCATGAGCAGTGTCAGAGGGAGCAGCAGTGTCAGGAACAGTGGCAGGAGCAGTGTCACAGTCACGAGCTGTGTCAGGAGAAGAGTGAGTGTCTGGAGTAATGTCACCAGCAGTGTCAGGAGCAATGTCAGTGTCAGTATCAATGTCAGGAGCATTGTCAGGATCAGCAGCAGTATCAGTGTCAGGAGCAGTGTCAGGATCAGCGTCAGTATCAGGAGCAGTGTCAGGAGCAGTGGCAGGGCCAGTGTCAGTGTCAGGAGCTGTGTCAGGGCCACTGCAAGAGTCAGGAGCAGTGCCAGGATCAGTATCAGGAGCAGTGACAGTGTCAGGAGCAGTGTCAGGAGCAGTGTCAGTGTCAGGTGCTCAGTGAGGGGCAGTGCCTGTGTCAGGAGCAGTGTCAGGAGCAGTGCCAGTGTCAGAAGCTGTGTCAGGTGCAGTGTCAGTGTCAGCAGCAGTGTTAGGAACTGTGTCAGGGGCAGTGTCAGTGTCTGGAGCAGTATCAGGAGCAGTGTCAGGAGCAGGGTCAGTGACAGGAGGAGTGTCAGTGTCAGGAGCAGTGTCAGGAGCAGTGTCAGTGTCAGTAGCAGTGCCAGGTTCAGTATCAGGAGCAGTGTCAGGAGCAGTGTCAGTGTCAGGAGCACAGTGAGGGGCAGTGCCAGTGACAGGAGCAGTGTCAGGAGCAGTGTCAGTGTCAGGTGCAGTGTGAGGAGCCGTGTCAGTGTCAGAGGCAGTGTCAGGACCAGTGTCAGTGACTGGAGCAGTGTCAGTGTCAGCAGCATTGTCCGGAGCAGTGTCTGTGTCAGGAGCCGTTTGAGGAGCAGTGTCAGTTTCAGCAGCAGTGTCAGTGTCAGGAGCTCTGGCAGGAGCATTGTCAGTGTCAGGAGGAGTGTCTGGAGCAGTGTCGGGAGCAGTGTCAGGACCAGTGTCAGTGTCTGCAGTAGTGTCACGAGCAGTGTCAGGAGCAGTGTCAGTGTCAGTAGCAGTGTCAGAATCAGTGTAAGTGTCAGGAGCAGCGCCAGGGACAGTATCAGGAGCAGTGTCAGTGTCACGAGCAGTGTCAGGAGTAGTGTCAGGAGCAGGGTTAGTGTCAGGAGCAGTGTCAGTGTCAGGAGCTATTTCCGGAGTAGTTTCATGTGCAGTCTCAGTGTCAGTGTCTGGAGCAGTGTCAGGAGCATTGTCAGGATCAGCAGCAGTGACAGTGTCAGGAGCAGTGTCAGGAGCAGTATCAGCGTCTGGAGCAGTGTCACGAGCAGTGTCAGGAGCAGCGCCAGTGACAGTATCAGGAGCAGTGTCAGTGTCACGAGCAGTGTCAGGAGTAGTTTCAGCAGCATTGTCAGTATCGGTAGCAGTGCCAGTGTCAGGAGCAGTGTGAGGAGCCGTGTCAGTGTCAGGAGCAGTGTCAGGAGCATTGTCAGTATCAGCAGCAGTGTCTGTGTCAGGAGCAGTGTCAGGAGCAGTTTCAGTGTCTGGAACAGAGACACGAGCCGTGTCAGGAGCAGTATCAGTCTCAGTAGCAGTGTCTGGAGCAGTGACAAGGTCAGGAGCAGAGCCAGTGTCAGTATCAGGAGCAGTGTCAGTGTCAGGAGCAGCATCAGGCGCATGCTCAGGATCAGCAGCAGTGTCAGTGTCAGCAGCAGTGTCAGGAGCTGTTCGAGGAGCAGTGTCAGTTTCAGGAGCTGTGTCACAAACAGTGTCAGTGTCAGCAGCAGTGTCAGGAGCAGTGTCAGTGTCAGGAGCATTGTCAGGACCAGTGCCAGTGTCTGGAGCAGTGTCAGTGTGAGCAGCAGTGTCAGGAACAGTGGCAGGAGCAGTGTCAGTGTCACGATCTGTCTCAGGAGCAGTGTCAGTGTCTGGAGCAGTGTCGCAAGCAGTTCCAGGAGCAGTGTCAGTGTCAGTAGCAGTGTCAGGAGCAGTGTCAGTGTCAGTGTCAGGAGCAGCGTCAGTGTCAGGAGCAGTGTCAGGACCAGTGCCAGTGTCAGAAGCAGTGTCAGGGCCAGTGTCAGTGACAGGAGCAGTGACAGTGTCAGGAGCATTGTCCGGAGCAGTATCCGTGTCAGGAGCACTGTCAGGAGCATTGTCAGGATCAGCAGCAGCGTCAGTGTCAGGAGCAGTGGTAGTAGCAGTGACAGTGTCAGGAGCAGTGGTAGTAGCAGTGTCAGTGGCAGGAGCAGTGTCAGGTGCAGTGTCAGGAGCAGTGTCAGGTTCAGGAGCATTGTCCGGAGAAGTGTCCGTGTCAGGAGAAGCATCAGGAGCATTGTCAGTAGCAGCAGCAGTGTCTGTGTCATGAGCAGTGTCAGGAGCAGCTCAGTGTCAGGTGCAGTGTGAGGAGCCGTGTCACGGTCAGGAGCAGTTTGAGGAGCATTGTCAGTATCAGCAGCAGTCTCTGTGTCAGGAGCAGTGTCAGGAGCAGTGTCAGTGTCAGTATCAGGAGCAGTGTCAGTGCCAGGAGCAGTGTCAGGACCAGCGCCAGTGTCAGAAACAGTGTCAGGACCAGTGCCAGTGACAGGAGCAGTGTCAGTGTCAGAAGCATTGTTCGGAGCAGTGTCTGTGTCAGGAGCAGTGTCAGGAGCATTGTCAGCATCAGCAGCAGTGTCTGTGTCAGGACCAGTGTCAGGTGCAGTGTCAGGAGCTGTGTCAGTGTCAGGAGCAGTGTCAGTGCCAGTAGCAGTGACAGGAGCTGTGCCATGAGCAGTGTCTGTGTCAGGAGCAATGTCAGGAGCAGTGTCAGGAGCAGTGTCAGGAGCAGTGTCAGTGGCAGGAGCTGCGTCAGGAGCAGTGTCAGTGTCAGGAGCAGTGTTAGGAGCAGTGTCAGCGTCAGGAGCAGTGACAGGAGCAGTGTCGATGTCAGGAGCAGTGTCAGTGTCAGTGTCAGGAGCAGTGTCAGGAGCAGTGTCAGTGTCTGCAGTAGTGTCACGAGCAGTGTCAGGAGCAGTGTCAGTGTCAGTAGCAGTGTCAGAAGCAGTGTAAGTGTCAGGAGCAGCGCCAGGGACAGTATCAGGAGCAGTGTCAGTGTCACGAGCAGTGTCAGGAGTAGTGTCAGGAGCAGGGTTAGTGTCAGGAGCAGAGTTAGTGTCAGGAGCTGTGTCTGTGTCAGGAGCTATTTCAGGAGTAGTTTCATGTGCAGTCTCAGTGTCAGTGTCTGGAGCAGTGTCAGGAGCATTGTCAGGATCAGCAGCAGTGTCTGTGTCAGGACCAGTGTCAGGAGCAATGTCAGTATCAGGAGCAGTGTGAGCAGCCGTGTCAGGGTCAGGAGCAGTTTCAGGAGCATTATCAGTATCAGCAGCAGTGTCTGTGTCAGTAGCAGTGTCAGGAGCAGTGTCAGTGTGAAGAGCAGTGTGAGGAGCCGTGTCAGTGTCAGGAGCAGTGTCAGGAGCATTGTCAGTATCAGCAGCAGTGTCTGTGTCAGGAGCAGTGTCAGGACCAGTGCCAGTGTCATGAGCAGTGTCAGGACCAGTGTCAGTGTCAGGAGCAGTGTCAGTAGCAGTGTCAGTGTCAGGAGCAGTGTTAGGAACAGTGTCAATGTCAGCTTCAGGAGCAGTGTCAGTGTCTGGAGCTGTGTCCGGAGCAGTGTCAGGAGCAGTGTCCAGAGCAGTGTCAGGAGCAGTATCAGCGTCTGGAGCAGTGTCACGAGCAGTGTCAGGAGCAGCGCCAGTGACAGTCTCAGGAGCAGTGTCAGTGTCACGAGCAGTGTCAGGAGTAGTTTCAGCAGCATTGTCAGTATCGGCAGCAGTGCCAGTGTCAGGAGCAGTGTGAGGAGCCGTGCAAGTGTCAGAAGCTGTGTCAGGAGCAGTGTCAGTGTCAGCAGCGGTGTTAGGAACTGTGTCAGGGGCAGTGTCAGTGTCTGGAGCAGTATCAGGAGCAGTGTCAGTAGCAGGATCAGTGTCAGGAGCAGGGTCAGTGTCAGGAGCAGTGTCAGGACCAGTGCCAGTGTCAGGAGCAGTGTCAGGACCAGTGTCAGTGTCAGGAGCAGTGTCAGGACCTGGGTCAGTGACAGGACCTGTGACAGTGTCTGGAGCAGTGCCAAGAGCAGTGCCAGTGTCAGTGTCAGGAGCGGAGTCAGGCGCACTGTCAGTAGCAGTGTCAGTGTCAGGAGCAGAGTCAGGATCAGTGTCATAGTCCGGAGCGGTGTCATGAGTAGTGTCAGTGTCAGGAGCAAAGTCAGGACCAGTGCCAACGTCAGCGGCAGAGTCAGGACCAGTGCCAGTGTCAGAAGCAGTGTCAGGACCAGTGTCAGTGACAGGAGCAGTGTCAGTATCAGGAGTAGTGTCAGGAGCTGTGTCAGTGTCAGGAGCAGTGTCAGGAGCAGTTTCAGGAGCAGTGTTAGTGTCAGGAGCAGTGTCAGGACCAGTGCCAGTCTCAGAAGCAGTGTCAGAGGGAGCAGCAGTGTCAGGAACAGTGGCAGGAGCAGTGTCACAGTCGCGAGCTGTGTCAGGAGCAGTGTCAGTGTCTGGAGCGATGTCACCAGCTGTGTCAGGAGCAATGTCAGTGTCAGTATCAGTGTCAGGAGCATTGTCAGGATCAGCAGCAGTATCAGTGTCAGGAGCAGTGTCAGGATCAGCGTCAGTATCAGGAGCAGTGTCAGGAGCAGTGGCAGGACCAGTGTCAGTGTCAGGAGCAGTGTCAGGAGCAGTGTCAGTGTCAGGAGCACAGTGAGGGGCAGTGCCAGTGTCAGGAGCAGTGTCTGGAGCAGTGCCAGTGTCAGAAGCTGTGTCAGGAGCAGTGTCAGTGTCAGCAGCAGTGTTAGGAACTGTGTCAGGGGCAGCGTCAGTGTCTGGAGCAGTATCAGGAGCAGTGTCAGCAGCAGGGTCAGTGTCAGGAGCAGGGTCAGTGTCAGGAGCAGGGTCAGTGTCAGGAGCAGTGTCAGGACCAGTGCCAGTGTCAGAAGCAGTGCCAGGACCTGGGTCAGTGACAGGACCTGTGACAGTGTATGGAGCAGTGCAAAGAGCAGTGCCAGTGTCAGTGTCAGGAGCGGTGTCAGGCGCACTGTCAGTAGCAGTGTCAGTGTCAGGAGCAGAGTCAGGACAAGAGCCAGTGTCAGGAGCAGTGTCAGGAACAGTGCCAGTCTCAGAAGCAGTGTCCGGACCAGTGTAAGTGACAGGAACAGTGTCAGTGGCAGGAGCAGTGTCAGGAGATGTGTCAGTGCCAGGAGCAATGTCAGGATCAGTGTCATAGTCCGGAGCGGTGTCATGAGTAGTGTCAGTGTCAGGAGCAAAGTCAGGACCAGTGCCAACGTCAGCGGCAGAGTCAGGACCAGTGCCAGTGTCAGAAGCAGTGTCAGGACCAGTGTCAGTGACAGGAGCAGTGTCAGTGTCAGGAGTAGTGTCAGGACCTGTGTCAGTGTCAGGAGCAGTGTCAGGAGCAGTTTCAGGAGCAGTGTTAGTGTCAGGAGCAGTGTCAGGACCAGTGCCAGTCTCAGAAGCAGTGTCAGAGGGAGCAGCAGTGTCAGGAACAGTGGCAGGAGCAGTGTCACAGTCACGAGCTGTGTCAGGAGCAGTGTCAGTGTCTGGAGCAATGTCACCAGCTGTGTCAGGAGCAATGTCAGTGTCAGTATCAGTGTCAGGAGCATTGTCAGGATCAGCAGCAGTATCAGTGTCAGGAGCAGTGTCAGGATCAGCGTCAGTATCAGGAGCAGTGTCAGGAGCAGCGGCAGGACCAGTGTCAGTGTCAGGAGCTGTGTCAGGACCACTGCAAGTGTCAGGAGCAGTGCCAGGATGAGTATCAGGAGCAGTGACAGTGTCAGGAGCAGTGTCAGGAGCAGTGTCAGTGTCAGGAGCACAGTGAGGGGCAGTGCCAGTGTCAGGAGCAGTGTCAGGAGCAGTGCCAGTGTCAGAAGCTGTGTCAGGAGCGGTGTCAGTGTCAGCAGCAGTGTTAGGAACTGTGTCAGGGGCAGCGTCAGTGTCTGGAGCAGTATCAGGAGCAGTGTCAGGAGCAGGGTCAGTGCCAGGAGCAGGGTCAGTGTCAGGAGCAGTGTCAGGACCAGTGCCAGTGTCAGAAGCAGTGTCAGGACCTGTGTCATTGACAGGAGGAGTGTCAGAGTCAGGAGCAGTGTCAGGAGCAGTGTCAGTGTCAGTAGCAGTGCCAGGTTCAGTATCAGGAGCAGTGTCAGTGTCAGGAGCAGTGTCAGGAGCAGTGTCAGTTTCAGGAGCACAGTGAGGGGCAGTGCCAGTGACAGGAGCAGTGTCAGGAGCAGTGTCAGGGTCAGGTGCAGTGTGAGGAGCCGTGTCAGTGTCAGGAGCAGTGTCAGGAGCATTGTCAGTATCAGCAGCAGTGTCTGTGTCAGGAGCAGTGTCAGGAGCAGTGTCAGTGTCAGGAGCATTGTCAGTGTCAGGAGCAGCGTCAGTGTCAGGAGCAGTGTCAGGGTCAGGAGCAGTGTGAGGAGCAGTGTCAGTGACAGGTGCAGTGTCAGGAGCAGTGTCAGTGTCTAGAGCAGTGTCAGTAGCAGGGTCAGTGTCAGGATCTGTGTGAGGTGCAGTGTCTGTTTCTGGAGCAGTGTCAGGAGCAGTGTGAGGAGCCGTGTCACGAGCTGTGTCAGGAGCTGTGTCAGGAGCTGTGTCAGGAGCAGTGTCAGCAGCAGTGTTAGGAACAGTGCCAGGGGCAGTATCTGTGTAAGGCGCAGTGTCAGGAGCAGTGTCAGTGTCTAGAGCAGTGTCAGGAGCAGCGTCAGTAGCAGGGTCAGTGTCAGGATCTGTGTGAGGTGCAGTGTCTGTTTCAGGAGCAGTGTCAGGAGCAGTGCGAGGATCCGTGTCAGGAGCTGTGTCTGGAGCTGTGTCAGGAGCTGTGTCAGGAGCAGTGTCAGCAGCTGTGTTAGGAACAGTGTCAGGGGCAGTATCTGTGTAAGGAGCAGTGTCAGGAGCAGTGTCAGGAGCAGGTTCAATGGCAGGAGCAGTGTCAGTAGCAGTGCCAGTGTCACGAGCAGTATCACGAGCAGTGTCAGTGTCAGTAGCAGTGTCAGGAACAGTGTCAGTGTCAGGAGCAGTGTCAGGAGCAGTGTCAGTGTCAGGAGCACAGTGAGCGGCAGTGCCAGTGACAGGAGCAGTGTCAGGAGCAGTGTCAGTGTCAGGTGCAGTGTGAGGAGCCGTGTCAGTGTCAGGAGCAGTGTCAGGAGCATTGTCAGGAGCAGTGTCAGGAGCAGTGTCAGGAGCAGGGTCAGTGTCAGGAGCACAATGAGAGGCAGTGCCAGTCACAGGAGCAGTGTCAGGAGCAGTGTCAGTGTCTGGAGCTTTGTCCGGAGCAGTGTCAGGAGCAGTGTCCGGAGCAGTGTCAGGAGCAGGGTCAGTGTCAGGAGCAGTGTCAGTGTCAGGAGCTATTTCAGGAGTAGTTTCATGTGCAGTCTCAGTTTCTGTGTCTGGAGCAGTGACAGGAGCACTGTCAGGATCAGCAGCAGTGTCAGTGTCAGGAGCAGTGTCAGCGTGAGGAGCAGTGTGAGGAGCAGTGTCAGTGACAGGAGCAGTGTCAGTGACAGGAGCTGTGTCAGGAGCAGTGTCAGTGTCACGAGCAGTGTCAGGTGTAGTTTCAGGAGCAGGGTTAGTGTCAGGAGCAGTGTCAGTGTCAGGAGCTATTTCAGGAGTAGTTTCATGTGCAGTCTCAGTGTCAGTGTCTGGAGCAGTGTCAGGAGCATTGTCAGGATCAGCAGCAGTGACAGTGTCAGGAGCAGTGTCAGGAGCAGAATCAGCGTCTGGAGCAGTGTCACGAGCAGTGTCAGGAGCAGCGCCAGTGACAGTATCAGGAGCAGTGTCTGTGTCACGAGCAGTGTCAGGAGTAGTTTCAGCAGCATTGTCACTATCGGCAGCAGTGCCAGTGTCAGGAGCAGTGTGAGGACCAGTGTCAGTGTCAGGAGCAGTGACAGGACCTGGGTCAGTGACAGGACCTGTGACAGTGTCTGGAGCAGTGCCAAGAGCAGTGCCAGTGTCAGTGTCAGGAGCGGTGTCAGGCGCACTGTCAGTAGCAGTGTCAGTGTCAGGAGCAGAGTCAGGACAAGAGCCAATGTCAGGAGCAGTGTCAGGACCAGTGCCAGTGTCAGAAGCAGTGTCCGGACCAGTGTAAGTGACAGGAACAGTGTCAGTGGCAGGAGCAGTGTCAGGAGATGTGTCAGTGCCAGGAGCAGTGTCAGGATCAGTGTCATAGTCCGGAGCGGTGTCATGAGTAGTGTCAGTGTCAGGAGCAAAGTCAGGACCAGTGCCAACGTCAGCGGCAGAGTCAGGACCAGTGCCAGTGTCAGAAGCAGTGTCAGGACCAGTGTCAGTGACAGGAGCAGTGTCAGTGTCAGGAGCAGTGTCAGGAGCTGTGTCAGTGTCAGGAGCAGTGTCAGGAGCAGTTTCAGGAGCAGTGTTAGTGTCAGGAGCAGTGTCAGGACCAGTGCCAGTGTCAGTAGCAGTGTCAGGACCAGTGTCAGTGTCAGGAGCAGTGTCAGGACCTGGGTCATAGGCCGGAGCGGTGTCATGAGTAGTGTCAGTGTCAGGAGCAAAGTCAGGACCAGTGCCAACGTCAGCGGCAGAGTCAGGACCAGTGCCAGTGTCAGATGCAGTGTCAGGACCAGTGTCAGTGACAGGAGCAGTGTCAGTGTCAGGAGTAGTGTCAGGAGCTGTGTCAGTGTCAGGAGCAGTGTCAGGAGCAGTTTCAGGATCAGTGTTAGTGTCAGGAGCAGTGTCTGGACCAGTGCCAGTGTCATGAGCAGTGTCAGAGGGAGCAGCAGTGTCAGGAACAGTGGCAGGAGCAGTGTCACAGTCACGAGCTGTGTCAGGAGAAGAGTGAGTGTCTGGAGTAATGTCACCAGCAGTGTCAGGAGCAATGTCAGTGTCAGTATCAATGTCAGGAGCATTGTCAGGATCAGCAGCAGTATCAGTGTCAGGAGCAGTGTCAGGATCAGCGTCAGTATCAGGAGCAGTGTCAGGAGCAGTGGCAGGGCCAGTGTCAGTGTCAGGAGCTGTGTCAGGGCCACTGCAAGAGTCAGGAGCAGTGCCAGGATCAGTATCAGGAGCAGTGACAGTGTCAGGAGCAGTGTCAGGAGCAGTGTCAGTGTCAGGTGCTCATTGAGGGGCAGTGCCAGTGTCAGGAGCAGTGTCAGGAGCAGTGCCAGTGTCAGAAGCTGTGTCAGGTGCAGTGTCAGTGTCAGCAGCAGTGTTAGGAACTGTGTCAGGGGCAGTGTCAGTGTCTGGAGCAGTATCAGGAGCAGTGTCAGGAGCAGGGTCAGTGACAGGAGGAGTGTCAGTGTCAGGAGCAGTGTCAGGAGCAGTGTCAGTGTCAGTAGCAGTGCCAGGTTCAGTATCAGGAGCAGTGTCAGGAGCAGTGTCAGTGTCAGGAGCACAGTGAGGGGCAGTGCCAGTGACAGGAGCAGTGTCAGGAGCAGTGTCAGTGTCAGGTGCAGTGTGAGGAGCCGTGTCAGTGTCAGAGGCAGTGTCAGGACCAGTGTCAGTGACTGGAGCAGTGTCAGTGTCAGCAGCATTGTCCGGAGCAGTGTCTGTGTCAGGAGCCGTTTGAGGAGCAGTGTCAGTTTCAGCAGCAGTGTCAGTGTCAGGAGCTCTGGCAGGAGCATTGTCAGTGTCAGGAGGAGTGTCTGGAGCAGTGTCGGGAGCAGTGTCAGGACCAGTGTCAGTGTCAGGAGTAGTGTCAGTGGCAGGGGCAGTGTCAGGAACAGTGCCAGTGTCAGAAGCAGTGTGAGGACAATTGTCAGTTACAGGAGCAGTGCCAGTGTCAGGAGCAGTGTCAGGATCAGTGCCAGTGTCAGGAGCAGTGTCAGCGTTTGCAGCTGTGTCAGGAGCAGTGTCAGGAGCAGTGCCAGTGTCAGAAGCTGTGTCAGGAGCGGTGTCAGTGTCAGCAGCAGTGTTAGGAACTGTGTCAGGGGCAGCGTCAGTGTCTGGAGCAGTATCAGGAGCAGTGTCAGGAGCAGGGTCAGTGCCAGGAGCAGGGTCAGTGTCAGGAGCAGTGTCAGGACCAGTGCCAGTGTCAGAAGCAGTGTCAGGACCTGGGTCAGTGACAGGACCTGTGACAGTGTCTGGAGCAGTGCCAAGAGCAGTGCCAGTGTCAGTGTCAGGAGCGGTGTCAGGCGCACTGTCAGTAGCAGTGTCAGTGTCAGGAGCAGAGTCAGGACAAGAGCCAGTGTCAGGAGCAGTGTCAGGACCAGTGCCAGTCTCAGAAGCAGTGTCCGGACCAGTGTAAGTGACAGGAACAGTGTCAGTGGCAGGAGCAGTGTCAGGAGATGTGTCAGTGCCAGGAGCAATGTCAGGATCAGTGTCATAGTCCGGAGCGGTGTCATGAGTAGTGTCACTGTCAGGAGCAAAGTCAGGACCAGTGCCAACGTCAGCGGCAGAGTCAGGACCAGTGCCAGTGTCAGAAGCAGTGTCAGGACCAGTGTCAGTGACAGGAGCAGTGTCAGTGTCAGGAGTAGTGTCAGGAGCAGTGTCAGGAGCAGTTTCAGGATCAGTGTTAGTGTCAGGAGCAGTGTCAGGACCAGTGCCGGTGTCATGAGCAGTGTCAGAGGGAGCAGCAGTGTCAGGAACAGTGGCAGGAGCAGTGTCACAGTCACGAGCTGTGTCAGGAGCAGTGTCAGTGTCTGGAGCAATGTCACCAGCTGTGTCAGGAGCAATGTCAGTGTCAGTATCAGTGTCAGGAGCATTGTCAGGATCAGCAGCAGTATCAGTGTCAGGAGCAGTGTCAGGATCAGCGTCAGTATCAGGAGCAGTGTCAGGAGCAGTGGCAGGACCAGTGTCAGTGTCAGGAGCTGTGTCAGGACCACTGCAAGTGTCAGGAGCAGTGCCAGGATCAGTATCAGGAGCAGTGACAGTGTCAGGAGCAGTGTCAGGAGCAGTGTCAGTGTCAGGAGCACAGTGAGGGGCAGTGCCAGTGTCAGGAGCAGTGTCAGGAGCAGTGCCAGTGTCAGAAGCTGTGTCAGGAGCAGTGTCAGTGTCAGCAGCAGTGTTAGGAACTGTGTCAGGGGCAGTGTCAGTGTCTGGAGCAGCATCAGGAGCAGTGTCAGGACCAGGGTCAGTGTCAGGAGCAGGGTCAGTGTCAGGAGCAGTGTCAGGACCAGTGCCAGTGTCAGAAGCAGTGTCAGGACCTGTGTCATTGACAGGAGGAGTGTCAGAGTCAGGAGCAGTGTCAGGAGCAGTGTCAGTGTCAGTAGCAGTGCCAGGTTCAGTATCAGGAGCAGTGTCAGTGTCAGGAGCAGTGTCAGGAGCAGTGTCAGTTTCAGGAGCACAGTGAGGGGCAGTGCCAGTGACAGGAGCAGTGTCAGGAGCAGTGTCAGGGTCAGGTGCAGTGTGAGGAGCCGTGTCAGTGTCAGGAGCAGTGTCAGGAGCATTGTCAGTATCAGCAGCAGTGTCTGTGTCAGGAGCAGTGTCAGGAGCAGTGTCAGTGTCAGGAGCATTGTCAGTGTCACGAGCAGCGTCAGTGTCAGGAGCAGTGTCAGGGTCAGGAGCAGTGTGAGGAGCAGTGTCAGTGACAGGTGCAGTGTCAGGAGCAGTGTCAGTGTCTAGAGCAGTGTCAGTAGCAGGGTCAGTGTCAGGATCTGTGTGAGGTGCAGTGTCTGTTTCTGGAGCAGTGTCAGGAGCAGTGTGAGGAGCCGTGTCAGGAGCTGTGTCTGGAGCTGTGTCAGGAGCTGTGTCAGGAGCAGTGTCAGCAGCTGTGTTAGGAACAGTGTCAGGGGCAGTATCTGTGTAAGGAGCAGTGTCAGGAGCAGTGTCAGGAGCAGGTTCAATGGCAGGAGCAGTGTCAGTAGCAGTGCCAGTGTCACGAGCAGTATCACGAGCAGTGTCAGTGTCAGTAGCAGTGTCAGGAACAGTGTCAGTGTCAGGAGCAGTGTCAGGAGCAGTGTCAGTGTCAGGAGCACAGTGAGGGGCAGTGCCAGTGACAGGAGCAGTGTCAGGAGCAGTGTCAGTGTCAGGTGCAGTGTGAGGAGCCGTGTCAGTGTCAGGAGCAGTGTCAGGAGCATTGTCAGGAGCAGTGTCATGAGCAGTGTCAGGAGCAGGGTCAGTGTCAGGAGCACAATGAGAGGCAGTGCCAGTCACAGGAGCAGTGTCAGGAGCAGTGTCAGTGTCTGGAGCTTTGTCCGGAGCAGTGTCAGGAGCAGTGTCCGGAGCAGTGTCAGGAGCAGGGTTAGTGTCAGGAGCAGTGTCAGTGTCAGGAGCTATTTCAGGAGTAGTTTCATGTGCAGTCTCAGTGTCAGTGTCTGGAGCAGTGTCAGGAGCATTGTCAGGATCAGCAGCAGTGACAGTGTCAGGAGCAGTGTCAGGAGCAGAATCAGCGTCTGGAGCAGTGTCACGAGCAGTGTCAGGAGCAGCGCCAGTGACAGTATCAGGAGCAGTGTCTGTGTCACGAGCAGTGTCAGGAGTAGTTTCAGCAGCATTGTCACTATCGGCAGCAGTGCCAGTGTCAGGAGCAGTGTGAGGACCAGTGTCAGTGTCAGGAGCAGTGACAGGACCTGGGTCAGTGACAGGACCTGTGACAGTGTCTGGAGCAGTGCCAAGAGCAGTGCCAGTGTCAGTGTCAGGAGCGGTGTCAGGCGCACTGTCAGTAGCAGTGTCAGTGTCAGGAGCAGAGTCAGGACAAGAGCCAATGTCAGGAGCAGTGTCAGGACCAGTGCCAGTGTCAGAAGCAGTGTCCGGACCAGTGTAAGTGACAGGAACAGTGTCAGTGGCAGGAGCAGTGTCAGGAGATGTGTCAGTGCCAGGAGCAGTGTCAGGATCAGTGTCATAGTCCGGAGCGGTGTCATGAGTAGTGTCAGTGTCAGGAGCAAAGTCAGGACCAGTGCCAACGTCAGCGGCAGAGTCAGGACCAGTGCCAGTGTCAGAAGCAGTGTCAGGACCAGTGTCAGTGACAGGAGCAGTGTCAGTGTCAGGAGTAGTGTCAGGAGCTGTGTCAGTGTCAGGAGCAGTGTCAGGAGCAGTTTTAGGAGCAGTGTTAGTGTCAGGAGCAGTGTCAGGACCAGTGCCAGTGTCAGGAGCAGTGTCAGGACCAGTGTCAGTGTCAGGAGCAGTGTCAGGACCTGGGTCATAGGCCGGAGCGGTGTCATGAGTAGTGTCAGTGTCAGGAGCAAAGTCAGGACCAGTGCCAACGTCAGCGGCAGAGTCAGGACCAGTGCCAGTGTCAGAAGCAGTGTCAGGACCAGTGTCAGTGACAGGAGCAGTGTCAGTGTCAGGAGTAGTGTCAGGAGCTGTGTCAGTGTCAGGAGCAGTGTCAGGAGCAGTTTCAGGATCAGTGTTAGTGTCAGGAGCAGTGTCTGGACCAGTGCCAGTGTCATGAGCAGTGTCAGAGGGAGCAGCAGTGTCAGGAACAGTGGCAGGAGCAGTGTCACAGTCACGAGCTGTGTCAGGAGAAGAGTGAGTGTCTGGAGTAATGTCACCAGCAGTGTCAGGAGCAATGTCAGTGTCAGTATCAATGTCAGGAGCATTGTCAGGATCAGCAGCAGTATCAGTGTCAGGAGCAGTGTCAGGATCAGCGTCAGTATCAGGAGCAGTGTCAGGAGCAGTGGCAGGGCCAGTGTCAGTGTCAGGAGCTGTGTCAGGGCCACTGCAAGAGTCAGGAGCAGTGCCAGGATCAGTATCAGGAGCAGTGACAGTGTCAGGAGCAGTGTCAGGAGCAGTGTCAGTGTCAGGTGCTCAGTGAGGGGCAGTGCCTGTGTCAGGAGCAGTGTCAGGAGCAGTGCCAGTGTCAGAAGCTGTGTCAGGTGCAGTGTCAGTGTCAGCAGCAGTGTTAGGAACTGTGTCAGGGGCAGTGTCAGTGTCTGGAGCAGTATCAGGAGCAGTGTCAGGAGCAGGGTCAGTGACAGGAGGAGTGTCAGTGTCAGGAGCAGTGTCAGGAGCAGTGTCAGTGTCAGTAGCAGTGCCAGGTTCAGTATCAGGAGCAGTGTCAGGAGCAGTGTCAGTGTCAGGAGCACAGTGAGGGGCAGTGCCAGTGACAGGAGCAGTGTCAGGAGCAGTGTCAGTGTCAGGTGCAGTGTGAGGAGCCGTGTCAGTGTCAGAGGCAGTGTCAGGACCAGTGTCAGTGACTGGAGCAGTGTCAGTGTCAGCAGCATTGTCCGGAGCAGTGTCTGTGTCAGGAGCCGTTTGAGGAGCAGTGTCAGTTTCAGCAGCAGTGTCAGTGTCAGGAGCTCTGGCAGGAGCATTGTCAGTGTCAGGAGGAGTGTCTGGAGCAGTGTCGGGAGCAGTGTCAGGACCAGTGTCAGTGTCAGGAGTAGTGTCAGTGGCAGGGGCAGTGTCAGGAACAGTGCCAGTGTCAGAAGCAGTGTGAGGACAATTGTCAGTTACAGGAGCAGTGCCAGTGTCAGGAGCAGTGTCAGGATCAGTGCCAGTGTCAGGAGCAGTGTCAGTGTTTGCAGCTGTGTCAGGAGCAGTGTCAGGAGCAGTGCCAGTGTCAGAAGCTGTTTCAGGAGCAGTGTCAGTGTCAGCAGCAGTGTTAGGAACAGCGTCAGGGGCAGTGTCAATGTCTGGAGCAGTATCAGGAGCAGTGTCAGTGTCATTAGCAGTGTCAGGAACAGTGTCAATGTCAGCTTCAGGAGCAGTGTCAGTGTCAGGAGCAGTGTCAGGAGCATTGTCAGTATCAGCAGCAGTGTCTGTGTCAGGAGCAGTGTCAGGAGCAGTGTCAGTGTCAGGAGCATTGCCAGTGTCAGGAGCAGCATCAGTGTCAGGAGCAGTGTCAGAGTCAGGAGCAGTGTGAGGAGCAGTGTCAGTGACAGGTGCAGTGTCAGCAGCAGTGTCAGTGTCAGAAGCAGTGTCAGGAGCAGTGCCAGTGTCAGTGTCTGGAGCTGTGTCAGCGTCAGGAGCAGTGTCAGGAGCAGCGTCTGTGTCAGGAGCAGTGTCTGTGTCAGGAGCAGTGTCAGGAGCATTGTCAGTATCAGCAGCAGTGTCTGTGTCAGGAGCAGTGTCAGGAGCAGCGTCAGCGTCAGCGTCAGGAGCAATTTGAGGAGCAGTGTCAGTGTCAGGAGCAGTTTCTGACGCACTGTCAGGAGCAGTGTCAGTGTCAGTACCAGGAGCAGTGCCTGTGTCAGGAGCAGTGTCAGGAGCAGTCACAGGAGCAGTGCCAGGAGAGGCGTCAGTGTCAGGAGTAGTGTCAGTGTGAGTATCAGTAGCAGTGTCAGTGTCAGGAGCAGTGTCAGGAGCAGTGTCAGGAGCAGTGTCAGGATCAGTGCCAGTGTCAGGAACAGTTTCAGGACCAGTGTCAGTCACAGGACCCGTATCAGTGTCAGGAGCAGTGTCAGTGTCAGGAGCAGTGTCAGGAGCAGTGTCAGTGTCAGGAGCTGTGTGAGGAGCAGTGTCAGTGTCAGGATCAGTGTCTGTGCCACGAGCAGTGTCAGGAGCAGTGTCAGTGTGAGCAGAAGTGTCAGGAACAGTGGCAGGAGCAGTGTCACTGTCAGGAGCTGTGTCAGGAGCAGTGTCAGGCACAGTGTCAGTGACAGGAGCTGTGTCAGGAGCAGTGTCAGGGTCAGCAGCAGTGTCAGGAGCAGTGTCAGGAGCAGTGTCAGTGTCAGGAGCAGTCTCAGGAGCAGTGTCAGTGGCAGGAGCAGTTTGAGGAGCAGTGTCAGTGTCAGCAGCAGTGTCAGTGTCAGGAGCTGTGTCGGGAGCAGTGTCAGGAGCAGTGTCAGGAATAGTGCCAGTGTCAGAAGCAGTGTCAGGACAAGTGTCAGTTACAGGAGCAGTGTCAGTGTCAGGATCAGTGTCAGTGTCATTGTCAGTGTCACTGTCATGAGTAGTGTCAGTGTCAGTTCAGGAGTAGTGTCAGTGTCAGGAGCAGTGTCAGTGACAGTAGCAGTGTCAGCAGCAGTGTCAGTGTCAGGACCAGTGTCAGGCGCATTCTCAGGATCAGTAGCAGTGTCAGTGTCAGGAGCAGTGTCAGGAGCAGTGTCAGTGTCAGGAGCTGTGTGAGGAGCAGTGTCAGTGTCAGGAGCAGTGTCAGGAGCAGTGTAAGGGTCAGGAACAGTGTCAGGACCTGTGCCAGTGTCAGGAGCAGTGTCATTGTGAGCAGCAGTGTCAGGAACAGTGGCAGGGGCTGTGTCACTGTCACGAGCAGTGTCAGGAGCAGTGTCAGTGTCAGGAGCTGTGTCAGGAGCAGTGTCAGGAGCAGTGTCTGGAGCAGTGTCAGTGTCAGTAGCAGTGTCAGGAGCAGTGTCAGTGTGAGCAGCAGTGTCAGGAACAGTGGCAGGAGCAGTGTCACTATCATGTGCTGTGTCAGGAGCAGTGTCAGTGTCTGGAGAAATGTCACGAGCAGTGTCAGGAGCAGTGTCAGTGCCAGTAGCAGTGTCAGGAGCAGTGTCAGTATCAGTATCAGGAGCAGTGTCAGTGTCAGGAGTAGTGTCAGTGGCAGGAGCAGTGTCAGGAGCTGTGTTAGTGCCAGCAGCTGTGTCAGGAGCAGTGTCAGTGTCAGTGTCAGGAGCTGTGTCAGGAGTAGTGTCACGTGCAGTGTCAGTGTCAGTGTCTGGAGCGGCGTCAGGACCAGTGTCAGTGACTGGAGCAGTGTCAGTATCAGGAGCATTGTCCGGAGCAGTGTCTGTGTCAGGTGCCGTTTGAGGAGCAGTGTCAGTATCAGCAGCAGTGTCAGTGTCAGGAGCTGTGGCAGGAGTAGTGTCAGGACCAGTGTCAGTGTCAGGAGTAGTGTCAGTGGCAGGAGCAGTGTCAGGAACAGTGCCATTGTCAGAAGTAGTGTGAGGACAAGTGTCAGTTACAGGAGCAGTGTCAGTGTCAGGAACAGTGTCACTGTCAGTGTCAGTGTCAGTGTCATCAGTAGTGTCAGTGTCAGTGTCCGGAGTAGTGTCAGTGTCAGAGTCAGGAGCTGTGACAGGAGTAGTGTCAGGAGCAGTGTCAGTGTCAGGAGCTGTGTCAGGAGCAGTGTCAGGAGCAGTGTCTGGAGCAGTGTCAGTGTCAGTAGCAGTGTCAGGAGCAGTGTCAGTGTGAGCAGCAGTGTCAGGAACAGTGGCAGGAGCAGTGTCACTATCATGTGCTGTGTCAGGAGCAGTGTCAGTGTCTGGAGAAATGTCACGAGCAGTGTCAGGAGCAGTGTCAGTGCCCGTAGCAGTGTCAGGAGCAGTGTCAGTATCAGTATCAGGAGCAGTGTCAGTGTCAGGAGTAGTGTCAGTGGCAGGAGCAGTGTCAGGAGCTGTGTTAGTGCCAGCAGCTGTGTCAGGAGCAGTGTCAGTGTCAGTGTCAGGAGCTGTGTCAGTAGTAGTGTCACGTGCAGTGTCAGTGTCAGTGTCTGGAGCGGCGTCAGGACCAGTGTCAGTGACTGGAGCAGTGTCAGTGTCAGGAGCATTGTCCGGAGCAGTGTCTGTGTCAGGTGCCGTTTGAGGAGCAGTGTCAGTATCAGCAGCAGTGTCAGTGTCAGGAGCTGTGGCAGGAGTAGTGTCAGGACCAGTGTCAGTGTCAGGAGTAGTGTCAGTGGCAGGAGCAGTGTCAGGAACAGTGCCATTGTCAGAAGTAGTGTGAGGACAAGTGTCAGTTACAGGAGCAGTGTCAGTGTCAGGAACAGTGTCACTGTCAGTGTCAGTGTCAGTGTCATCAGTAGTGTCTCTGTCAGTGTCCGGAGTAGTGTCAGTGTCAGAGTCAGGAGCTGTGACAGGAGTAGTGTCAGGAGCAGTGTCAGTGTCAGAAGAAGTGTCAGGAGCAGTGTGATTGTCAGGAGCTGTGAAAGAAGTAGTTTCATGAGCAGTGTCAGTGTCAGTGTCTGGAGCAGTGTCAGGAGCAGTGTCAGGTTCAGGAGCATTCTCAGTGTCAGGAGCTGTGTCAGGAGCAGTGTCAGGTGCAGTGTCAGTGACAGGAGCTGTGTCAGGAGCAGTGTCAGTGTCAGCACCAGGGTTAGGAACAGTGTTAGGGGCAGCGTCAGTGTCAGGAGCAGTGTCTGGAGCAGTGTCAGTCTCAGTATCAGGAGCAGTGTCAGTGTCAGGAGCTGTGTGAGGAGCAGTGTCAGTGTCAGGAGCAGTGTCACTAGCAAGGTCAGTGTCACGAGCAGTGTCAGGGGCATTATCAGGATCAGCAGCAGTGTCAGTGTCAGCAGCAGTGTCAGGAGCTGTTTCAGTAGCAGTGTCAGGATCAGAGTCAGTATAAGTGTCGGGAGCAGTGTCAGGAAGAGTGCCAGTGTCAGAAGCAGTGTCAGGACAAGTGTCAGTTACAGGAGCAGTGTCAGTGACAGGATCAGAGTCAATGTAAGTGTCGGGAGCAGTGTCAGTGTCAGTGTCACTGTAAGGAGCAGTGTCAGTGTTAGGAGCAGTGTCAGGAGCAGTGTCAGTGTCAGGAGCAGTGCAGGATCATTGCTAGTATCAGCAGCAGTGTCTGTGTGAAGAGCTGTGGCAGGAGCAGTGTCAGTGTCAGGAGCAGTGTGAGGACCAGTGTCAGTGGCACGTGCAGTGCCAGGAACAGTGTCAGTGTCGGTGTCAGGAGCTGTATCAGGATCAGTGTCAGGCGCAGTGTCAGTGACAGGAGCTGTGTCAGGAGCAGTGTCGGTGTCACTACCAGGAGCGGTCCCTGTGCAGGTGCAGTGTCAGCGTCAGGAGCAGTGCCAGAAGCAGTGTCAGGAGCATTGTCAGTATCAGCAGCAGTGTCAGTGTCACGAGCAGTGTCAGGAGCAGTGTCAGGAGCAGTGTCAGTGTCAGGACCAGTGGCAGTGTCAGGAGCAGTCTCAGTGTGAGCAGCAGCGTCAGGAACAGTGGCAGGAGCAGTGTCACTATCATGTGCTGTGTCAGGAGCAGTGTCAGAGTCTGGAGAAATGTCACGAGCAGTGTCAGGAGCAGTGTCAGTGTCAGTAGCAGTGTCAGGAGCAGTGTCAGTGTCAGTATCAGAAGCAGTGTCAGTGTCAGGAGCAGTGTCAGGAGCAGTGTCAGGAGCAGTGTCAGTGTCAGGAGTAGTGTCAGTGGCAGGAGCAGTGTCAGGAACAGTGCCAGTGTCAGAAGCAGTGTGAGGACACGTGTCAGTTACAGGAGCAGTGCCAGTGTCAGAAGCTGTGTCAGGAGCAGTGTCAGTGTCAGCAGCAGTGTTAGGAACAGTGTCAGGGGCAGTGTCAGTGTCTGGAGCAGTATCAGGAGTAGTGTCAGGAGCAGGGTCAGTGCCAGGAGCAGGGTCAGTGTCAGGAGCAGTGTCAGGACCAGTGCCAGTGTCAGGAGCAGTGTCAGGACCAGTGTCAGTGTCAGGAGTAGTGTCAGTGGCAGGAGCAGTGTCAGGAGCTGTGTCAGTGCCAGAAGCAGTGTCAGGAGCAGTGTCAGTGTCAGGAGCAGTGTCAGGAGCAGTGTCAGGAGCAGTGTCAGTGTCAGTAACAGGACCAGTCCTTGTGTCAGGTGCAGTGTCAGTGTCAGGAGCAGTGTCAGTGTCAGGAGCAGTGTCAGGAGGAGTGTCAATGGCAGGAGCAGTGTCAGCGTCAGCAGTAATGTCAGGCGCATTACCAGTGCCAGGAACAGTGTCAGGAGCTGTGCCAGTGTCAGGAGCAGTGTCAGTATCAGGAGCAATGTCACGAGCAGTGTCAGGAGCAGTGTCAGTGTCAGGAGCAGTGTCGGGAGCATTGTCAGGATCAGCAGCAGTACCAGTGTCAGGAGCAGTGTCAGTGTCAGGAGCTGTGTGAGGAGCAGTGTCAGTGTCAGGGGCAGAGTCAGTAGCAGTGAGAGTGTCAGTATCAGGAGCAGTGTCAGTTTCAGGAGTAGTGCCAGAAGCAGTGTCAGGAGCATTGTCAGTATCAGCAGCAGTGTCAGTGTCACGAGCAGTGTCAGGAGCAGTGTCAGGAGCAGTGTCAGTGTCAGGACCAGTGCCAGTGTCAGGAGCCGTGTCAGTGTGAGCAGCAGCGTCAGGAACAGTGGCAGGAGCAGTGTCACTATCATGTGCTGTGTCAGGAGCAGTGTCAGTGTCTGGAGAAATGTCACGAGCAGTGTCAGGAGCAGTGTCAGTGTCAGTAGCAGTGTCAGGAGCAGTGTCAGTGTCAGTATCAGAAGCAGTGTCAGTGTCAGGAGCAGTGTCAGGAGCAGCGTCAGTGTCATTAGCAGTGTCAGGAACAATGTCAATGTCAGCTTCAGGAGCAGTGTCAGTGTCAGGAGCAGTGTCAGGAGCATTGTCAGTATCAGCAGCAGTGTCTGTGTCAGGAGCAGTGTCAGGAGCAGTGTCAGTGTCAGGAGCATTGCCAGTGTCAGGAGCAGCATCAGTGTCAGGAGCAGTGTCAGAGTCAGGAGCAGTGTGAGGAGCAGTGTCAGTGACAGGTGCAGTGTCAGCAGCAGTGTCAGTGTCAGAAGCAGCGTCAGGAGCAGTGCCCGTGTCAGTGTCTGGAGCAGTGTCAGCGTCAGGAGCAGTGTCAGGAGCAGCGTCTGTGTCAGGAGCAGTGTCAGGAGCATTGTCAGTATCAGCAGCAGTGTCTGTGTCAGAAGCAGTGTCAGGAGCAGCGTCAGCGTCAGGAGCAATTTGAGGAGCAGTGTCAGTGTCAGGAGCAGTTTCTGACGCACTGTCAGGAGCAGTGTCAGTGTCAGTACCAGGAGCAGTGCCTGTGTCAGGAGCAGTGTCAGGAGCAGTCTCAGGAGCAGTGACAGGAGAGGCGTCAGTGTCAGGAGTAGTGTCAGTGTGAGTATCAGTAGCAGTGTCAGTGTCAGGAGCAGTGTCAGGAGCAGTGTCAGGAGCAGTGTCAGGATCAGTGTCAGTGTCAGGAACAGTTTCAGGACCAGTGTCAGTCACAGGACCCGTATCAGTGTCAGGGGCAGTGCCAGGGGCAGTGTCAGTGTCAGTGTCAGGAGCAGTGTCACGAGCAATATCAGGGTGCGAAGCAGTGACAGGACCAGTGAGAGTGTCAGGAGCAGCGTCAGGACCAGTGTCAGTGAAAAGAGCAGTGTCAGTGTCAGGTGCAGTGTCAGGAACAGTGTCAGTGTCAGTGTCTGGAGCAGTGTCAGGAGCAGTGTCAGGTTCAGGAGCATTCTCAGTTTCAGGAGCTGTGTCAGGAGCAGTGTCAGGTGCAGTGTCAGTGACAGGAGCTGTGTCAGGAGCAGTGTCAGTGTCAGCACCAGGGTTAGGAACAGTGTTAGGGGCAGCGTCAGTGTCAGGAGTAGTGTCTGGAGCAGTGTCAGTCTCAGTATCAGGAGCAGTGTCAGTGTCAGGAGCTGTGTGAGGAGCAGTGTCAGTGACAGGAGCAGTGTCATTAGCACGGCCAGTGTCACGAGCAGTATCAGGGGCATTATCAGGATCAGCAGCAGTGTCAGTGTCAGCAGCAGTGTCAGGAGCTGTTACAGTAGCAGTGTCGGGAACAGTGTCAGTGACACTGTCAGTAGCAGTGACAGTGTCAGGAGCTGTCTCAGGAGCAGTGTCAGTGTAAGGAGCAGTGTCAGGTGCAGTGTCAGTGTCAGGTGCAGTGTCAGGAGCATTGTCAGGATCAGTGTCAGTAGCAGTGGCTGGTGCAGTGTCAGTGTCAGGAGCCGTGTCAGGAGCAGTGCCAGTGTCAGAGGCAGTGTCAGGACCAGTGTCAGTGACTGGAGCAGTATCAGTGTCAGGAGCATTGTCCGGAGCAGTGTCTGTGTCAGGAGCCGTTTGAGGAGCAGTGTCAGTGTCAGCAGCAGTGTCAGTGTCAGGAGCTCTGGCAGGAGCATTGTCAGTGTCAGGAGGAGTGTCTGGAGCAGTGTCGGGAGCAGTATCAGGACCAGTGTCAGTGTCAGGAGTAGTGTCAGTGGCAGGAGCAGTGTCAGGAACAGTGCCAGTGTCAGAAGCAATGTGAGGACAATTGTCAGTTACAGGAGCAGTGCCAGTGTCAGAAGCTGTGTCAGGAGCAGTGTCAGTGTCAGCAGCAGTGTTAGGAACAGTGTCAGGGGCAGTGTCAGTGTCAGGAGCAGTATCAGGAGCACTGTCAGGAGCAGGATCATTGTCAGGGGCAGGGTCAGTGTCAGGAGCAGTGTCAGGACCAGTGCCAGTGTCAGGAGCAGTGTCAGGACCAGTGTCAGTGTCAGGAGTAGTGTCAGTGGCAGGAGCAGTGTCAGGAGCTGTGTCAGTGCCAGGAGCAGTGTCAGGAGCAGTGTCAGTGTCAGTGTCAGGATCTGTGTCAGGGGTAGTGCCACGAGCAGTGTCAGTGTCAGTGTCTGGAGCGGCGTCAGGAGCAGTGTCAGGTTCCGGAGCAGTGTCAGTGTCAGGAGCTGCGTCAGGAGCAGTGTCAGGAGCAGCGTCACTGTCAGAAGCAGTGTCAGGAAGAGTGTCATGGTCAGGAACTGTGTCAGAAGTAGCTTCAGGAGCAGTGCCAGTATCAGTGTCTGGAGCAGTGTCAGGAGCAGCGTCAGTGTCACTACCAGGAGCGGTCCCTGTGCAGGTGCAGTGTCAGTGTCAGGAGCAGTGTCAGGAGCAGTGTCAATGGCAGGAGCAGTGTCAGCGCCAGCAGTAGTGTCAGGCGCAGTGTCAGAGCCAGGAGCAGTGTCAGGAGCTGTGTCAGTGTCAGGAGCAGTGTCAGGAGCAGCGTCAGTGACAGGAGCAGTGTGAGGAGCAGTGTCAGTGTCAGGACCAGTGTCAGTTTCAGGAGCAGTGTCAAGACCAGTATCAGTGTCACGAGCAGTGACAGGAGATGTGTCAGGAACTGTGTCAGTGTCAGTGTCAGAGGCAGTGTCAGTGTCATTGTCACTGTCATGAGGAGTGTCAGCGCCAGTGTCAGGAGCACTGTCAGGAGCAGTGTCTGTGTCAGGAGCAGTTTGAGGTGCAGTGTCAGTGTCAGCAGCAGTGTCAGTGTCAGGAGCTGTGTCAGGAGCAGTGTCAGTGTCAGGAGCTGTGTCAGGAGGAGTGTCAGTGCCAGTAGCAGTGTCAGGAGCAGTGTCAGTATCAGTATCAGGAGCAGTGTCAGTGTCAGGAGCAGTGTCAGGACCAGTGCCAGTGTCAGAGGCAGTGTCAGGACCAGTGTCAGTGACTGGAGCAGTGTCAGTGTCAGGAGCATTGTCCGGATCAGTGTCTGTGTCAGGTGCCGTTTGAGGAGCAGTGTCAGTATCAGCAGCAGTGTCAGTGTCAGGAGCTGTGGCAGGAGCATTGTGAGTGTCAGGAGGAGTGTCTGGAGCAGTGTCGGGAGCAGTGTCAGGACCAGTGTCAGTGTCAGGAGTAGTGTCAGTGGCAGGAGCAGTTTCAGGAACAGTGCCATTGTCAGAAGCAGTGTGAGGACAAGTGTCAGTTACAGGAGCAGTGTCAGTGTCAGGATCAGTGTCACTGTCAGTGTCAGTGTCAGTGTCATCAGTGGTGTCAGTGTCAGTGTCCGGAGTAGTGTCAGTGTCAGAGTCAGGAGCTGTGACAGGAGTAGTGTCAGGAGCAGTGTCAGTGTCAGAAGAAGTGTCAGGAGCAGTGTGATTGTCAAGAGCTGTGTCAGAAGTAGTTTCAGGAGCAGTGTCAGTGTCAGTGTCTGGAGCAGTGTCAGGAGCAGTGTCAGGTTCAGGAGCATTCTCAGTGTCAGGAACTGTGTCAGGAGCAGTGTCAGGTGCAGTGTCAGTGACAGGAGCTGTGTCAGGAGCAGTGTCAGTGTTAGCACCAGGGTTAGGAACAGTGTTAGTGGCAGCGTCAGTGTCAGGAGCAGTGTCAGGAGCAGTGTCAGTGTCAGGAGCAGTGTCAGGAGCAGTGTCAGTGTCAGGAGCAGTCTCAGGAACAGTGTCAGTGTCAGAACCAGAGTGAGGAGCAGCGCCAGTGTCAGGACCAGTGTGAGTTTCAGGAGCAGTGTCAGGACCAGTGTCTGTGTCAGGAGTAGTGTCAGTGGCAGGAGCAGTGTCAGGAACAGTGCCAGTGTCAGAAGCAGTGTGAGGACAATTGTCAGTTACAGGAGCAGTGCCAGTGTCAGAAGCTGTGTCTGGAGCAGTGTCAGTATCAGGAGCAGTGTCAGGTTCAGGTGGAGTGTCAGTGTCAGGAGCAGTGTCAGTGACAGGAGCAGTGTCAGCAGCAGTGTCAGTGTCAGGACCAGTGTCAGGCGCATTCTCAGGATCAGTAGCAGTGTCAGTGTCTGGAGCGGTGTCAGGAGCAGTGTCAGTGTCAGGAGCAGTGTCAGGACAAGCGCCAATGTCAGGAGTAGTGTCAGGAACAGTGCCAGAGTCAGAAGCAGTGTCAGGACAAGTGTCAGTTACAGGAGCAGTGTCAGTGTCAGGATCAGAGTCAGTGTAAGTATCGGGAGCAGTGTCGGTGTCAGTGTCACTGTTAGGAGCAGTGTCAGGAGCAGTGTCAGTGTCAGGAGCAGTGCAGGATCATTGTTAGTATCAGCTGCAGTGTCTGTGTGAGGAGCTGTGGCAGGAGCAGTGTCAGTGTCAGGAGCAGTGTGAGGACCAGTGTCAGTGTCAGCAGCAGTGTCAGCAGAAGTGTCAGGAGCAGTGTCAGTGTTAGGAGCAGTCTCAGGAGCAGTGTCAGTGCCAGGAGCAGTGTGAGGAGCAGTGTCAGTGTCAGGAACAGTGTCAGTTTCAGGAGCAGTGTCAGGACCAGTGTCAGTGTCAGGAGCAGTGTCAGGAGCAGTGTCAGTAGCAGTGTCAGTGTCAGGACCAGCGCCAATGTCAGGAGCAGTGTCAGGAACAGTGCCAGGGTCAGAAGCAGTGTCAGGACAAGTGTCAGTTACAGGAGCAGTGTCAGTGTCAGGATCAGAGTCAGTGTAAGTGTCGGGAGCAGTGTCAGTGTCAGTGTCACTGTAAGGAGCAGCGTCAGTGTTAGGAGCAGTGTCAGGAGCAGTGTCAGTGTCAGGAGCAGTGCAGGATCATTGTTAGAATCAGCAGCAGTGTCTATGTGAGGAGCTGTGGCAGGAGCAGTGTCAGTGTCAGGAGCAGTGTGAGGACCAGTGTCAGTGTCACGTGCAGTGCCAGGAGCAGTGTCAGTGTCGGTGTCATGAGCTGTGTCAGGAGCAGTGTCAGGTGCAGTGTCAGTGACAGGAGCTGTGTCAGGAGCAGTATCAGTGTAAGCACCAGGGTTAGGAACAGTGTTAGGGGCAGTGTCAGTGTCAGGAGCAGTGTCTGGAGCAGTGTCAGTCTCAGTATCAGGAGCAGTGTCAGTGTCAGGAGCTGTGTGAGGAGCAGTGTCAGTGCCAGGAGCAGTGTCATTAGCACTGTCAGTGTCAGGAGCAGTGTCAGGAGCATTATCAGGATCAGCAGCAGTGTCAGTGTCAGCAGCAGTGTCAGGAGCTGCTTCAGTAGCAGTGTCGGGAACAGTGTCAGTGTCACTGTCAGGAGCAGTGACAGTGTCAGGATCTGTCTCAGGAGCAGTGTTAGTGTAAGAAGCAGTGTCAGGTGCAGTGTCAGTGTCAGGTGCAGTGTCAGGAGCCGTGTCAGGAGCCGTGTCAGGAGCAGTTCCAGGAGCCGTGTCAGTGTCAGGAACTGTGTCAGGAGTAGTGTCAGGAGCAGTGTCAGTGTCAGCGTTTGGAGCGGTGTCAGGAGCAGTTTCAGGCTCAGGAGCAGTGTCAGTGTCAGGAGCTGTGTCTGGAGCAGTGTCAGTAGCAGCGTCAGTGTCACAAGCAGTGTCATGTGCAGTGTCATTGTCAGGAGCTGTGTCAGAAGTAGTTTCAGGAGCAGGGTCAGTGTCAGTGTCTGGAGCAGTGTGAGGAGCTGTGTCAGGTTCAGGAGCAGTGTCAGTGTCAGGAGCTGTGTCAGGAGCAGTGTCGGGTGCAGTGTCAGTGACAGGAGCTGTGTCTGGAGCAGTGTCAGTATCAGGAGCAGTGTCAGGAGCAGTGTCAGGAGCAGAGTCGGTCTCAGTGTCTGGAGTAGTGTCTGTGTCAGGAGCTGTGTCAGGACTAGTGTCAGGAGCAGTGTCAGGAGCAGTGTCAGGATCAGGAGCAGTGTCAGGCGTAGTGTCAGTGACATGAGCTGTGTCAGGAGCAGTGTCAGTCTCAGCATCAGGAGCAGTGTCTGTGTCACGAGCAGTGGGAGGAGCAGAGTCAGTGTCAGGAGCAGTGTCATTAGCAGTGTCAGTGTCAGGAGCAGTGTCAGGAGCAGTGTCAGTGTCAGGTGCAGTGTCAGGAGCATTATCAGGATCAGTGTGCGGAGCAGTGGCTGGAGAAGTGTCAGTGTTAGGAGCAGTGTCTGGAGCACTGTCAGTGTCAGGAGCAGTGTCAGAGACAGTATCAGGAGCAGCGTCAGTGTCAGGAGCAGTGCCAGGAGCAGTGTCAGTGTCAGGAGCAGTGCCAGGAGCAGTGTCAGTGTCAGTGTCAGGAGCAGTGTCAGGAGCAGGGTCAGTGTCAGGAGCTGTGCCAGGAGCAGTGTCAAGCACAGTGTCAGTGACAGGAGCTGTGTCAGGAGCAGTGTCAGAGTCAGCAGCAGTGTCACGAGCAGCGTCAGTGTTAGGGGCAGTGTCAGGATCAGTGTCAGTGCCACGAGCAGTGTGAGGAGCAGTGTCAGTCTCAGCATCAGGAGCAGTGTCTGTGTCACGAGCAGTGGGAGGAGCAGTGTCAGTGTCAGGAGCCGTGTCAGGAGCATTATCAGGATCATCAGCAGTGTCAGTGTCAGCAGCAGTGTCAGGAGCAGTGTCAGTAGCAGTGTCAGTGTCAGGAGCAGAGTCAGGACCAGCGCCAATGTCAGGAGCAGTGTCAGGAACAGTGCCACTGTCAGAAGCAGTGTCAGGACCAGTGTCAGTGTCGGGAGCAGTGTCAGGACCAGTGTCTGTGTCAGGAGTGGTGTCAGTGGCAGGAGCAGTGTCAGGAACAGTGCCAGTGTCAGAAGCAGTGTGAGGACAATTGTCAGTTACAGGAGCAGTGCCAGTGTCAGAAGCTGTGTCAGGAGCAGTGTCAGTTACAGGAGCAGAGTCAGTGTCAGGATCAGAGTCAGTGTAAGTGCCGGGAGCATGTCAGTGTCAGTGACACTGTAAGGAGCAGTGTCAGTGTTAGGAGCAGTGTCAGGAGCAGTGTCAGTGTCAGGAGCAGTGCAGGATCATTGTTAGTATCTGCAGCAGTGTCTGTGTGAGGAGCTGTGGCAGGAGCAGTGTCAGTGTCAGGAGCAGTGTGAGGACCAGTGTCAGTGTCACGTGCAGTGCCAGGAGCAGTGTCAGTGTCGGTGTCATGAGCTGTGTCAGGAGCAGTGTCAGGCGCAGTGTCAGTGACAGGAGCTGTGTCAGGAGCAGTGTCAGTGTCAGCACCAGGGTTAGGAACAGTGTTAGGGACAGTGTCAGTGTCAGGAGCAGTGTCTGGAGCAGTGTCAGTCTCAGTATCAGGAGCAGTGTCAGTGTCAGGAGCTGTGTGAGGAGCAGTGTCAGTGTCAGGAGCGGTGTCATTAGCACTGACAGTGTCAGGGGCAGCGTCAGGAGCATTATCAGGATCAGCAGCATTGTCAGTGTCAGCAGCAGTGTCAGGAGCTGTTTCAGTAGCAGTGTCGGGAACAGTGTCAGTGTCACTGTCAGGAGCAGTGACAGTGTCAGGAGCTGTCTCAGGAGCAGTGTCAGTGTAAGGAGCAGTGTCAGGTGCAGTGTCAGGAGCATTGTCAGGATCAGTGTCAGTAGCAGTGGCTGTTGCAGTGTCAGTGTCAGGAGCCGTGTCAGGAGCAGTGCCAGGAGCAGTGTCAGTATCAGGAGCTGTGTCAGGTGTAGTGTCAATAGCATTGTCAATGTCAGTGTCTGGAGCGGTGTCAGGAGCAGTGTCAGTGTCAGGAAGAGTGTCAGTGTCGGTGTCAGGAGCAGTGTCAGCAGCATTCTCAGGATCAGCAGCAGTGTCAGTGTCTGGAGCAGTGTCAGGAGCAGTGTCAGTGTCTGGAGCAGTGTCGCTCGCAGTGTCAGTGACAGGAGCTGTGTCTGGAGCAGTATCGGTATCAGGAGCAGTGTCATTAGCAGTGTCAGGAGCAGTGTCAGGAACAGAGTCAGTGTCAGTGTCGGTAGCAGTGTCAGTCTCAGTATCAGGAGTAGTGTCTGTGTCAGGAGCAGTGTGAGGAGCAGTGTCAGTGTCAGGAGCAGTGTCATTAGCAGTGACAGTGTCAGGAGCATTATCAGGATCAGCAGCAGTGTCAGTGTCAGCAGCAGTGTCAGGAGCAGTGTCAGTAGCAGTGTCGGGAGCAGTGTCTGTGTCCGGAGCAGTGACAATGTCAGGAGCTGTGTCAGGAGCAGTGTCAGGAGCAGTGTCAGGAACAGTGCCAGTGTCAGAAGCAGTGTCAGGACAAGTGTCAGTTACAGGAAAAGAGTCATTGTCAGGATCAGTGTCAGTGTCATTGTCAGTGTCACTGTCATGAGTAGTGTCAGTGTCAGTTCAGGAGTAGTGTCAGTGTCAGGAGCAGTGTCAGTGACAGGAGCAGTGTCAGCAGCAGTGTCAGGACCAGTGTCAGGCGCATTCTCAGGATCAGTAGCAGAGTCAGTGTCAGGAGCAGTGTCAGGAGCAGTGTCAGTGTCAGGAGCTGTGTGAGGAGCAGTGTCAGTGTCAGGAGCAGTGTCAGGAGCAGTGTCAGGGTCAGGAGCAGTGTCAGGACCAGTACCAGTGTCAGTGTCAGTGTCAGTGTCATCAGTAGTGTCAGTGTCAGTACCAGGACCAGTCCTTGTGTCAGGTGCAGTGTCAGTGTCAGGAGCAGTGTCAGTGACAGGAGCAGTGTCAGCAGCAGTGTCAGTGTCAGGACCAGTGTCAGGCGCATTCTCAGGATCAGTAGCAGTGTCAGTGTCAGGAGCAGTGTCAGGAGCAGTGTCAGTGTCAGAAGAAGTGTCAGGAGCAGTGTCATTGTCAGGAGCTGTGTCAGAAGTAGTTTCAGGAGCAGGGTCGGTGTCAGTGTCTGGAGCAGTGTCAGGAGCAGTGTCAGGTTCAGGAGCAGTGTCAGTGTCAGGAGCTGTGTCAGGAGCAGTGTCAGGTGCAGTTTCGGTGACAGGAGCTGTGTCTGGAGCAGTGTCAGTATCAGGAGCAGTGTCAGGTTCAGGTGGAGTGTCGGTGTCAGGAGCAGTGTCAGTGACAGGAGCAGTGTCAGCAGCAGTGTCAGTGTCAGGACCAGTGTCAGGCGCATTCTCAGGATCAGTAGCAGTGTCAGTGTCTGGAGCGGTGTCAGGAGCAGTGTCAGTGTCAGGAGCAGTGTCAGGACAAGCGCCAATGTCAGGAGTAGTGTCAGGAACAGTGCCAGAGTCAGAAGCAGTGTCAGGACAAGTGTCAGTTACAGGAGCAGTGTCAGTGTCAGGATCAGAGTCAGTGTAAGTATCGGGAGCAGTGTCGGTGTCAGTGTCACTGTTAGGAGCAGTGTCAGGAGCAGTGTCAGTGTCAGGAGCAGTGCAGGATCATTGTTAGTATTAGCTGCAGTGTCTGTGTGAGGAGCTGTGGCAGGAGCAGTGTCAGTGTCAGGAGCAGTGTGAGGACCAGTGTCAGTGTCAGCAGCAGTGTCAGCAGAAGTGTCAGGAGCAGTGTCAGTGTTAGGAGCAGTCTCAGGAGCAGTGTCAGTGCCAGGAGCAGTGTGAGGAGCAGTGTCAGTGTCAGGAACAGTGTCAGTTTCAGGAGCAGTGTCAGGACCAGTGTCAGTGTCAGGAGCAGTGTCAGGAGCAGTGTCAGTAGCAGTGTCAGTGTCAGGAGCAGTGTCAGGACCAGCGCCAATGTCAGGAGCAGTGTCAGGAACAGTGCCAGGGTCAGAAGCAGTGTCAGGACAAGTGTCAGTTACAGGAGCAGTGTCAGTGTCAGGATCAGAGTCAGTGTAAGTGTCGGGAGCAGTGTCAGTGTCAGTGTCACTGTAAGGAGCAGCGTCAGTGTTAGGAGCAGTGTCAGGAGCAGTGTCAGTGTCAGGAGCAGTGCAGGATCATTGTTAGAATCAGCAGCAGTGTCTATGTGAGGAGCTGTGGCAGGAGCAGTGTCAGTGTCAGGAGCAGTGTGAGGACCAGTGTCAGTGTCACGTGCAGTGCCAGGAGCAGTGTCAGTGTCGGTGTCATGAGCTGTGTCAGGAGCAGTGTCAGGTGCAGTGTCAGTGACAGGAGCTGTGTCAGGAGCAGTATCAGTGTCAGCACCAGGGTTAGGAACAGTGTTAGGGGCAGTGTCAGTGTCAGGAGCAGTGTCTGGAGCAGTGTCAGTCTCAGTATCAGGAGCAGTGTCAGTGTCAGGAGCTGTGTGAGGAGCAGTGTCAGTGTCAGGAGCAGTGTCATTAGCACTGTCAGTGTCAGGAGCAGTGTCAGGAGCATTATCAGGATCAGCAGCAGTGTCAGTGTCAGCAGCAGTGTCAGGAGCTGCTTCAGTAGCAGTGTCGGGAACAGTGTCAGTGTCACTGTCAGGAGCAGTGACAGTGTCAGGATCTGTCTCAGGAGCAGTGTTAGTGTAAGAAGCAGTGTCAGGTGCAGTGTCAGTGTCAGGTGCAGTGTCAGGAGCATTGTCAGGATCAGTGTCAGTAGCAGTGGCTGGTGCAGTGTCAGTGTCAGGAGCCGTGTCAGGAGCAGTTCCAGGAGCCGTGTCAGTGTCAGGAGCTGTGTCAGGAGTAGTGTCAGGAGCAGTGTCAGTGTCAGAGTCTGGAGCGGTGTCAGGAGCAGTTTCAGGCTCAGGAGCAGTGTCAGTGTCAGGAGCTGTGTCAGGAGCAGTGTCAGTAGCAGCGTCAGTGTCACAAGCAGTGTCATGAGCAGTGTCATTGTCAGGAGCTGTGTCAGAAGTAGTTTCAGGAGCAGGGTCAGTGTCAGTGTCTGGAGCAGTGTCAGGAGCAGTGTCAGGTTCAGGAGCAGTGTCAGTGTCAGGAGCTGTGTCAGGAGCAGTGTCGGGTGCAGTGTCAGTGACAGGAGCTGTGTCTGGAGCAGTGTCAGTATCAGGAGCAGTGTCAGGAGCAGTGTCAGGAGCAGAGTCAGTCTCAGTGTCTGGAGTAGTGTCTGTGTCATTAGCAGTGTGAGGAGCAGTGTCAGTGTCAGGAGCAGTGTCAGGAGCAGTGGCAGGAGCAGTGTCACTATCATGTGCTGTGTCAGGAGCAGTGTCAGTGTCTGGAGAATTGTCACGAGCAGTGTCAGGAGCAGTGTCAGTGTCAGTAGCAGTGTCAGGAACAGTGTCAGTGTCAGTATCAGGAGCAGTGTCAGTGTCAGGAGCAGTGACAGGACCAGTGCCAGTGTCAGAGGCAGTGCCAGGACCAGTGCCAGTGTCAGGAGCAGTGTCAGTGAGAGCAGCAGTGTCAGGAACAGTGGCAGGAGCAGTGTCACTGTCAGGAGCTGTGTCAGGAGCAGTGTCAGGCACAGTGTCGGTGACAAGAGCTGTGTCAGGAGCAGTGTCAGTGTCAGCAGCAGTGTCAGCAGCAGTGTCAGGAGCAGTGTCAGTGTTAGGAGCAGTCTCAGGAGCAGTGTCAGTGCCAGGAGCAGTGTGAGGAGCAGTGTCAGTGTCAGGAACAGTGTCAGTTTCAGGAGCAGTGTCAGGACCAACGTCAGTGTCAGGAGCAGTGTCAGGAGCAGTGTCAGTAGCAGTGTCAGTGTCAGGAGCAGTGTCAGGACCAGCGCCAATGTCAGGAGCAGTGTCGGGAACAGTGCCAGGGTCAGAAGCAGTGTCAGGACAAGTGTCAGTTACAGGAGCAGTGTCAGTGTCAGGATCAGAGTCAGTGTAAGTGTCGGGAGCAGTGTCAGTGTCAGTGTCACTGTAAGGAGCAGTGTCAGTGTTAGGAGCAGTGTCAGGAGCAGTGTCAGTGTCAGGAGCAGTGCAGGATCATTGTTAGAATCAGCAGCAGTGTCTATGTGAGGAGCTGTGGCAGGAGCAGTGTCAGTGTCAGGAGCAGTGTGAGGACCAGTGTCAGTGTCACGTGCAGTGCCAGGAGCAGTGTCAGTGTCGGTGTCATGAGCTGTGTCAGGAGTAGTGTCAGGTGCAGTGTCAGTGACAGGAGCTGTGTCAGGAGCAGTGTCAGTGTCAGCACCAGGGTTAGGAACAGTGTTAGGGGCAGTGTCAGTGTCAGGAGCAGTGTCTGGAGCAGTGTCAGTCTCAGTATCAGGAGCAGTGTCAGAGTCAGGAGCTGTGTGAGGAGCAGTGTCAGTGTCAGGAGCAGTGTCATTAGCACTGTCAGTGTCAGGAGCAGTGTCAGGAGCATTACCATGATCAGCAGCAGTGTCAGTGTCAGCAGCAGTGTCAGGAGCTGCTTCAGTAGCAGTGTCGGGAACAGTGTCAGTGTCACTGTCAGGAGCAGTGACAGTGTCAGGATCTGTCTCAGGAGCAGTGTTAGTGTAAGAAGCAGTGTCAGGTGCAGTGTCAGTGTCAGGTGCAGTGTCAGGAGCATTGTCAGGATCAGTGTCAGTAGCAGTGGCTGGTGCAGTGTCAGTGTCAGGAGCCGTGTCAGGAGCCGTGTCAGGAGCAGTTCCAGGAGCCGTGTCAGTGTCAGGAACTGTGTCAGGAGTAGTGTCAGGAGCAGTGTCAGTGTCAGCGTTTGGAGCGGTGTCAGGAGCAGTTTCAGGCTCAGGAGCAGTGTCAGTGTGAGGAGCTGTGTCTGGAGCAGTGTCAGTAGCAGCGTCAGTGTCACAAGCAGTGTCATGTGCAGTGTCATTGTCAGGAGCTGTGTCAGAAGTAGTTTCAGGAGCAGGGTCAGTGTCAGTGTCTGGAGCAGTGTGAGGAGCTGTGTCAGGTTCAGGAGCAGTGTCAGTGTCAGGAGCTGTGTCAGGAGCAGTGTCGGGTGCAGTGTCAGTGACAGGAGCTGTGTCTGGAGCAGTGTCAGTATCAGGAGCAGTGTCAGGAGCAGTGTCAGGAGCAGAGTCGGTCTCAGTGTCTGGAGTAGTGTCTGTGTCAGGAGCTGTGTCAGGACTAGTGTCAGGAGCAGTGTCAGGAGCAGTGTCAGGATCAGGAGCAGTGTCAGGCGTAGTGTCAGTGACATGAGCTGTGTCAGGAGCAGTGTCAGTCTCAGCATCAGGAGCAGTGTCTGTGTCACGAGCAGTGGGAGGAGCAGAGTCAGTGTCAGGAGCAGTGTCATTAGCAGTGTCAGTGTCAGGAGCAGTGTCAGGAGCAGTGTCAGTGTCAGGTGCAGTGTCAGGAGCATTATCAGGATCAGTGTGCGGAGCAGTGGCTGGAGAAGTGTCAGTGTTAGGAGCAGTGTCTGGAGCACTGTCAGTGTCAGGAGCAGTGTCAGAGACAGTATCAGGAGCAGCGTCAGTGTCAGGAGCAGTGCCAGGAGCAGTGTCAGTGTCAGGAGCAGTGCCAGGAGCAGTGTCAGTGTCAGTGTCAGGAGCAGTGTCAGGAGCAGGGTCAGTGTCAGGAGCTGTGCCAGGAGCAGTGTCAAGCACAGTGTCAGTGACAGGAGCTGTGTCAGGAGCAGTGTCAGAGTCAGCAGCAGTGTCACGAGCAGCGTCAGTGTTAGGGGCAGTGTCAGGATCGGTGTCAGTGCCACGAGCAGTGTGAGGAGCAGTGTCAGTCTCAGCATCAGGAGCAGTGTCTGTGTCACGAGCAGTGGGAGGAGCAGTGTCAGTGTCAGGAGCAGTGTCAGGAGCATTATCAGGATCATCAGCAGTGTCAGTGTCAGCAGCAGTGTCAGGAGCAGTGTCAGTAGCAGTGTCAGTGTCAGGAGCAGAGTCAGGACCAGCGCCAATGTCAGGAGCAGTGTCAGGAACAGTGCCACTGTCAGAAGCAGTGTCAGGACCAGTGTCAGTGTCGGGAGCAGTGTCAGTGTCAGAGTCACTGTCATGAGCAGTGTCAGTGTCAGTGTCTGGAGCAGTGCCAGTGTCAGTGTCAGGAGCTGTGTCAGGAGTAGTGTCAGGAGCAGTGTCAGGAGCAGTGTCAGGATCAGGAGCAGTGTCAGGCGTAGTGTCAGTGACATGAGCTGTGTCAGGAGCAGTGTCAGTCTCAGCATCAGGAGCAGTGTCTGTGTCACGAGCAGTGGGAGGAGCAGAGTCAGTGTCAGGAGCAGTGTCATTAGCAGTGTCAGTGTCAGGAGCAGTGTCAGGAGCATTATCAGGATCATCAGCAGTGTCAGTGTCAGCAGCAGTGTCAGGAGCAGTGTGAGGAGCAGTGGCAGTGTCAGGAGCAGTTTCAGGAGCATTATCAGGATCAGCAACAGAGTCAGTGTCAGGAGCAGTGTCAGGTGCAATGTCTGGAGCAGTGTCGGGAGCAGTGTCAGTGTCAGTAGCTGTGTCAGCAGCAGTGTCAGTGTCAGGAACAGTGTCAGGAGCAGTGTCAGTGCCAGGTGCAGTGTCAGAAGCATTATCAGGATCAGTGTTCGGAGCAGTGGCTGGAGCAGTGTCAGTGTTAGGAGCAGTGTCTGGAGCAGTGTCAGTGTCGGGAGCAGTGTCAGTGTCAGTGTCACTGTCATGAGCAGTGTCAGCGTCAGTGTCAGGAGTAGTGTCAGTGTCAGTGTCTGGAGCAGTGTCAGGAGCAGTGTCAGGTTCAGGAGCAGTGTCAGTGTCAGGAGCTGTTTCAGGAGCAGTGTCAGGCGCAGTGTCAGTGACAGGAGCTGTGTCTGGAGCAGTGTCAGTGTCAGTGTCGGTGTCTGGAGCAGTGTCAGGAGCAGTGTCAGGTTCAGGAGCAGTGTCAGTGTCAGGAGCTGTGTCAGCAGCAGTGTCACTGTCAGGAACAGTGTCAGGAGCAGTGTCAGTGTCAGGTGCAGTGTCAGGAGCATTATCAGGATCAGTGTGCGGAGCAGTGGCTGGAGCAGTGTCAGTGTTAGGAGCAGTGTCTGGAGCTGTGTCAGTGTCAGGAACAGTGTCAGAGCCAGTATCAGGAGCAGCGTCAGTGTCAGGAGCAGTGCCAGGAGCAGTGTCACTGTCAGTGTCAGGAGCAGTGTCAGGAGCAGTGTCAGTAGCAGTGTCAGTAGCAGTGTCGGTGTCAGGAGCAGAGTCAGGACCGGCGCCAATGTCAGGAGCAGTGTTAGGAGCAGTGTCAGGAGTAGTGCCAGTGTCAGAAGCAGTGTCAGGACAAGTGTCAGTTACAGGAGCAGCGTCAGTGTCAGGTTCAGAGTCGGTGTCAGTGTCGGGAGCAGTGTCAGTGTCAGTGTCACTGTCAGGAGCAGTGTCAGTGTCAGTGTCAGAAGCAGTGCCACTGTCAGTGTCAGGAGCTGTGTCAGGAGTAGTCTCAGGAGCAGTGCCAGTGCCAGGAGCAGTGTGAGGAGCAGTGTCAGTGTCAGGAGCAGTTTCAGGAGCATTATAAGGATCAGCAACAGAGTCAGTGTCAGGAGCAGTGTCAGTGTCAGTAGCTGTGTCAGCAGCAGTGTCAGTGTCAGGAGCAGTGTCAGGAGCAGTGTCAGTGTCAGGTGCAGTGTCAGGAGCATTATCAGGATCAGTGTGCGGAGCAGTGGCTGGAGAAGTGTCAGTGTTAGGAGCAGTGTCTGGAGCAGTGTCAGTGTCAGGAGCAGTGTCAGAGACAGTATCAGGAGCAGCGTCAGTGTCAGGAGCAGTACCAGGAGCAGTGTCAGTGTCAGGAGCAGTGCCAGGAGCAGTGTCAGTGTCAGTGTCAGGGGCAGTGTCAGGAGCAGGGTCAGTGTCAGGAGCTGTGCCAGGAGCAGTGTCAAGCACAGTGTCAGTGACAGGAGCTGTGTCAGGAGCAGTGTCAGAGTCAGCAGCAGTGTCAGGAGCAGCGTCAGTGTTAGGGGCAGTGTCAGGATCAGTGTCAGTGCCACGAGCAGTGTGAGGAGCAGTGTCAGTCTCAGCATCAGGAGCAGTGTCTGTGTCACGAGCAGTGGGAGGAGCAGAGTCAGTGTCAGGAGCAGTGTCATTAGCAGTGTCAGTGTCAGGAGCAGTGTCAGGAGCATTATCAGGATCATCAGCAGTGTCAGTGTCAGCAGCAGTGTCAGGAGCAGTGTCAGTAGCAGTGTCAGTGTCAGGAGCAGAGTCAGGACCAGCGCCAATGTCAGGAGCAGTGTCAGGAACAGTGCCACTGTCAGAAGCAGTGTCAGGACCAGTGTCAGTGTCGGGAGCAGTGTCAGTGTCAGTGTCACTGTCATGAGCAGTGTCAGTGTCAGTGTCTGGAGCAGTGCCAGTGTCAGTGTCAGGAGCTGTGTCAGGAGTAGTGTCAGGAGCAGTGTCAGGAGCAGTGTCAGGATCAGGAGCAGTGTCAGGCGTAGTGTCAGTGACATGAGCTGTGTCAGGAGCAGTGTCAGTCTCAGCATCAGGAGCAGTGTCTGTGTCACGAGCAGTGGGAGGAGCAGAGTCAGTGTCAGGAGCAGTGTCATTAGCAGTGTCAGTGTCAGGAGCAGTGTCAGGAGCATTATCAGGATCATCAGCAGTGTCAGTGTCAGCAGCAGTGTCAGGAGCAGTGTGAGGAGCAGTGGCAGTGTCAGGAGCAGTTTCAGGAGCATTATCAGGATCAGCAACAGAGTCAGTGTCAGGAGCAGTGTCAGGTGCAATGTCTGGAGCAGTGTCGGGAGCAGTGTCAGTGTCAGTAGCTGTGTCAGCAGCAGTGTCAGTGTCAGGAACAGTGTCAGGAGCAGTGTCAGTGCCAGGTGCAGTGTCAGAAGCATTATCAGGATCAGTGTTCGGAGCAGTGGCTGGAGCAGTGTCAGTGTTAGGAGCAGTGTCTGGAGCAGTGTCAGTGTCGGGAGCAGTGTCAGTGTCAGTGTCACTGTCATGAGCAGTGTCAGCGTCAGTGTCAGGAGTAGTGTCAGTGTCAGGAGCAGCGTCAGGAGCATTGACAGTAGCAGTGTCAGTGTCAGGAGCAGAGTCAGGACCAGCGCGAATGTCAGGAGCAGTGTCAGGAGTAGTGTGAGGAACAGTGCCAGTGTCAGAAGCAGTGTCAGGACAAGTGTCAGTTACAGGAGCAGTGTCAGTGTCAGGATCAGAGTCAGTGTCAGTGTCGGGAGCCGTGTCAGGAGCAGTGCCAGAAGCAGTGTCAGTGTCAGGAGCAGAGTCAGGACCAGCGCCAATGTCAGGAGTAGTGCGAGGACCAGTGTCAGTGTCAGGAGCAGTGTCAGGAGCATTGTCAGTGTCAGGAGCCGTGTGAGGAGCAGTGTCAGTGTCAGGACCTGTGTCAGCTTCAGGAGCAGTGTCAGGACCAGTGTCAGTGTTAGGAGCAGTGTCAGGAGCTGTGTCAGGAACAGTGTCAGTGTCAGTGTCGGGAGCAGTGTCAGTGTCAGTGTCACTGTCATGAGCAGTGTCAGCCTCAGTGTCAGGAGTAGTGTCAGAGTCAGAGTCAGCAGCTGTGACAGGAGTAGTGTCAGGATCAGTGTCAGTGTCAGAAGAAGTGTCAGGAGCAGTGTCACTGTCATGAGCAGTGTCAGCCTCAGTGTCAGGAGCAGTGCCAGGAGCAGTGTCAGTAGCAGTGTCAGTAGCAGTGTCAGTGTCAGGAGCAGATGCAGGACCGGCGCCAATGTCAGGAGCAGTGTCAGGAGCAGTGTCAGGAGTAGTGCCAGTGTCAGAAGCAGTGTCAGGACAAGTGTCAGTTACAGGAGCAGCGACAGTGTCAGGTTCAGAGTCGGTGTCAGTGTCGGGAGCAGTGTCAGTGTCAGTGTCACTGTCAGGAGCAGTGTCAGCGTCAGTGTCAGAAGCAGTGCCACTGTCAGTGTCAGGAGCTGTGTCAGGTGTAGTCTCAGGAGCAGTGCCAGTGCCAGGAGCAGTGTGAGGAGCAGTGTCAGTGTCAGGACCAGTGTCAGTTTCAGGAGCAGTGTCAGTCTCAGCATCAGGAGCAGTGTCTGTGTCAGGAGCAGTGGGAGATGCAGTGTCAGTGTCAGGAGCAGTGTCATTAGCAGTGTCAGTGTCAGGAGCATTATCAGGATCAGCAGCAGTGTCAGTGTCAGGAGCAGTGTCAGGAGCAGTGTGAGGAGCAGTGTCAGTGTCAGGAGCAGTTTCAGGAGCATTATAAGGATCAGCAACAGAGTCAGTGTCAGGAGCAGTGTCAGTGTCAGTAGCTGTGTCAGCAGCAGTGTCAGTGTCAGGAGCAGTGTCAGGAGCAGTGTCAGTGTCAGGTGCAGTGTCAGGAGCATTATCGGGATCAGTGTGCGGAGCAGTGGCTGGAGAAGTGTCAGTGTTAGGAGCAGTGTCTGGAGCACTGTCAGTGTCAGGAGCAGTGTCAGAGACAGTATCAGGAGCAGCGTCAGTGTCAGGAGCAGTGCCAGGAGCAGTGTCAGTGTCAAGAGCAGTGCCAGGAGCAGTGTCAGTGTCAGTGTCAGGAGCAGTGTCAGGAGCAGGGTCAGTGTCAGGAGCTGTGCCAGGAGCAGTGTCAAGCACAGTGTCAGTGACAGGAGCTGTGTCAGGAGCAGTGTCAGAGTCAGCAGCAGTGTCAGGAGCAGCGTCAGTGTTAGGGGCAGTGTCAGGATCAGTGTCAGTGCCACGAGCAGTGTGAGGAGCAGTGTCAGTCTCAGCATCAGGAGCAGTGTCTGTGTCACGAGCAGTGGGAGGAGCAGTGTCAGTGTCAGGAGCAGTGTCAGTAGCATTATCAGGATCATCAGCAGTGTCAGTGTCAGCAGCAGTGTCAGGAGCAGTGTCAGTAGCTGTGTCAGTGTCAGGAGCAGAGTCAGGACCAGCGCCAATGTCAGGAGCAGTGTCAGGAACAGTGCCACTGTCAGAAGCAGTGTCAGGACCAGTGTCAGTGTCGGGAGCAGTGTCAGTGTCAGAGTCACTGTCATGAGCAGTGTCAGTGTCAGTGTCTGGAGCAGTGCCAGTGTCAGTGTCAGGATCTGTGTCAGGAGTAGTGTCAGGAGCAGTGTCAGGAGCAGTGTCAGGATCAGGAGCAGTGTCAGGCGTAGTGTCAGTGACATGAGCTGTGTCAGGAGCAGTGTCAGTCTCAGAATCAGGAGCAGTGTCTGTGTCACGAGCAGTGGGAGGAGCAGAGTCAGTGTCAGGAGCAGTGTCATTAGCAGTGTCAGTGTCAGGAGCAGTGTCAGGAGCATTATCAGGATCATCAGCAGTGTCAGTGTCAGCAGCAGTGTCAGGAGCAGTGTGAGGAGCAGTGGCAGTGTCAGGAGCAGTTTCAGGAGCATTATCAGGATCAGCAACAGAGTCAGTGTCAGGAGCAGTGTCAGGTGCAATGTCTGGAGCAGTGTCGGGAGCAGTGTCAGTGTCAGTAGCTGTGTCAGCAGCAGTGTCAGTGTCAGGAACAGTGTCAGGAGCAGTGTCAGTGCCAGGTGCAGTGTCAGAAGCATTATCAGGATCAGTGTTCGGAGCAGTGGCTGGAGCAGTGTCAGTGTTAGGAGCAGTGTCTGGAGCAGTGTCAGTGTCGGGAGCAGTGTCAGTGTCAGTGTCACTGTCATGAGCAGTGTCAGCGTCAGTGTCAGGAGTAGTGTCAGTGTCAGAGTCAGGAGCTGTGACAGGAGTAGTGTCAGGATCAGTGTCAGTGTCAGAAGAAGTGTCAGGAGCAGTGCCATTGTCAGGAGCTGTGTCAGAAGTAGTTTCAGGAGCAGTGTCAGTGTCAGTGTCTGGAGCAGTGTCAGGAGCAGTGTCAGGTTCAGGAGCAGTGTCAGTGTCAGGAGCTGTTTCAGGAGCAGTGTCAGGCGCAGTATCAGTGACAGGAGCTGTGTCTGGAGCAGTGTCAGTGTCAGTGTCGGTGTCTGGAGCAGTGTCAGGAGCAGTGTCAGGTTCAGGAGCAGTGTCAGTGTCAGGAGCTGTGTCAGCAGCAGTGTCACTGTCAGGAGCAGTGTCAGGAGCAGTGTCAGTGTCAGGTGCAGTGTCAGGAGCATTATCAGGATCAGTGTGCGGAGCAGTGTCTGGAGCAGTGTCAGTGTTAGGAGCAGTGTCTGGAGCTGTGTCAGTGTCAGGAACAGTGTCAGAGCCAGTATCAGGAGCAGCGTCAGTGTCAGGAGCAGTGCCAGGAGCAGTGTCAGTGTCAGTGTCAGGAGCAGTGTCAGGAGCAGTGTCAGTAGCAGTGTCAGTAGCAGTGTCGGTGTCAGGAGCAGAGTCAGTACCGGCGCCTATGTCAGGAGCAGTGTCAGAAGCAGTGTCAGGAGTAGTGCCAGTGTCAGAAGCAGTGTCAGGACAAGTGTCAGTTACAGGAGCAGCGTCAGTGTCAGGTTCAGAGTCGGTGTCAGTGTCGGGAGCAGTGTCAGTGTCAGTGTCACTGTCAGGAGCAGTGTCAGTGTCAGTGTCAGAAGCAGTGCCACTGTCAGTGTCAGGAGCTGTGTCAGGAGTAGTCTCAGGAGCAGTGCCAGTGCCAGGAGCAGTGTGAGGAGCAGTGTCAGTGTCAGGAGCAGGTTCAGGAGCATTATAAGGATCAGCAACAGAGTCAGTGTCAGGAGCAGTGTCAGTGTCAGTAGCTGTGTCAGCAGCAGTGTCAGTGTCAGGAGCAGTGTCAGGAGCAGTGTCAGTGTCAGGTGCAGTGTCAGGAGCATTATCAGGATCAGTGTGCGGAGCAGTGGCTGGAGAAGTGTCAGTGTTAGGAGCAGTGTCTGGAGCAGTGTCAGTGTCAGGAGCAGTGTCAGAGACAGTATCAGGTGCAGCGTCAGTGTCAGGAGCAGTACCAGGAGCAGTGTCAGTGTCAGGAGCAGTGCCAGGAGCAGTGTCAGAGACAGTATCAGGAGCAGCGTCAGTGTCAGGAGCAGTACCAGGAGCAGTGTCAGTGTCAGGAGCAGTGCCAGGAGCAGTGTCAGTGTCAGTGTCAGGAGCAGTGTCAGGAGCAGGGTCAGTGTCAGGAGCTGTGCCAGGAGCAGTGTCAAGCACAGTGTCAGTGACAGGATCTGTGTCAGGAGCAGTGTCAGAGTCAGCAGCAGTGTCAGGAGCAGCGTCAGTGTTAGGGGCAGTGTCAGGATCAGTGTCAGTGCCACGAGCAGTGTGAGGAGCAGTGTCAGTCTCAGCATCAGGGGCAGTGTCTGTGTCACGAGCAGTGGGAGGAGCAGAGTCAGTGTCAGTAGCAGTGTCATTAGCAGTGTCAGTGTCAGGAGCAGTGTCAGGAGCATTATCAGGATCATCAGCAGTGTCAGTGTCAGCAGCAGTGTCAGGAGCAGTGTCAGTAGCAGTGTCAGTGTCAGGAGCAGAGTCAGGAGCAGCGCCAATGTCAGGAGCAGTGTCAGGAACAGTGCCACTGTCAGAAGCAGTGTCAGGACCAGTGTCAGTGTCGGGAGCAGTGTCAGTGTCAGTGTCACTGTCATGAGCAGTGTCAGTGTCAGTGTCTGGAGCAGTGCCAGTGTCAGTGTCAGGAGCTGTGTCAGGAGTAGTGTCAGGAGCAGTGTCAGGAGCAGTGTCAGGATCAGGAGCAGTGTCAGGCGTAGTGTCAGTGACATGAGCTGTGTCAGGAGCAGTGTCAGTCTCAGCATCAGGAGCAGTGTCTGTGTCACGAGCAGTGGGAGGAGCAGAGTCAGTGTCAGGAGCAGTGTCATTAGCAGTGTCAGTGTCAGGAGCAGTGTCAGGAGCATTATCAGTATCATCAGCAGTGTCAGTGTCAGCAGCAGTGTCAGGAGCAGTGTGAGGAGCAGTGGCAGTGTCAGGAGCAGTTTCAGGAGCATTATCAGGATCAGCAACAGAGTCAGTGTCAGGAGCAGTGTCAGGTGCAATGTCTGGAGCAGTGTCGGGAGCAGTGTCAGTGTCAGTAGCTGTGTCAGCAGCAGTGTCAGTGTCAGGAACAGTGTCAGGAGCAGTGTCAGTGCCAGGTGCAGTGTCAGAAGCATTATCAGGATCAGTGTTCGGAGCAGTGGCTGGAGCAGTGTCAGTGTTAGGAGCAGTGTCTGGAGCAGTGTCAGTGTCGGGAGCAGTGTCAGTGTCAGTGTCACTGTCATGAGCAGGGTCAGCGTCAGTGTCAGGAGTAGTGTCAGTGTCAGGAGCAGTGTCAGGAGCATTGACAGTAGCAGTGTCAGTGTCAGGAGCAGAGTCAGGACCAGCGCGAATGTCAGGAGCAGTGTCAGGAGTAGTGTGAGGAACAGTGCCAGTGTCAGAAGCAGTGTCAGGACAAGTGTCAGTTACAGGAGCAGTGTCAGTGTCAGGATCAGAGTCAGTGTCAGTGTCGGGAGCCGTGTCAGGAGCAGTGCCAGGAGCAGTGTCAGTGTCAGGAGCAGAGTCAGGACCAGCGCCAATGTCAGGAGTAGTGCGAGGACCAGTGTCAGTGTCAGGAGCAGTGTCAGGAGCATTGTCAGTGTCAGGAGCCGTGTGAGGAGCAGTGTCAGTGTCAGGACCTGTGTCAGCTTCAGGAGCAGTGTCAGGACCAGTGTCAGTGTTAGGAGCAGTGTCAGGAGCTGTGTCAGGAACAGTGTCAGTGTCAGTGTCGGGAGCAGTGTCAGTGTCAGTGTCACTGTCATGAGCAGTGTCAGCCTCAGTGTCAGGAGTAGTGTCAGAGTCAGAGTCAGCAGCTGTGACAGGAGTAGTGTCAGGATCAGTGTCAGTGTCAGAAGAAGTGTCAGGAGCAGTGTCACTGTCATGAGCAGTGTCAGCCTCAGTGTCAGGAGCAGTGCCAGGAGCAGTGTCAGTAGCAGTGTCAGTAGCAGTGTCAGTGTCAGGAGCAGATTCAGGACCGGCGCCAATGTCAGGAGCAGTGTCAGGAGCAGTGTCAGGAGTAGTGCCAGTGTTAGAAGCAGTGTCAGGACAAGTGTCAGTTACAGGAGCAGCGACAGTGTCAGGTTCAGAGTCGGTGTCAGTGTCGGGAGCAGTGTCAGTGTCAGTGTCACTGTCAGGAGCAGTGTCAGTGTCAGTGTCAGAAGCAGTGCCACTGTCACTGTCAGGAGCTGTGTCAGGAGTAGTCTCAGGAGCAGTGCCAGTGCCAGGAGCAGTGTGAGGAGCAGTGTCAGTGTCAGGACCAGTGTCAGTTTCAGGAGCAGTGTCAGTCTCAGCATCAGGAGCAGTGTCTGTGTCAGGAGCAGTGGGAGAAGCAGTGTCAGTGTCAGGAGCAGTGTCATTAGCAGTGTCAGTGTCAGGAGCATTATCAGGATCAGCAGCAGTGTCAGTGTCAGGAGCAGTGTCAGGAGCAGTGTGAGGAGCAGTGTCAGTGTCAGGAGCAGTTTCAGGAGCATTATAAGGATCAGCAACAGAGTCAGTGTCAGGAGCAGTGTCAGTGTCAGTAGCTGTGTCAGCAGCAGTGTCAGTGTCAGGAGCAGTGTCAGGAGCAGTGTCAGTGTCAGGTGCAGTGTCAGGAGCATTATCAGGATCAGTGTGCGGAGCAGTGGCTGGAGAAGTGTCAGTGTTAGGAGCAGTGTCTGGTGCACTGTCAGTGTCAGGAGCAGTGTCAGGAGCAGTGTCAGTGTCAGGAGCAGTGCCAGGAGCAGTGTCAGTGTCAGTGTCAGGAGCAGTGTCAGGAGCAGGGTCAGTGTCAGGAGCTGTGCCAGGAGCAGTGTCAAGCACAGTGTCAGTGACAGGAGCTGTGTCAGGAGCAGTGTCAGAGTCAGCAGCAGTGTCAGGAGCAGCGTCAGTGTTAGGGGCAGTGTCAGGATCAGTGTCAGTGCCACGAGCAGTGTGAGGAGCAGTGTCAGTCTCAGCATCAGGAGCAGTGTCTGTGTCACGAGCAGTGGGAGGAGCAGTGTCAGTGTCAGGAGCAGTGTCAGGAGCATTATCAGGATCATCAGCAGTGTCAGTGTCAGCAGCAGTGTCAGGAGCAGTGTCAGTAGCAGTGTCAGTGTCAGGAGCAGAGTCAGGACCAGCGCCAATGTCAGGAGCAGTGTCAGGAACAGTGCCACTGTCAGAAGCAGTGTCAGGACCAGTGTCAGTGTCGGGAGCAGTGTCAGTGTCAGAGTCACTGTCATGAGCAGTGTCAGTGTCAGTGTCTGGAGCAGTGCCAGTGTCAGTGTCAGGAGCTGTGTCAGGAGTAGTGTCAGGAGCAGTGTCAGGAGCAGTGTCAGGATCAGGAGCAGTGTCAGGCGTAGTGTCAGTGACATGAGCTGTGTCAGGAGCAGTGTCAGTCTCAGCATCAGGAGCAGTGTCTGTGTCACGAGCAGTGGGAGGAGCAGAGTCAGTGTCAGGAGCAGTGTCATTAGCAGTGTCAGTGTCAGGAGCAGTGTCAGGAGCATTATCAGGATCATCAGCAGTGTCAGTGTCAGCAGCAGTGTCAGGAGCAGTGTGAGGAGCAGTGGCAGTGTCAGGAGCAGTTTCAGGAGCATTATCAGGATCAGCAACAGAGTCAGTGTCAGGAGCAGTGTCAGGTGCAATGTCTGGAGCAGTGTCGGGAGTAGTGTCAGTGTCAGTAGCTGTGTCAGCAGCAGTGTCAGTGTCAGGAACAGTGTCAGGAGCAGTGTCAGTGCCAGGTGCAGTGTCAGAAGCATTATCAGGATCAGTGTTCGGAGCAGTGGCTGGAGCAGTGTCAGTGTTAGGAGCAGTGTCTGGAGCAGTGTCAGTGTCGGGAGCAGTGTCAGTGTCAGTGTCACTGTCATGAGCAGTGTCAGCGTCAGTGTCAGGAGTAGTGTCAGTGTCAGAGTCAGGAGCTGTGACAGGAGTAGTGTCAGGATCAGTGTCAGTGTCAGAAGAAGTGTCAGGAGCAGTGCCATTGTCAGGAGCTGTGTCAGAAGTAGTTTCAGGAGCAGTGTCAGTGTCAGTGTCTGGAGCAGTGTCAGGAGCAGTGTCAGGTTCAGGAGCAGTGTCAGTGTCAGGAGCTGTTTCAGGAGCAGTGTCAGGCGCAGTGTCAGTGACAGGAGCTGTGTCTGGAGCAGTGTCAGTGTCAGTGTCGGTGTCTGGAGCAGTGTCAGGAGCAGTGTCAGGTTCAGGAGCAGTGTCAGGAGTAGTGCCAGTGTCAGAAGCAGTGTCAGGACAAGTGTCAGTTACAGGAGCAGCGTCAGTGTCAGGTTCAGAGTCGGTGTCAGTGTCGGGAGCAGTGTCAGTGTCAGTGTCACTGTCAGGAGCAGTGTCAGTGACAGTGTCAGAAGCAGTGCCACTGTCAGTGTCAGGAGCTGTGTCAGGAGTAGTCTCAGGAGCAGTGCCAGTGCCAGGAGCAGTGTGAGGAGCAGTGTCAGTGTCAGGACCAGTGTCAGTTTCAGGAGCAGTGTCAGTCTCAGCATCCGGAGCAGTGTCTGTCTCAGGAGCAGTGGGAGAAGCAGTGTCAGTGTCAGGTGCAGTGTCAGGAGCATTATCAGGATCAGTGTGCCCAGCAGTGGCTGGAGAAGTGTCAGTGTTAGGAGCAGTGTCTGGAGCAGTGTCAGTGTCAGGAGCAGTGTCAGAGACAGTATCAGGAGCAGCGTCAGTGTCAGGAGCAGTGCCAGGAGCAGTGTCAGTGTCAGGAGCAGTGCCAGGAGCAGTGTCAGTGTCAGTGCCAGGAGCAGTGTGAGGAGCAGTGTCAGTGTCAGGACCAGTGTCAGTTTCAGAAGCAATGGCAGGACCAGTGTCAGTGTCAGGAGCATTGACAGTAGCAGTGTCAGTGTCAGGAGCAGAGTCAGGAACAGCGCGAATGTCAGGAGCAGTGTCAGGAGTAGTGTGAGGAACAGTGCCAGTGTCAGAAGCAGTGTCAGGACAAGTGTCAGTTACAGGAGCAGTGTCAGTGTCAGGATCAGAGTCAGTGTCAGTGTCGGGAACCGTGTCAGGAGCAGTGCCAGGAGCAGTGTCAGTGTCAGGAGCAGAGTCAGGACCAGCGGCAATGTCAGGAGTAGTGCGAGGACCAGTGTCAGTGTCAGGAGCAGTGTCAGGAGCATTGTCAGTGTCAGGAGCCGTGTGAGGAGCAGTGTCAGTGTCAGGAGCAGTGTCAGAGCCAGTATCAGGAGCAGCGTCAGTGTCAGGAGCAGTGCCAGGAGCAGTGTAAGTGTCAGTGTCAGGAGCAGTGTCAGTGTCAGTGTCAGGAGCTGCGTCAGGAGCAGTGTCAGGAGCAGTGTCAGTGTCAGAAGCAGTGTCAGGATGAGTGACATTGTCAGGAACTGTGTCGGAAGTAGTTTCAGGAGCAGTGTCAGTATCAGTGTCAGGAGCTGTGTCAGGAGCAGTGCCAGTGTCAGAAGCTGTGTCAAGAGCAGTGTCAGTGTCAGCAGCAGTGTTAGGAACAGTGTCAGGGGCCGTGTCAGTGTCTGGAGCAGTATCAGGAGCAGTGTCAGGAGCAGGGTCAGAGTCAGGAGCAGGGTCAGTGTCAGGAGCAGTGTCAGGGCCAGTGCCAGTGCCAGGAGCAGTGTCAGGAGCAGCGTCAGTAGCAGTGTCAGGAGCATTGTCAGTGTCAGGAGCCGTGTGAGGAGCAGTGTCAGTGTCAGGACCTGTGTCAGCTTCAGGAGCAGTGTCAGGACCAGTGTCAGTGTTAGGAGCAGTGTCAGGAGCTGTGTCAGGAACAGTGTCAGTGTCAGTGTCGGGAGCAGTGTCAGTGTCAGTGTCAGGAGCAGCGTCAGTGTCAGGAGCAGTGTCAGGACCAGCGCCATTGTGAGAAGCAGTGTCAGGACCAGTGCCAGTGACAGGAGCAGTGTCAGTGTCAGAAGCATTGTTCGGAGCAGTGTCTGTGTCAGGAGCAGTGTCAGGAGCCATGTCAGCATCAGCAGCAGTGTCTGTGCCAGGAGCAGTGTCAGGACCAGTGGCAGTGCCAGGAGCAGTGTCAGGTGCAGTGTCAGTGTCAGGAGCAGTGTCAGGAGCAGTGTCAGTGTCAGGAGCAGTGTGAGAAGCCGTGCCAGTGTCAGTTGCAGTGTCTGGAGCAGCGTCAGGAGCAGTGGCAGTGTCAGCATCAGTGTCAGTGTCAGTACCAGAAACAGTGCCTGTGTCAGGAGCAGTGTCAGTGTCAGTACCAGGTGCAGTGCCTGAGTCAGGAGCAGTGTCAGGAGCCGCGTCAGGAGCAGTGCCAGGAGCTGTGTCCGTGTCAGCATCAGGAGCAGCGTCAGTGTCAGGAGCAGTGCCAGGAGCAGTGTCAGTGTCAGGAGGAGTGTCAAGAGCAGTTTGAGGTGTAGTGTCAGTGTCAGGAGCAGTGTCAGTGTCAGGTGCTGCGTCAGGAGCAGTGTCAGTGTCAGGAGGAGTGTCTGGAGCAGTGTCAGGAGCAGTGTCAGTGTCAGGAGCAGTGTGAGGACAAGTGTCAGTGTCAGGAGTTGCGTCAGGAGCAGTGTCAGGAGCAGTATCAGTGACAGTAGCTGTGTCTGGAGCAGTGTCAGTGTCTGGAGCAGTGTCAGGAGCAGTGTCAGGGGCAGGGTCAGTGTCAGGAGCTGTGTCAGGAGCAGTGTCATGGAGCAGTGTCAGTGTCACGAGCAGTGTCAGGAGAAGTGTCAGGAGCAGTGTCAGGAGCAGTGTCAGGAGCAGTGTCAGTCTCAGGAGCCGTGTCAGCAGCACTGTCAGGATCAGCAGCAGTGTCTGTGTCAGGAGCAGTGTGAGGAGCAGTGTCAGTGTCTGGAGCAGTGTCAGGAGCAGTGTTAGGTTCAGGAGCAGTGTCAGTGTCAGTACCAGGAGCAGTGCCTGTGTCAGGAGCAATTTCAGGAGCAGTTTCAGGAGCAGTGCCAGGAGCAGTGTCAGAGTCAGTATCAGGAGCAGCGTCAGTGTCAGGAGCAGTGCCTGGAGCAGTGTCAGTGTCAGGAGCAGTGTCAGTGTCAGGAGCAGTGTCAGGAGCAGTGTCAGTGTCAGAAGCTGTGTCAGGAGCAGGGTCAGTGTCAGGATCAGTGACGGGGGCAGTGCCAGTGTAAGTTGCAGTGTCTGGAGCAGCGGCAGGAGCAGTGACAGTGTCAGGAGCAGTGTCAGTGTCAGTACCAGGTGCAGTGTCTGTATCAGGAGCAGTGTCAGTGTCAGGCGCATTGTCAGGAGCAGTGTCTGTGCCACGAGCAGTGTCAGGATCAGTGTCAGCAGCAGTGTCAGTGTCAGGAGCAGTGTCAGGACCAGTGCCAGTGTCAGAAGCAGTGTCAGCACCAGTGTCAGTGACAGGAGCAGTGTCAGTGTCAGGAGCATCGTTCGGAGCCATGTCTGTGCCAGGAGCAGCGTCAGGAGCATTGTCAGTATCAGCAGCAGTGTCTGTGTCAGGAGCAGCGTCAGTGTCATGAGCAGTTTGAGGAGCAGTGTCAGTTTCAGGAGCAGTGTCAGGAGCAGTGTGAGTGTCAGGAGCATTGTCAGGACCAGTGCCAGTGTCAGGAGCAGTGTCAGTGTCAGGAGCAGTGTCAGGACCAGTGCCAGTGTCAGGAGCAGTGTCAGTGTGAGCAGCCATGTCAGGAACAGTGGCAGGAGCAGTGTCAACGTCACGAGCTGTGTCAGGAGCAGTGTCAGTGTCAGGAGCAGTGCCAAGAGCAGTGCCAGTGTCAGGAGCTGTGTGAGGAGCAGTGTCAGTTTCAGGAGCAGTTCCACAAGCAGTGTCAGTGTCAGCAGCAGTGTGACGAGCTGTGTCAGGAGCAGTGTCAGTGTCTGGAGCAATGTCGCGAGCAGTGTCAGGAGCAGTGTCAGGACAAGTGTCAGACACAGGAGCAGTATCAGCGTCAGGATCAGCAGCAGTGTCCGTGTCAGGAGCAGTGTCAGGAGCAGTGTCAGTGTCAGGAGCAGTGTCAGGAGCAGTGCCAGTGTCAGGAGCAGTGTCAGGAGCAGTGTCAGTGTGAGCAGCAGTGTCAGGAACAGTGGCAGGAGCAGTGTCAGTGTCACGAGCTGTCTCAGGAGCAGTGTCAGTGTCTGGAGCAATGTGGCGGGCAGTGTCAGGAGCAGTGTCAGTGTCAGTAGCAGTGTCAGGAGCAGTGTCAGTGTCAGTGTCAGGAGCAGCGTCAGTGTCAGGAGCAGTGTCAGGACCAGCGCCAGTGTGAGAAGCAGTGTCAGGACCAGTGCCAGTGACAGGAGCAGTGTCAGTGTCAGAAGCATTGTTCGGAGCAGTGTCTGTGTCAGGAGCAGTGTCAGGAGCATTGTCAGCATCAGCAGCAGTGTCTGTGTCAGGACCAGTGTCAGGAGCAATGTCAGTATCAGGAGCAGTGTGAGCAGCCGTGTCAGGGTCAGGAGCAGTTTCAGGAGCATTATCAGTATCAGCAGACGTGTCTATGTCAGTAGCAGTGTCAGGAGCAGTGTCTGTGTGAAGGGCAGTGTGAGGAGCAGTGTCAGTGGCAGGAGCAGTGTCAGTGTCAGTGTCACTGTCATCAGCCGTGTCAGCGTCAGTGTCAGGAGCACTGTCAGGAGCATTGTCAGGATCAGCAGCAGCGTCAGTGTCAGGAGCAGTGGTAGTAGCAGTGACAGTGTCAGGAGCAGTGTCAGGTGCAGTGTCAGGAGCAGTGTCAGTGTCAGGAGCAGTGTCAGTGCCAGGAGCAGTGACAGGAGCTGTGCCATGAGCAGTGTCAGTGTCAGGAGCAGTGTCAGGAGCAGTGACAGGAGCAGTGTCAGTGGCAGGAGCTGCGCCAGGAGCAGTGTCAGTGTCAGGAGCAATTTCAGGAGCAGTTTCAGGAGCAGTGCCAGGAGCAGTGTCAGAGTCAGTATCAGGAGCAGCGTCAGTGTCAGGAGCAGTGCCAGGAGCAGTGTCAGTGTCAGGAGCAGTGTCAGGAGCAGTGTCAGTGTCAGAAGCTGTGTCAGGAGCAGGGTCAGTGTCAGGATCAGTGACGGGGGCAGTGCCAGTGTAAGTTGCAGTGTCCGGAGCATCGTTCGGAGCCATGTCTGTGCCAGGAGCAGCGTCAGGAGCATTGTCAGTATCAGTAGCAGTGTCTGTGTCAGGAGCAGTGACAGGAGCAGTGTCAGGGTCAGTAGCTGTGTCAGCAGCAGTGTCAGTGTCAGTATCAGGAGCAGTGTCAGTGTCAGGGGCAGTGTCAGGACCAGTGACAGTGTCAGAAGCATTGTCAGGACCATTGTCAGTGACAGGAGCAGTGTCAGAGTCAGGGGCAGTGTCAGGACCAGTGCCAGTGTCAGAAGCAGTGTCAGGACCAGTGTCAGTGACAAGAGCAGTGTCAGTGTCAGGAGCATTGTTCGGAGCAGTGTCTGTGTCAGGAGCAGTGTCAGGAGCATTGTCAGTATCAGCAGCAGTGTCTGTGTCAGGAGCAGCGTCAGTGTCATGAGCAGTTTGAGGAGCAGTGTCAGTTTCAGGAGCAGTGTCAGGAGCAGTGTGAGTGTCAGGAGCATTGTCAGGACCAGTGCCAGTGTCAGGAGCAGTGTCAGTGTCAGGAGCAGTGTCAGTGTCAATACCAGAAACAGTGCCTGTGTCAGGAGCAGTGTCAGTGTCAGTACCAGGAGCAGTGCCTGTGTCAGGAGCAGTGTCAGGAGCAGCGTCAGGAGCAGTGCCAGGAGCGGTGTCAGTGTCAGCATCAGGAGCAGCGTCAGTGTCAGGAGCAGTGCCAGGAGCAGTGTCAGCGTCAGGAGCAGTGTCAGGAGCTGTTTCAGGAGCAGGGTAAGTGACAGGAGCAGTGTCGGGACCAGTGCCAGTGTCAGAAGCAGTGTCAGCACCAGTGCCAGTGACAGGAGCAGTGTCAGTGTTAGGAGCATTGTCCGGAGCAGTTTCCGTGTCAGGAGCAGTATCAGGAGCATTGTCAGCATCAGGACGAGTGTCAGGGTCAGGAGCAGTGTCAGGACCAGTGCCAGTGTCAGAAGCAGTATCAGGACCAGTGTCAGTATCAGGAGCAGTGTCAGTTTCAGGAGCAGTGTCAGGAGCAGTGTCAGGAGCAGTGTCAGTGTCAGGAGCAGTGTCAGGACCAGTGCCAGTGTCAGGAGCAGTGTCAGTGTGAGCTGCCGTGTCAGGAACAGTGGCAGGAGCAGTGACACCGTCACGAGCTGTGTCAGGAGCAGTGTCAGTGTCTGGAGCAACGTCACGAGCAGTGTCAGTAGCAGTGTCAGCAGCTTTGTCAGGATCAGCAGCAGTATCAGTGTCAGTAGCAGTGTCAGTGTCAGGAGCAGTGCCAAGAGAAGTGCCAGTGTCAGGAGCTGTGTGAGGAGCAGTGTCAGTTTCAGGAGCAGTTCCACAAACAGTGTCAGTGTCAGCAGCAGTGTGACGAGCAGTGTCAGGAGCAGTGTCAGTGTCAGGAGCAGTGCCAGGAGCAGTGCCAGGAGCTGTGTCAGTGTCAGCATCAGGAGCAGCGTCAGTGTCAGGAGCAGTGCCAGGAGCAGTGTCAGTGTCAGGAGCAGTGTCAGTAGCAGTGAGAGTGTCAGTATCAGGAGCAGTGTCAGAAGCAGTGACAGGAGCATTGTCAGTATCAGCAGAAGTGTCTGTGTCAGGAGCAGTGTCAGGAGCAGTGTCAGTGTCAGAAGCTGTGTCAGGAGCAGGGTCAGTGTCAGGATCAGTGTCCGGGGCAGTGCCAGTGTCAGTTGCAGTGTCTGGAGCAGCGTCAGGAGCAGTGACAGTGTCAGGAGCAGTGTCAGTGTCAGTACCAGGTGCAGTGTCTGTGTCAGGACCAGCTTCAATGTCAGGAGCAATGTCAGGAGCAGTTTCAGGACCAGCAAGAGGCAGAAGCAGTCTCAGGGCAAGTGTCAGACACAGGAGCAGTATCAGTGTCTGTGAAGTGAGCAGTGTCAGTGTCAGTGTCACAGTCATGAGCAGTGTGAGCGTCAGTGTCAGGAGCAGTGTCAGGAGCATTGTCAGGATCAGCAGCAGTGTCAGTGTCAGCAGCAGTGTCAGGAGCTGTTCGAGGAGCAGTGTCAGTTTCAGGAGCAGTGTCACAAACAGTGTCAGTGTCAGCAGCAGTGTCAGGAGCAGTGTCAGGAGCAGTGTCAGTGTCAGGATCATTGTCAGCACCAGTGCCAGTGTCAGGAGCAGTGTCAGTGTGAGCAGCAGTGTCAGGAACAGTGGCAGGAGCAGTGTCAGTGTCACGAGCTGTCTCAGGAGCAGTGTCAGTATCTGGAGCAATGTCGCGAGCAGTGTGAGGAGCAGTGTCAGTGTCAGTAGCAGTGTCAGGAGCAGTGTCAGTGTCAGTGTCAGGAGCAGCGTCAGTGTCAGGAGCAGTGTCAGGACCAGCGCCAGTGTCAGAAGCAGTGTCAGGACCAGTGCCAGTGGCAGGAGCAGTGTCAGTGTCAGTGTCACTGTCATCAGCAGTGTCAGCGTCAGTGTCAGGAGCACTGTCAGGAGCATTGTCAGGATCAGCAGCAGCGTCAGTGTCAGGAGCAGTGGTAGTAGCAGTGACAGTGTCAGGAGCAGTGTCAGGTGCAGTGTCAGGAGCAGTGTCAGTGTCAGGAGCAGTGTCAGTGCCAGGAGCAGTGACAGGAGCTGTGCCATGAGCAGTGTCAGTGTCAGGAGCAGTGTCAGGAGCAGTGTCAGGAGCAGTGTCAGTGGCAGGAGCTGCGCCAGGAGCAGTGTCAGTGTCAGGAGCAGTGCCAGGAGCAGTGGCAGGAGCAGCGTCAGTGTCAGGAGCAGTGTGAGAAGCCGTGCCAGTGTCAGTTGCAGTGTCTGGAGCAGCGTCAGGAGCAGTGGCAGTGTCAGTATCAGTGTCAGTGTCAGTACCAGAAACAGTGCCTGTGTCAGGAGCAGTGTCAGTGTCAGTACCAGGTGCAGTGCCTGAGTCAGGAGCAGTGTCAGGAGCCGCGTCAGGAGCAGTGCCAGGAGCTGTGTCCGTGTCAGCATCAGGAGCAGCGTCAGTGTCAGGAGCATTGTCAGGAGCAGTGTCTGTGTCACGAGCAGTGTCAGGAGCAGTGTCAGGACCAGTGCCAGTGTCAGAAGCAGTGTCAGCACCAGTGTCAGTGACAGGAGCAGTGTCAGTGTCAGGAGCATCGTTCGGAGCCATGTCTGTGCCAGGAGCAGCGTCAGGAGCATTGTCAGTATCAGCAGCAGTGTCTGTGTCAGGAGCAGCGTCAGTGTCGTGAGCAGTTTGAGGAGCAGTGTCAGTTTCAGGAGCAGTGTCAGGAGCAGTGTGAGTGTCAGGAGCATTGTCAGGACCAGTGCCAGTGTCAGGAGCAGTGTCAGTGTCAGGAGCAGTGTCAGGACCAGTGCCAGTGTCAGGAGCAGTGTCAGTGTGAGCAGCCATGTCAGGAACAGTGGCAGGAGCAGTGTCACCGTCACGAGCTGTGTCAGGAGCAGTGTCAGTGTCAGGAGCAGTGCCAAGAGCAGTGCCAGTGTCAGGAGCTGTGTGAGGAGCAGTGTCAGTTTCAGGAGCAGTTCCACAAGCAGTGTCAGTGTCAGCAGCAGTGTGACGAGCTGTGTCAGGAGCAGTGTCAGTGTCTGGAGCAATGTCGCGAGCAGTGTCAGGAGCAGTGTCAGGACAAGTGTCAGACACAGGAGCAGTATCAGCGTCAGGATCAGCAGCAGTGTCAGTGTCAGGAGCAGTGTCAGGAGCAGTGTCAGTGTCAGGAGCAGTGTCAGGAGCAGTGCCAGTGTCAGGAGCAGTGTCAGGAGCAGTGTCAGTGTGAGCAGCAGTGTCAGGAACAGTGGCAGGAGCAGTGTCAGTGTCACGAGCTGTCTCAGGAGCAGTGTCAGTGTCTGGAGCAATGTCGCGGGCAGTGTCAGGAGCAGTGTCAGTGTCAGTAGCAGTGTCAGGAGCAGTGTCAGTGTCAGTGTCAGGAGCAGCGTCAGTGTCAGGAGCAGTGTCAGGACCAGCGCCAGTGTGAGAAGCAGTGTCAGGACCAGTGCCAGTGACAGGAGCAGTGTCAGTGTCAGAAGCATTGTTCGGAGCAGTGTCTGTGTCAGGAGCAGTGTCAGGAGCATTGTCAGCATCAGCAGCAGTGTCTGTGTCAGGACCAGTGTCAGGAGCAATGTCAGTATCAGGAGCAGTGTGAGCAGCCGTGTCAGGGTCAGGAGCAGTTTCAGGAGCATTATCAGTATCAGCAGACGTGTCTGTGTCAGTAGCAGTTTTAGGAGCAGTGTCTGTGTGAAGGGCAGTGTTAGGAGCAGTGTCAGTGGCAGGAGCAGTGTCAGTGTCAGTGTCAGTGTCACTGTCATCAGCCGTGTCAGCGTCAGTGTCAGGAGCACTGTCAGGAGCATTGTCAGGATCAGCAGCAGCGTCAGTGTCAGGAGCAGTGGTAGTAGCAGTGACAGTGTCAGGAGCAGTGTCAGGTGCAGTGTCAGGAGCAGTGTCAGTGTCAGGAGCAGTGTCAGTGCCAGGAGCAGTGACAGGAGCTGTGCCATGAGCAGTGTCAGTGTCAGGAGCAGTGTCAGGAGCAGTGACAGGAGCAGTGTCAGTGGCAGGAGCTGCGCCAGGAGCAGTGTCAGTGTCAGGAGCAATTTCAGGAGCAGTTTCAGGAGCAGTGCCAGGAGCAGTGTCAGAGTCAGTATCAGGAGCAGCGTCAGTGTCAGGAGCAGTGCCAGGAGCAGTGTCTGTGTCAGGAGCAGTGTCAGGAGCATTGTCAGCATCAGCAGCAGTGTCTGTGTCAGGACCAGTGTCAGGAGCAATGTCCGTATCAGGAGCAGTGTGAGCAGCCGTGTCAGGGTCAGGAGCAGTTTCAGGAGCATTATCAGTATCAGCAGACGTGTCTATGTCAGTAGCAGTGTCAGGAGCAGTGTCTGTGTGATGGGCAGTGTGAGGAGCAGTGTCAGTGGCAGGAGCAGTGTCAGTGTCAGTGTCACTGTCATCAGCCGTGTCAGCGTCAGTGTCAGGAGCACTGTCAGGAGCATTGTCAGGATCAGCAGCAGCGTCAGTGTCAGGAGCAGTGGTAGTAGCAGTGACAGTGTCAGGAGCAGTGTCAGGTGCAGTGTCAGGAGCAGTGTCAGTGTCAGGAGCAGTGTCAGTGCCAGGAGCAGTGACAGGAGCTGTGCCATGAGCAGTGTCAGTGTCAGGAGCAGTGTCAGGAGCAGTGACAGGAGCAGTGTCAGTGGCAGGAGCTGCGCCAGGAGCAGTGTCAGTGTCAGGAGCAATTTCAGGAGCAGTTTCAGGAGCAGTGCCAGGAGCAGTGTCAGAGTCAGTATCAGGAGCAGCGTCAGTGTCAGGAGCAGTGCCAGGAGCAGTGTCAGTGTCAGGAGCAGTGTCAGGAGCAGTGTCAGTGTCAGAAGCTGTGTCAGGAGCAGGGTCAGTGTCAGGATCAGTGACGGGGGCAGTGCCAGTGTAAGTTGCAGTGTCCGGAGCATCGTTCGGAGCCATGTCTGTGCCAGGAGCAGCGTCAGGAGCATTGTCAGTATCAGTAGCAGTGTCTGTGTCAGGAGCAGTGACAGGAGCAGTGTCAGGGTCAGTAGCTGTGTCAGCAGCAGTGTCAGTGTCAGTATCAGGAGCAGTGTCAGTGTCAGGGGCAGTGTCAGGACCAGTGACAGTGTCAGAAGCATTGTCAGGACCATTGTCAGTGACAGGAGCAGTGTCAGAGTCAGGGGCAGTGTCAGGACCAGTGCCAGTGTCAGAAGCAGTGTCAGGACCAGTGTCAGTGACAAGAGCAGTGTCAGTGTCAGGAGCATTGTTCGGAGCAGTGTCTGTGTCAGGAGCAGTGTCAGGAGCATTGTCAGTATCAGCAGCAGTGTCTGTGTCAGGAGCAGCGTCAGTGTCATGAGCAGTTTGAGGAGCAGTGTCAGTTTCAGGAGCAGTGTCAGGAGCAGTGTGAGTGTCAGGAGCATTGTCAGGACCAGTGCCAGTGTCAGGAGCAGTGTCAGTGTCAGGAGCAGTGTCAGTGTCAATACCAGAAACAGTGCCTGTGTCAGGAGCAGTGTCAGTGTCAGTACCAGGAGCAGTGCCTGTGTCAGGAGCAGTGTCAGGAGCAGCGTCAGGAGCAGTGCCAGGAGCGGTGTCAGTGTCAGCATCAGGAGCAGCGTCAGTGTCAGGAGCAGTGCCAGGAGCAGTGTCAGCGTCAGGAGCAGTGTCAGGAGCTGTTTCAGGAGCAGGGTAAGTGACAGGAGCAGTGTCGGGACCAGTGCCAGTGTCAGAAGCAGTGTCAGCACCAGTGCCAGTGACAGGAGCAGTGTCAGTGTTAGGAGCATTGTCCGGAGCAGTTTCCGTGTCAGGAGCAGTATCAGGAGCATTGTCAGCATCAGGACGAGTGTCAGGGTCAGGAGCAGTGTCAGGACCAGTGCCAGTGTCAGAAGCAGTATCAGGACCAGTGTCAGTATCAGGAGCAGTGTCAGTTTCAGGAGCAGTGTCAGGAGCAGTGTCAGGAGCAGTGTCAGTGTCAGGAGCAGTGTCAGTGTCAGGAGCAGTGTCAGGACCAGTGCCAGTGTCAGGAGCAGTGTCAGTGTGAGCTGCCGTGTCAGGAACAGTGGCAGGAGCAGTGACACCGTCACGAGCTGTGTCAGGAGCAGTGTCAGTGTCTGGAGCAACGTCACGAGCAGTGTCAGTAGCAGTGTCAGCAGCTTTGTCAGGATCAGCAGCAGTATCAGTGTCAGTAGCAGTGTCAGTGTCAGGAGCAGTGCCAAGAGAAGTGCCAGTGTCAGGAGCTGTGTGAGGAGCAGTGTCAGTTTCAGGAGCAGTTCCACAAACAGTGTCAGTGTCAGCAGCAGTGTGACGAGCAGTGTCAGGAGCAGTGTCAGTGTCAGGAGCAGTGCCAGGAGCAGTGCCAGGAGCTGTGTCAGTGTCAGCATCAGGAGCAGCGTCAGTGTCAGGAGCAGTGCCAGGAGCAGTGTCAGTGTCAGGAGCAGTGTCAGTAGCAGTGAGAGTGTCAGTATCAGGTGCAGTGTCAGAAGCAGTGACAGGAGCATTGTCAGTATCAGCAGAAGTGTCTGTGTCAGGAGCAGTGTCAGGAGCAGTGTCAGTGTCAGAAGCTGTGTCAGGAGCAGGGTCAGTGTCAGGATCAGTGTCCGGGGCAGTGCCAGTGTCAGTTGCAGTGTCTGGAGCAGCGTCAGGAGCAGTGACAGTGTCAGGAGCAGTGTCAGTGTCAGTACCAGGTGCAGTGTCTGTGTCAGGACCAGCTTCAATGTCAGGAGCAATGTCAGGAGCAGTTTCAGGACCAGCAAGAGGCAGAAGCAGTCTCAGGGCAAGTGTCAGACACAGGAGCAGTATCAGTGTCTGTGAAGTGAGCAGTGTCAGTGTCAGTGTCACAGTCATGAGCAGTGTGAGCGTCAGTGTCAGGAGCAGTGTCAGGAGCATTGTCAGGATCAGCAGCAGTGTCAGTGTCAGCAGCAGTGTCAGGAGCTGTTCGAGGAGCAGTGTCAGTTTCAGGAGCAGTGTCACAAACAGTGTCAGTGTCAGCAGCAGTGTCAGGAGCAGTGTCAGGAGCAGTGTCAGTGTCAGGATCATTGTCAGCACCAGTGCCAGTGTCAGGAGCAGTGTCAGTGTGAGCAGCAGTGTCAGGAACAGTGGCAGGAGCAGTGTCAGTGTCACGAGCTGTCTCAGGAGCAGTGTCAGTATCTGGAGCAATGTCGCGAGCAGTGTGAGGAGCAGTGTCAGTGTCAGTAGCAGTGTCAGGAGCAGTGTCAGTGTCAGTGTCAGGAGCAGCGTCAGTGTCAGGAGCAGTGTCAGGACCAGCGCCAGTGTCAGAAGCAGTGTCAGGACCAGTGCCAGTGGCAGGAGCAGTGTCAGTGTCAGTGTCACTGTCATCAGCAGTGTCAGCGTCAGTGTCAGGAGCACTGTCAGGAGCATTGTCAGGATCAGCAGCAGCGTCAGTGTCAGGAGCAGTGGTAGTAGCAGTGACAGTGTCAGGAGCAGTGTCAGGTGCAGTGTCAGGAGCAGTGTCAGTGTCAGGAGCAGTGTCAGTGCCAGGAGCAGTGACAGGAGCTGTGCCATGAGCAGTGTCAGTGTCAGGAGCAGTGTCAGGAGCAGTGTCAGGAGCAGTGTCAGTGGCAGGAGCTGCGCCAGGAGCAGTGTCAGTGTCAGGAGCAGTGCCAGGAGCAGTGGCAGGAGCAGCGTCAGTGTCAGGAGCAGTGTGAGAAGCCGTGCCAGTGTCAGTTGCAGTGTCTGGAGCAGCGTCAGGAGCAGTGGCAGTGTCAGTATCAGTGTCAGTGTCAGTACCAGAAACAGTGCCTGTGTCAGGAGCAGTGTCAGTGTCAGTACCAGGTGCAGTGCCTGAGTCAGGAGCAGTGTCAGGAGCCGCGTCAGGAGCAGTGCCAGGAGCTGTGTCCGTGTCAGCATCAGGAGCAGCGTCAGTGTCAGGAGCATTGTCAGGAGCAGTGTCTGTGTCACGAGCAGTGTCAGGAGCAGTGTCAGGACCAGTGCCAGTGTCAGAAGCAGTGTCAGCACCAGTGTCAGTGACAGGAGCAGTGTCAGTGTCAGGAGCATCGTTCGGAGCCATGTCTGTGCCAGGAGCAGCGTCAGGAGCATTGTCAGTATCAGCAGCAGTGTCTGTGTCAGGAGCAGCGTCAGTGTCGTGAGCAGTTTGAGGAGCAGTGTCAGTTTCAGGAGCAGTGTCAGGAGCAGTGTGAGTGTCAGGAGCATTGTCAGGACCAGTGCCAGTGTCAGGAGCAGTGTCAGTGTCAGGAGCAGTGTCAGGACCAGTGCCAGTGTCAGGAGCAGTGTCAGTGTGAGCAGCCATGTCAGGAACAGTGGCAGGAGCAGTGTCACCGTCACGAGCTGTGTCAGGAGCAGTGTCAGTGTCAGGAGCAGTGCCAAGAGCAGTGCCAGTGTCAGGAGCTGTGTGAGGAGCAGTGTCAGTTTCAGGAGCAGTTCCACAAGCAGTGTCAGTGTCAGCAGCAGTGTGACGAGCTGTGTCAGGAGCAGTGTCAGTGTCTGGAGCAATGTCGCGAGCAGTGTCAGGAGCAGTGTCAGGACAAGTGTCAGACACAGGAGCAGTATCAGCGTCAGGATCAGCAGCAGTGTCAGTGTCAGGAGCAGTGTCAGGAGCAGTGTCAGTGTCAGGAGCAGTGTCAGGAGCAGTGCCAGTGTCAGGAGCAGTGTCAGGAGCAGTGTCAGTGTGAGCAGCAGTGTCAGGAACAGTGGCAGGAGCAGTGTCAGTGTCACGAGCTGTCTCAGGAGCAGTGTCAGTGTCTGGAGCAATGTCGCGGGCAGTGTCAGGAGCAGTGTCAGTGTCAGTAGCAGTGTCAGGAGCAGTGTCAGTGTCAGTGTCAGGAGCAGCGTCAGTGTCAGGAGCAGTGTCAGGACCAGCGCCAGTGTGAGAAGCAGTGTCAGGACCAGTGCCAGTGACAGGAGCAGTGTCAGTGTCAGAAGCATTGTTCGGAGCAGTGTCTGTGTCAGGAGCAGTGTCAGGAGCATTGTCAGCATCAGCAGCAGTGTCTGTGTCAGGACCAGTGTCAGGAGCAATGTCAGTATCAGGAGCAGTGTGAGCAGCCGTGTCAGGGTCAGGAGCAGTTTCAGGAGCATTATCAGTATCAGCAGACGTGTCTGTGTCAGTAGCAGTTTTAGGAGCAGTGTCTGTGTGAAGGGCAGTGTTAGGAGCAGTGTCAGTGGCAGGAGCAGTGTCAGTGTCAGTGTCACTGTCATCAGCCGTGTCAGCGTCAGTGTCAGGAGAACGGTCAGGAGCATTGTCAGGATCAGCAGCAGCGTCAGTGTCAGGAGCAGTGGTAGTAGCAGTGACAGTGTCAGGAGCAGTGTCAGGTGCAGTGTCAGGAGCAGTGTCAGTGTCAGGAGCAGTGTCAGTGCCAGGAGCAGTGACAGGAGCTGTGCCATGAGCAGTGTCAGTGTCAGGAGCAGTGTCAGGAGCAGTGACAGGAGCAGTGTCAGTGGCAGGAGCTGCGCCAGGAGCAGTGTCAGTGTCAGGAGCAATTTCAGGAGCAGTTTCAGGAGCAGTGCCAGGAGCAGTGTCAGAGTCAGTATCAGGAGCAGCGTCAGTGTCAGGAGCAGTGCCAGGAGCAGTGTCAGTGTCAGGAGCAGTGTCAGGAGCAGTGTCAGTGTCAGAAGCTGTGTCAGGAGCAGGGTCAGTGTCAGGATCAGTGACGGGGGCAGTGCCAGTGTAAGTTGCAGTGTCTGGAGCAGCGTCAGGAGCAGTGACAGTGTCAGGAGCTGTGTCAGTGTCAGTACCAGGTGCAGTGTCTGTGTCAGGAGCAGTGTCAGTGTCAGGCGCGTTGTCAGGAGCAGTGTCTGTGCCACGAGCAGTGTCAGGATCAGTGTCAGCAGCAGTGTCAGTGTCAGGAGCAGTGTCAGGACCAGTGCCAGTGTGAGAAGCAGTGTCAGCACCAGTGTCAGTGACAGGAGCAGTGTCAGTGTCAGGAGCATCGTTCGGAGCCATGTCTGTGCCAGGAGCAGCGTCAGGAGCATTGTCAGTATCAGTAGCAGTGTCTGTGTCAGGAGCACAGTCAGGAGCAGTGTCAGTGTCAGGAGCTGTGTGAGGAGCTGTGTCAGTGTCAGGAGCATTGTCAGGAGCAGTGTCTGTGTCACGAGCAGTGTTAGGAGCAGTGTCAGGAGCAGTGTCAGTGTCAGGAGCAGTGTCAGGACCAGTGCCAGTGTCAGGAGCAGTGTCAGTGTGAGCTGCCGTGTCAGGAACAGTGGCAGGAGCAGTGACACCGTCACGAGCTGTGTCAGGAGCAGTGTCAGTGTCTGGAGCAACGTCACGAGCAGTGTCAGTAGCAGTGTCAGCAGCTTTGTCAGGATCAGCAGCAGTATCAGTGTCAGTAGCAGTGTCAGTGTCAGGAGCAGTGCCAAGAGAAGTGCCAGTGTCAGGAGCTGTGTGAGGAGCAGTGTCAGTTTCAGGAGCAGTTCCACAAGCAGTGTCAGTGTCAGCAGCAGTGTGACGAGCAGTGTCAGGAGCAGTGTCAGTGTCTGGAGCAATGTCGCGAGCAGTGTCAGGAGCAGTGTCAGGACAAGTGTCAGACACAGGAGCAGTATCAGCGTCAGGATCAGCAGCAGTGTCAGTGTCAGGAGCAGTGTCAGGAGCAGTGTCAGTGTCAGGAGCAGTGCCAGGTGCAGTGCCAGTGTCAGGAGCAGTGTCAGGAGCAGTGTCAGGTGCAGTGTCAGTGTCAGGAGCAGTGTCAGGAGCAGTGTCAGGAGCAGTGTCAGTGTCAGTACCAGGTGCAGTGTCTGTGTCAGGACTAGCTTCAATGTCAGGAGCAATGTCAGGAGCAGTTTCAGGACCAGCAAGAGCCAGAAGCAGTCTCAGGACAAGTGTCAGACACAGGAGCAGTATCAGTGTCTGTGAAGTGAGCAGTGTCAGTGTCAGTGTCACAGTCATGAGCAGTGTGAGCGTCAGTGTCAGGAGCAGTGTCAGGAGCATTGTCAGGATCAGCAGCAGTGTCAGTGTCAGGAGCAGTGTCAGGAGCAGTGTCAGTGTCAGGAGCAGTGTCAGGAGCAGTGTCAGGAGCAGTGTCAGTGTCAGGAGCAGTGTCAGGAGCAGTGACAGGAGCAGTGGCAGGAGCAGTGTCTGTGTCACGAGCAGTGTCAGGAGCAGTGTAGGAGCAGTGTCAGTGTCACGAGCTGTGTGAGGAGCAGTGTCAGTGTCAGGAGCATTGTCAGGAGCAGTGTCTGTGTCACGAGCAGTGTCAGGAGCAGTGTCAGGAGCAGTGTCAGTGTCAGGCGCAGTGTCAGGACAAGTGTCAGACACAGGAGCAGTATCAGCGTCAGGATCAGCAGCAGTGTCAGTGTCAGGAGCAGTGTCAGGAGCAGTGTCAGTATCAGTAGCAGTGTCTGTGTCAGGAGCAGTGACAGGAGCAGTGTCAGTGTCAGTAGCTGTGTCAGCAGCAGTGTCAGTGTCAGTATCAGGAGCAGTGACAGTGTCAGGGGCAGTGTCAGGACCAGTGACAGTGTCAGAAGCAGTGTCAGGACCATTGTCAGCATCAGCAGCAGTGTCTGTGTCAGGACCAGTAGTCAGGAGCAATGTCAGTATCAGGAGCAGTGTGAGCAGCCGTGTCAGGGTCAGGAGCAGTTTCAGGAGCATTATCAGTATCAGCAGACGTGTCTGTGTCAGTAGCAGTGTCAGGAGCAGTGTCTGTGTGAAGAGCAGTGTGAGGAGCAGTGTCAGTGTCAGGAGCAGTGTCAGTGTCAGGAGCAGTGCCAGGAGCAGTGCCAGGAGCTGTGTCAGTGTCAGCATCAGGAGCAGCGTCAGTGTCAGGAGCAGTGCCAGGAGCAGTGTCAGTGTCAGGAGGAGTGTCAGGAGCAGTTTGAGGTGTAGTGTCAGTGTCAGGAGCAGTGTCAGTGCCAGGAGCTGTGTCAGGAGCAGTGTCAGTGTCAGGAGGAGTGTCTGGAGCAGTGTCAGGAGCAGTGTCAGTGACAGGAGCAGTGTCAGTAGCAGTGAGAGTGTCAGTATCAGGAGCAGTGTCAGAAGCAGTGACAGGAGCATTGTCAGTATCAGCAGAAGTGTCTGTGTCAGGAGCAGTGTCAGGAGCAGTGTCAGTGTCAGAAGCTGTGTCAGGAGCAGGGTCAGTGTCAGGATCAGTGTCAGGGGCAGTGCCAGTGTCAGTTGCAGTGTCTGGAGCAGCGTCAGGAGCAGTGACAGTGTCAGGAGCAGTGTCAGTGTCAGTACCAGGTGCAGTGTCTGTGTCAGGACCAGCTTCAATGTCAGGAGCAATGTCAGGAGCAGTTTCAGGACCAGCAAGAGGCAGAAGCAGTCTCAGGACAAGTGTCAGACACAGGAGCAGTATCAGTGTCTGTGATGTGAGCAGTGTCAGTGTCAGTGTCACAGTCATGAGCAGTGTGAGCGTCAGTGTCAGGAGCAGTGTCAGGAGCATTGTCAGGATCAGCAGCAGTGTCAGTGTCAGCAGCAGTGTCAGGAGCTGTTCGAGGAGCAGTGTCAGTTTCAGGAGCAGTGTCACAAACAGTGTCAGTGTCAGCAGCAGTGTCAGGAGCAGTGTCAGGAGCAGTGTCAGTGTCAGGATCATTGTCAGCACCAGTGCCAGTGTCAGGAGCAGTGTCAGTGTGAGCAGCAGTGTCAGGAACAGTGGCAGGAGCAGTGTCAGTGTCACGAGCTGTCTCAGGAGCAGTGTCAGTGTCTGGAGCAATGTCGCGAGCAGTGTGAGGAGCAGTGTCAGTGTCAGTAGCAGTGTCAGGAGCAGTGTCAGTGTCAGTGTCAGGAGCAGCGTCAGTGTCAGGAGCAGTGTCAGGACCAGCGCCAGTGTCAGAAGCAGTGTCAGGACCAGTGCCAGTGACAGGAGCAGTGTCAGTGTCAGAAGCATTGTTCGGAGCAGTGTCTGTGTCAGGAGCAGTGTCAGGAGCCATGTCAGCATCAGCAGCAGTGTCTGTGTCAGGAGCAGTGTCAGGACCAGTGGCAGTGCCAGGAGCAGTGTCAGGTGCAGTGTCAGTGTCAGGAGCAGTGTCAGGAGCAGTGTCAGTGTCAGGAGCAGTGTGAGGAGCCGTGCTAGTGTCAGTTGCAGTGTCTGGAGCAGCGTCAGGAGCAGTGGCAGTGTCAGTATCAGTGTCAGTGTCAGTACCAGAAACAGTGCCTGTGTCAGGAGCAGTGTCAGTGTCAGTACCAGGTGCAGTGCCTGAGTTAGGAGCAGTGTCAGGAGCCGCGTCAGGAGCAGTGCCAGGAGCTGTGTCCGTGTCAGCATCAGGAGCAGCGTCAGTGTCAGGAGCAGTGCCAGGAGCAGTGTCAGAGTCAGGAGGAGTGTCAGGAGCAGTTTGAGGTGTAGTGTCAGTGTCAGGAGCAGTGTCAGTGTCAGGTGCTGCGTCAGGAGCAGTGTCAGTGTCAGAAGGAGTGTCTGGAGCAGTGTCAGGAGCAGTGTCAGTGTCAGGAGCAGTGTGAGGACAAGTGTCAGTGTCAGGAGTTGTGTCAGGAGCAGTGTCAGGAGCAGTGTCAGTGACAGTAGCTGTGTCTGGAGCAGTGTCAGTGTCTGGAGCAGTGTCAGGAGCAGTGTCAGGAGCAGGGTCAGTGTCAGGAGCTGTGTCAGGAGCAGTGTCATGGAGCAGAGTCAGTGTCACGAGCAGTGTCAGGAGAAGTGTCAGGAGCAGTGTCAGGAGCAGTGTCAGTCTCAGGAGCCGTGTCAGCAGCACTGACAGGATCAGCAGCAGTGTCTGTGTCAGGAGCAGTGTGAGGAGCAGTGTCAGTGTCTGGAGCAGTGTCAGGAGCAGTGTTAGGTTCAGGAGCAGTGTCAGTGTCAGGAGCTGTGTCTGGAGCAGTTTCAGGAGCAGTGTCAGTGACAGTAGCTTTGTCACGAGCAGTGTCCGTTTCAGCAGCAGTGTTAGGAACAGTGGCAGGGGCAGTGTCAGTGTCAGGAGCAGTGTCTGGAGCTGTGTCAGGAGCAGTGTCAGGAGCAGTGTCAGTCTCAGGTGCAGTGTCAGGAGCAGTGTCAGGATCAGCAGCAGTGTCTGTGTCTGGAGCAGTGTCATGAGCAGTGTCAGTGTCTGGAGCAGTGTCAGGAGCAGTGTTAGGTTCAGTAGCAGTATCTGTGTCAGGAGCAGTGTCAGGAGCAGTGTCAGGACCAGTGCCAGTGTCAGAAGCAGTCTCAGGCCAAGTGTCAGTTACAGGAGCAGTGACAGTGTCAGGATCAGTGTCAGTGTCTGTGCCGGGAGCAGTGACTGTCACAGTGTCACTCTCATGAGCAGTGTCAGTGTCAGTACCAGGAGCGGTGCCTGTGTCTGGAGCAGTGTCAGTGTCAGTACCAGGAGCAGTGCCTGTGTCAGGAGCAATTTCAGGAGCAGTGTCAGGAGCAGTGCCAGGAGCAGTGTCAGAGTCAGTATCAGGAGCAGCGTCAGTGTCAGGAGCAGTGCCAGGAGCAGTGTCAGTGTCAGGAGCAGTGTCAGGAGCAGTGTCAGTGTCAGAAGCTGTGTCAGGAGCAGGGTCAGTGTCAGGATCAGTGACGGGGGCAGTGCCAGTGTAAGTTGCAGTGTCTGGAGCAGCGTCAGGAGCAGTGACAGTGTCAGGAGCAGTGTCAGTGTCTGTGTCAGGACCAGCGGCAATGTCAGGAGCAATGTCAGGAGCAGTTTCAGGACCAGCAAGTGCCAGAGCAGTCTCAGGACAAGTGTCAGACACAGGAGCAGTGTCAGTGTCTGTGACGGCAGCAGTGTCAGTGTCAGTGTCACAGTCATGAGCAGTGTGAGCGTCAGTGTCAGGAGCAGTGTCAGGAGCATTGTCAGGATCAGCAGCAGTGTCAGTGTCAGGAGCAGTGTCAGTGTCAGGAGCAGTGACAGGAGCAGTGTCAGTGTCAGGAGCAGTGTCAGGAGCAGTGACAGGAGCAGTGGCAGGAGCAGTGTCTGTGTCAGGAGCAGTGTCAGGAGCAGTGTCAGTGTCAGGAGCAGTGCCAGGAGCAGTGTCAGTGTCAGGAGCAGTGTCAGGAGCAGTGTCTGTGTCTGGAGCAACGTCACGAGCAGTGTCAGTAGCAGTGTCAAGAGCTTTGTCAGGATCAGCAGCAGTATCAGTGTCAGGAGCAGTGTCAGTGTCAGGAGCAGTGCCAGGAGCAGTGCCAGTGTTAGGAGCAGTGCCAGTGTCAGGAGCAGTGTGAGGAGCAGTGTCAGTGTCAGGATCCGTGTCAGTGTCAGTGTCAGGAGCAGTGTCAGGAGAATTCTCAGGATCAGCAGCAGTGTCCGTGTCAGGAGCAGTGTCAGGAGCTGTGTCAGTTACAGGAGCTATTTCAGGAGTTGTGCCAGGTGCAGTATCAGTGTCAGTGTCTGGAGCAGTGTCAAGAGCATTGTCAGGATCAGCAGCAGTGTGAGTGTCAGGAGCAGAGTCAGTAGCAGTGAGAGTGTCAGTATCAGGAGCAGTGTCGGTTTCTGGAGCAGTGTCAGAAGCAGTGTCAGGAGCATTGTCAGTATCAGCAGCAGTGTCTGTGTCAGGAGCAGTGTCAGGAGCAGTGTCAGTGTCAGGAGCAGAGTCAGGACCAGCGCCAATGTAAGGAGCAGTGTCAGGACCAGTGCCAGTGTCAGAAGCAGTCTCAGGACAAGTGTCAGTTACAGGAGCAGTGTCAGTGTCAGGATCAGTCTCAGTCTCTGTGCCGGGAGCAGTGTCAGTGTCAGTGTCACAGTCATGAGCAGTGTCAGCGTCAGTGTCAGGAGCAGCGTCAGGAGCAGTGACAGGAGCAGTGTCAGTGTCAGGAGGAGTGTCAGGAGCAGTTTGAGGTGTAGTGTCAGTGTCAGGAGCAGTGTCACAAGCAGTGACAGGAGCATTGTCAGTATCAGCAGAAGTGTCTGTGTCAGGAGCAGTGTCTGGAGCTGTGTCAGTATCAGAAGCTGTGTCAGGAGCAGGGTCAGTGTCAGGATCAGTGTCAGGGGCAGTGCCAGTGTCAGTTGCAGTGTCTGGAGCAGCGTCAGGAGCAGTGACAGTGTCAGGAGCAGTGTCAGTGTCAGTACCAGGTGCAGTGTCTGTGTCAGGACCAGCGTCAATGTCAGGAGCAATGTCAGGAGCAGTTTCAGGACCAGCAAGTGTCAGAAGCAGTCTCAGGACAAGTGTCAGACACAGGAGCAGTGTCAGTGTCAGGATCAGAGTCAGTGTCTGTGACGGGAGCAGTGTCAGTGTCAGTGTCACAGTAATGAGCAGTGTCAGCATCAGTGTCAGGAGCAGTATCAGGAGCATTGTCAGGATCAGCAGCAGTATCAGTGTCAGGAGCAGTGCCAGGAGCAGTGTCAGTGCCAGGAGCAGTGACAGGAGCTGTGCCATGAGCAGTGTCAGTGTCAGGAGCAGTGTAAGGAGCAGTGTCAGGAGCAGTGTCAGGAGCAGTGTCAGGAGCAGTGTCAGTGGCAGGACCTGCGCCAGGAGCAGTGTCAGTGTCAGGAGCAGTGTCAGGAGCAGTGTCAGCGTCAGGAGCAGTGACAGGTGCAGTGTCGGTGTCAGGAGCAGTGTCAGTGTCAGTATCAGGAGCAGTGTCAGTGTCAGGAGCAGTGCCAGGGGCAGTGCCAGGAGCAGCGTCAGTGTCAGGAGCTGTCTCAGGGGCAGTATCATTGTCAGGACCAGCGTGAGGGGCAGTGTCAGTGTCAGGAGCAGTGTGAGGACCAGTGTCAGTTTCAGGAGCAGTGTCAGGACCAGTTGCAGTGCCAGGAGCAGTGTCAGGTGCAGTGTCAGTGTCAGGAGCAGTGTCAGGAGCAGTGTCAGTGTCAGGAGCAGTGTGAGGAACCGTGCCAGTGTCAGTTGCAGTGTCTGGAGCAGCGTCAGGAGCTGTAGCAGTGTCAGTAGCAGTGTCAGTGTCAGTACCGGAAACAGTGCCTGTGTCAGGAGCAGCGTCAGTGTCAGTACCAGGTGCAGTGCCTGTGTCAGGCGCAGAGTCAGGTGCAGCGTCAGGAGCAGTGCCAGGAGCAGTGTCAGTGTCAGCATCAGGAGCAGCGTCAGTGATAGGAGCAGCGCCAGGAGCAGTGTCAGTGTCAGGAGGAGTGTCAGGAGCAGTTTGAGGTGTAGTGTCAGTGTCAGGAGCAGTGTCAGGAGCATTGTCAGGATCAGCAGCAGTGTCAGTGTCAGGAGCAGTGTCAGTGTCAGGAGCAGTGTCAGGAGCAGTGTCAGGAGCAGTGTCAGTGGCAGGAGCAGTGTCAGGAGCAGTGACAGGAGCAGTGGCAGGAGCAGTGTCTGTGTCAGGAGCAGTGTCAGGAGCAGTGTCAGGAGCAGTGTCAGTGTCAGGAGCAGTGCCAGGAGCAGTGTCAGTGTCAGGAGCAGTGTCAGGATCAGTGTCAGTGTCAGGAGCAGCATCAGGCGCATGCTCAGGATCAGCAGCAGTGTCAGTGTCAGCAGCAGTGTCAGGAGCTGTTCGAGGAGCAGTGTCAGTTTCAGGAGCAGTGTCACAAACAGTGTCAGTGTCAGCAGCAGTGTCAGGAGCAGTGTCAGGACCAGCGCCAGTGTCAGCGGCAGTGTCAGGACCAGTGCCAGTGACAGGAGCAGTGTCAGTGTCAGAAGCATTGTTCCGAGCAGTGTCGGTGTCAGGAGCAGTGTCAGGAGCATTGTCAGCATCAGCAGCAGTGTCTGTATCAGGACCAGTGTCAGTGTCAGGAGCAGTGCCAGGAGCAGTGCCAGGAGCAGCGTCAGTGTCAGGAGCAGTCTCAGGGGCAGTATCATTGTCAGGACCAGCGTGAGGGGCGGTGTCAGTGTCAGGAGCAGTGTGAGGACCAGTGTCAGTTTCAGGAGCAGTGTCAGGACCAGTTGCAGTGCCAGGAGCAGTGTCAGGTGCAGTGTCAGTGTCAGGAGCTGTGTCAGGAGCAGTGTCAGTGTCAGGAGCTGTGTGAGGAGCCGTGCCAGTGTCAGTTGCAGTGTCTGGAGCAGCGTCAGGAGCAGTAGCAGTGTCAGTAGCAGTGTCAGTGTCAGTACCAGAAACAGTGCCTGTGTCAGGAGCAGAGTCAGGAGCAGCGTCAGGTGCAGTGCCAGGAGCAGTGTCAGTGTCAGCATCAGGAGCAGCGTCAGTGATAGGAGCAGCGCCAGGAGCAGTGTCAGTGTCAGGAGGAGTGTCAGGAGCAGTTTGAGGTGTAGTGTCAGTGTCAGGAGCAGTGTCAGGAGCATTGTCAGGATCAGCAGCAGTGTCAGTGTCAGGAGCAGTGTCAGTGTCAGGAGCAGTGTCAGGAGCAGTGTCAGGAGCAGTGTCAGTGTCAGGAGCAGTGTCAGGAGCAGTGACAGGAGCAGTGGCAGGAGCAGTGTCTGTGTCAGGAGCAGTGTCAGGAGCAGTGTCAGGAGCAGTGTCAGTGTCAGGAGCAGTGCCAGGAGCAGTGTCAGTGTCAGGAGCAGTGTCAGGATCAGTGTCAGTGTTAGGAGCAGCATCAGGCACATGCTCAGGATCAGCAGCAGTGTCAGTGTCAGCAGCAGTGTCAGGAGCTGTTCGAGGAGCAGTGTCAGTTTCAGGAGCAGTGTCACAAACAGTGTCAGTGTCAGCAGCAGTGTCAGGAGCAGTGTCAGGAGCAGTGTCAGTGTCAGGAGCATTGTCAGGACCAGTGCCAGTGTCAGGAGCAGTGTCAGTGTGAGCAGCAATGTCAGGAACAGTGGCAGGAGCAGTGTCAGTGTCACGAGCTGTCTCAGGAGCAGTGTCAGTGTCTGGAGCAATGTCGCGAGCAGTGTCAGGAACAGTGCCAGTGACAGGAGCAGTGTCAGTGTCAGAAGCATTGTTCGGAGCAGTGTCTGTGTCAGGAGCAGTGTCAGGAGCATTGTCAGCATCAGCAGCAGTGTCTGTATCAGGACCAGTGTCAGTGTCAGGAGCAGTGCCAGGAGCAGTGCCAGGAGCAGCGTCAGTGTCAGGAGCAGTCTCAGGGGCAGTATCATTGTCAGGACCAGCGTGAGGGGCAGTGTCAGTGTCAGGAGCAGTGTGAGGACCAGTGTCAGTTTCAGGAGCAGTGTCAGGACCAGATGCAGTGCCAGGAGCAGTGTCAGGTGCAGTGTCAGTGTCAGGAGCTGTGTCAGGAGCAGTGTCAGTGTCAGGAGCTGTGTGAGGAGCCGTGCCAGTGTCAGTTGCAGTGTCTCGAGCAGCGTCAGGAGCAGTAGCAGTGTCAGTAGCAGTGTCAGTGTCAGTACCAGAAACAGTGCCTGTGACAGGAGCAGTGTCAGTGTCATTACCAGGTGCAGTGCCTGTGTCAGGAGCAGAGTCAGGAGCAGCGTCAGGTGCAGTGCCAGGAGCAGTGTCAGTGTCAGCATCAGGAGCAGCGTCAGTGATAGGAGCAGCGCCAGGAGCAGTGTCAGTGTCAGGAGTAGTGTCAGGAGCAGTGTCAGGAGCAGTGTCAGTAGCTTTGACACGATCAGCAGCAGTATCAGTGTCAGGAGCAGTGTCAGTGTCAGGAGCAGTGCCAAGAGCAGTGCCAGTGTCAGGAGCTGTGTGAGGAGCAGTGTCAGTTTCAGGAGCAGTGCCACAAGCAGTGTCAGTGTCAGCAGCAGTGTCACGAGCTGTGTCAGGAGCAGTGTCAGTGTCTGGAGCAATGTCGCGAGCAGTGTCAGGAGCAGTGTCAGGACAAGTGTCAGACACAGGAGCAGTATCAGCGTCAGGATCAGTGTCAGTGTCTGTGACGGGAGCAGTGTCAGTGTCAGTGTCACAGTCATGAGCAGTGTCAGCGTCAGTGTCAGGAGCAGCGTCAGGAGCAGTGACAGGAGCAGTGTCAGTGTCAGGAGGAGTGTCAGGAGCAGTTTGAGGTGTAGTGTCAGTGTCAAGAGCAGTGTCAGTGTCAGGAGCAGTGTATGGAGCAGTGTCAGTGTGAGAAGCAGTCTCAGGCCAAGTGTCAGTTACAGGAGCAGTGACAGTGTCAGGATCAGTGTCAGTGTCTGTGCCGGGAGCAGTGACTGTGTCAGTGTCACTCTCATGAGCAGTGTCAGTGTCAGTACCAGGAGCGGTGCCTGTGTCAGGAGCAGTGTCAGTGTCAGTACCAGGAGCAGTGCCTGTGTCAGGAGCAATTTCAGGAGCAGTGTCAGGAGCAGTGCCAGGAGCAGTGTCAGAGTCAGTATCAGGAGCAGCGTCAGTGTCAGGAGCAGTGCCACGAGCAGTGTCCGTGTCAGGAGCAGTGTCAGGAGCAGTGTCAGTGTCAGAAGCTGTGTCAGGAGCAGGGTCAGTGTCAGGATCAGTGACGGGGGCAGTGCCAGTGTAAGTTGCAGTGTCTGGAGCAGCGTCAGGAACAGTGACAGTGTCAGGAGCAGTGTCAGTGTCAGTACCAGGTGTAGTGTCTGTGTCAGGACCAGCGGCAATGTCAGGAGCAATGTCAGGAGCAGTGTCAGGACCAGCCAGTGTCAGAAGCAGCCTCAAGACAAGTGTTAGACACAGGAGCAGTGTCAGTGTCAGGATCAGTGTCAGTGTCTGTGACGGGAGCAGTGTCAGTGTCAGTGTCACAGTCATGAGCAGCGTCAGCATCAGTGTCAGGAGCAGTGTCAGGAGCATTGTCAGGATCAGCAGCAGTGTCAGTGTCAGGAGCAGTGCCAGGAGCAGTGTCAGGAGCAGTGTGAGGAGCCGTGCCAGTGTCAGTTGCAGTGTCTGGAGCAGCGTCAGGAGCAGTGGCAGTGTCAGTAGCAGTGTCAGTGTCAGTACCAGAAACAGTGCCTGTGTCAGGAGCAGTGTCAGTGTCAGTACCAGGTGCAGTGCCTGTGTCAGGAGCAGTGTCAGGAGCAGCGTCAGGAGCAGTGACAGGAGCAGTTCCAGGAGCAGTGTCAGTGTCAGGAGGAGTGTCAGGAGCAGTTTGAGGTGTAGTGTCAGTGTCAGGAACCGTGTCAGTGCCAGGAGCTGTGTCAGGAGCAGTGCCAGTGTCAGGAGGAGTGTCTGGAGCAGTGTCAGGAGCAGTGTCAGTGTCAGGAGCAGTGTCAGGAGCAGCGTCAGGAGCAGTGACAGGAGCAGTTCGAGGAGCAGTGTCAGTGTCAGGAGGAGTGTCAGGAGCAGTTTGAGGTGTAGTGTCAGTGTCAGGAACCGTGTCAGTGCCAGGAGCTGTGTCAGGAGCAGTGCCAGTGTCAGGAGGAGTGTCTGGAGCAGTGTCAGGAGCAGTGTCAGTGTCAGGAGCAGTATCAGTAGCAGTGAGAGTGTCAGTATCAGGAGCAGTGTCACAAGCAGTGACAGGAGCATTGTCAGTATCAGCAGAAGTGTCTGTGTCAGGAGAAGTGTCAGGAGCAGTGTCAGTGTCAGAAGCTGTGTCAGGAGCAGGGTCAGTGTCAGGATCAGTGTCAGGGGCAGTGCCAGTGTCAGTTGCAGTGTCTGGAGCAGCGTCAGGAGCAGTGACAGTGTCAGGAGCAGTGTCAGTGTCAGGACCAGCTTCAATGTCAGGAGCAATGTCAGGAGCAGTTTCAGGACCAGCAAGAGCCAGAAGCAGTCTCAGGACAAGTGTCAGACACAGGAGCAGTATCAGTGTCTGTGATGTGAGCAGTGTCAGTGTCAGTGTCACAGTCATGAGCAGTGTGAGCGTCAGTGTCAGGAGCAGTGTCAGGAGCATTGTCAGGATCAGCAGCAGTGTCAGTGTCAGGAGCAGTGTCAGGAGCAGTGTCAGTGTCAGGAGCAGTGTCAGGAGCAGTGTCAGGAGCAGTGTCAGTGTCAGTACAAGTGTGAGGAGCAGTGCCAGGAGCAGTGTCTGTGTCACGAGCAGTGTCAGGAGCAGTGTAGGAGCAGTGTCAGTGTTACGAGCTGTGTGAGGAGCAGTGTCAGTGTCAGGAGCATTGTCAGGAGCAGTGTCTGTGTCACGAGCAGTGTCAGGAGCAGTGTCAGGAGCAGTGTCAGGACCAGTGCCATTGTCAGGAGCAGTGTCAGTGTGAGCAGCGGTGTCAGGAACAGTGGCAGGAGCAGCGTCACCGTCATGAGCTGTGTCAGGAGCAGTGTCTGTGTCTGGAGCAACGTCACGAGCAGTGTCAGTAGCAGTGTCAGGAGCTTTGTCAGGATCAGCAGCAGTATCAGTGTCAGGAGCAGTGTCAGTGTCAGGAGCAGTGCCAGGAGCAGTGCCAGTGTTAGGAGCAGTGCCAGTGTCAGGGGCAGTGTGAGGAGCAGTGTCAGTGTCAGGATCCGTGTCAGTGTCAGTGTCAGGAGCAGTGTCAGGAGAATTCTCAGGATCAGCAGCAGTGTCCGTGTCAGGAGCAGTGTCAGGAGCTGTGTCAGTTACAGGAGCTATTTCAGGAGTTGTGCCAGGTGCAGTATCAGTGTCAGTGTCTGGAGCAGTGTCAAGAGCATTGTCAGGATCAGCAGCAGTGTGAGTGTCAGGAGCAGAGTCAGTAGCAGTGAGAGTGTCAGTATCAGGAGCAGTGTCAGTTTCAGGAGCAGTGTCAGAAGCAGTGTCAGGAGCATTGTCAGTATCAGCAGCAGTGTCTGTGTCAGGAGCAGTGTCAGGAGCAGTGTCAGTGTCAGGAGCAGAGTCAGGACCAGCGCCAATGTAAGGAGCAGTGTCAGGACCAGTGCCAGTGTCAGAAGCAGTCTCAGGACAAGTGTCAGTTACAGGAGCAGTGTCAGTGTCAGGATCAGTCTCAGTCTCTGTGCCGGGAGCAGTGTCAGTGTCAGTGTCACAGTCATGAGCAGTGTCAGCGTCAGTGTCAGGAGCAGCGTCAGGAGCAGTGACAGGAGCAGTGTCAGTGTCAGGAGGAGTGTCAGGAGCAGTTTGAGGTGTAGTGTCAGTGTCAGGAGCAGTGTCAGTGTCAGGAGCAGTGTAAGGAGCAGTGTCAGTGTCAGGAGCAGTGTCAGTAGCAGTGAGAGTGTCAGTATCAGGAGCAGTGTCACAAGCAGTGACAGGAGCATTGTCAGTATCAGCAGAAGTGTCTGTGTCAGGAGCAGTGTCTGGAGCTGTGTCAGTATCAGAATCTGTGTCAGGAGCAGGGTCAGTGTCAGGATCAGTGTCAGGGGCAGTGCCAGTGTCAGTTGCAGTGTCTGGAGCAGCGTCAGGAGCAGTGACAGTGTCAGGAGCAGTGTCAGTGTCAGTACCAGGTGCAGTGTCTGTGTCAGGACCAGCGGCAATGTCAGGAGCAATGTCAGGAGCAGTTTCAGGACCAGCAAGTGCCAGAGCAGTCTCAGGACAAGTGTCAGACACAGGAGCAGTGTCAGTGTCTGTGACGGCAGCAGTGTCAGTGTCAGTGTCACAGTCATGGGCAGTGTGAGCGTCAGTGTCAGGAGCAGTGTCAGGAGCATTGTCAGGATCAGCAGCAGTGTCAGTGTCAGGAGCAGTGTCAGTGTCAGGAGCAGTGTCAGGAGCAGTGTCAGGAGCAGTGTCAGTGTCAGGAGCAGTGTGAGGAGCAGTGACAGGAGCAGTGGCAGGAGCAGTGTCTGTGTCAGGAGCAGTGTCAGGAGCAGTGTCAGGAGCAGTGTCAGTGTCAGGAGCAGTGCCAGGAGCAGTGTCAGTGTCAGGAGCAGTGTCAGGATCAGTGTCAGTATCAGGAGCAGCATCAGGCGCATGCTCAGGATCAGCAGCAGTGTCAGTGTCAGCAGCAGTGTCAGGAGCTGTTCGAGGAGCAGTGTCAGTTTCAGGAGCAGTGTCACAAACAGTGTCAGTGTCAGCAGCAGTGTCAGGAGCAGTGTCAGGAGCAGTGTCAGTGTCAGGAGCATTGTCAGGACCAGTGCCAGTGTCAGGAGCAGTGTCAGTGTCAGGAGCAGTGTCAGGAGCAGTGTCAGGAGCAGTGTCAGTGTCAGGAGCATTGTCAGCATCAGCAGCAGTGTCTGTATCAGGACCAGTGTCAGTGTCAGGAGCAGTGCCAGGAGCAGTGCCAGGAGCAGCGTCAGTGTCAGGAGCAGTCTCAGGGGCAGTATCATTGTCAGGACCAGCGTGAGGGGCAGTGTCTGTGTCAGGAGCAGTGTGAGGACCAGTGTCAGTTTCAGGAGCAGTGTCAGGACCAGTTGCAGTGCCAGGAGCAGTGTCAGGTGCAGTGTCAGTGTCAGGAGCTGTGTCAGGAGCAGTGTCAGTGTCAGGAGCTGTGTGAGGAGCCGTGCCAGTGTCAGTTGCAGTGTCTGGAGCAGCGTCAGGAGCAGTAGCAGTGTCAGTAGCAGTGTCAGTGTCAGTACCAGAAACAGTGCCTGTGTCAGGAGCAGTGTCAGTGTCAGTACCAGGTGCAGTGCCTGTGTCAGGAGCAGAGTCAGGAGCAGCGTCAGGTGCAGTGCCAGGAGCAGTGTCAGTGTCAGCATCAGGAGCAGCGTCAGTGATAGGAGCAGCGCCAGGAGCAGTGTCAGGAGCATTGTCAGGATCAGCAGCAGTGTCAGTGTCAGGAGCAGTGTCAGTGTCAGGAGCAGTGTCAGGAGCAGTGTCAGGAGCAGTGTCAGTGTCAGGAGCAATGTCTGGAGCAGTGACAGGAGCAGTGGCAGGAGCAGTGTCTGTGTCAGGAGCAGCGTCAGGAGCAGTGTCAGGAGCAGTGTCAGTGTCAGGAGCAGTGCCAGGAGCAGTGTCAGTGTCAGGAGCAGTGTCAGGATCAGTGTCAGTGTCAGGAGCAGCATCAGGCGCATGCTCAGGATCAGCAGCAGTGTCAGTGTCAGCAGCAGTGTCAGGAGCTGTTCGAGGAGCAGTGTCAGTTTCAGGAGCAGTGTCACAAACAGTGTCAGTGTCAGCAGCAGTGTCAGGAGCAGTGTCAGGACCAGCGCCAGTGTCAGCGGCAGTGTCAGGACCAGTGCCAGTGACAGGAGCAGTGTCAGTGTCAGAAGCATTGTTCCGAGCAGTGTCGGTGTCAGGAGCAGTGTCAGGAGCATTGTCAGCATCAGCAGCAGTGTCTGTATCAGGACCAGTGTCAGTGTCAGGAGCAGTGCCAGGAGCAGTGCCAGGAGCAGCGTCAGTGTCAGGAGCAGTTTCAGGGGCAGTATCATTGTCAGGACCAGCGTGAGGGGCAGTGTCAGTGTCAGGAGCAGTGTGAGGACCAGTGTCAGTTTCAGGAGCAGTGTCAGGACCAGTTGCAGTGCCAGGAGCAGTGTCAGGTGCAGTGTCAGTGTCAGGAGCAGTGTCAGGAGCTGTGTGAGGAACCGTGCCAGTGTCAGTTGCAGTGTCTGGAGCAGCGTCAGGAGCAGTAGCAGTGTCAGTAGCAGTGTCAGTGTCAGTACCAGAAACAGTGCCTGTGTCAGGAGCAGTGTCAGTGTCAGTACCAGGTGCAGTGCCTGTGTCAGGAGCAGAGTCAGGAGCAGCGTCAGGTGCAGTGCCAGGAGCAGTGTCAGTGTCAGCATCAGGAGCAGCGTCAGTGATAGGAGCAGCGCCAGGAGCAGTGTCAGTGTCAGGAGGAGTGTCAGGAGCAGTTTGAGGTGTAGTGTCAGTGTCAGGAGCAGTGTCAGGAGCATTGTCAGGATCAGCAGCAGTGTCAGTGTCAGGAGCAGTGTCAGTGTCAGGAGCAGTGTCAGGAGCAGTGTCAGGAGCAGTGTCAGTGTCAGGAGCAGTGTCAGGAGCAGTTACAGGAGCAGTGGCAGGAGCAGTGTCTGTGTCAGGAGCAGTGTCAGGAGCAGTGTCAGGAGCAGTGTCAGTGTCAGGAGCAGTGCCAGGAGCAGTGTCAGTGTCAGGAGCAGTGTCAGGATCAGTGTCAGTGTCAGGAGCAGCATCAGGCACATGCTCAGGATCAGCAGCAGTGTCAGTGTCAGCAGCAGTGTCAGGAGCTGTTCGAGGAGCAGTGTCAGTTTCAGGAGCAGTGTCACAAACAGTGTCAGTGTCAGCAGCAGTGTCAGGAGCAGTGTCAGGAGCAGTGTCAGTGTCAGGAGCATTGTCAGGACCAGTGCCAGTGTCAGGAGCAGTGTCAGTGTGAGCAGCAATGTCAGGACCAGTGGCAGGAGCAGTGTCAGTGTCACGAGCTGTCTCAGGAGCAGTGTCAGTGTCTGGAGCAATGTCGCGAGCAGTGTCAGGAACAGTGCCAGTGACAGGAGCAGTGTCAGTGTCAGAAGCATTGTTCGGAGCAGTGTCTGTGTCAGGAGCAGTGTCAGGAGCATTGTCAGCATCAGCAGCAGTGTCTGTATCAGGACCAGTGTCAGTGTCAGGAGCAGTGCCAGGAGCAGTGCCAGGAGCAGCGTCAGTGTCAGGAGCAGTCTCAGGGGCAGTATCATTGTCAGGACCAGCGTGAGGGGCAGTGTCAGTGTCAGGAGCAGTGTGAGGACCAGTGTCAGTTTCAGGAGCAGTGTCAGGACCAGATGCAGTGCCAGGAGCAGTGTCAGGTGCAGTGTCAGTGTCAGGAGCTGTGTCAGGAGCAGTGTCAGTGTCAGGAGCTGTGTGAGGAGCCGTGCCAGTGTCAGTTGCAGTGTCTCGAGCAGCGTCAGGAGCAGTAGCAGTGTCAGTAGCAGTGTCAGTGTCAGTACCAGAAACAGTGCCTGTGACAGGAGCAGTGTCAGTGTCAGTACCAGGTGCAGTGCCTGTGTCAGGAGCAGAGTCAGGAGCAGCGTCAGGTGCAGTGCCAGGAGCAGTGTCAGTGTCAGCATCAGGAGCAGCGTCAGTGATAGGAGCAGCGCCAGGAGCAGTGTCAGTGTCAGGAGTAGTGTCAGGAGCAGTGTCAGGAGCAGTGTCAGGAGCTTTGTCACGATCAGCAGCAGTATCAGTGTCAGGAACAGTGTCAGTGTCAGGAGCAGTGCCAAGAGCAGTGCCAGTGTCAGGAGCTGTGTGAGGAGCAGTGTCAGTTTCAGGAGCAGTGCCACAAGCAGTGTCAGTGTCAGCAGCAGTGTCACGAGCTGTGTCAGGAGCAGTGTCAGTGTCTGGAGCAATGTCGCGAGCAGTGTCAGGAGCAGTGTCAGGACAAGTGTCAGACACAGGAGCAGTATCAGCGTCAGGATCAGTGTCAGTGTCTGTGACGGGAGCAGTGTCAGTGTCAGTGTCACAGTCATGAGCAGTGTCAGCGTCAGTGTCAGAAGCAGCGTCAGGAGCAGTGACAGGAGCAGTGTCAGTGTCAGGAGGAGTGTCAGGAGCAGTTTGAGGTGTAGTGTCAGTGTCAAGAGCAGTGTCAGTGTCAGGAGCAGTGTATGGAGCAGTGTCAGTGTGAGAAGCAGTCTCAGGCCAAGTGTCAGTTACAGGAGCAGTGACAGTGTCAGGATCAGTGTCAGTGTCTGTGCCGGGAGCAGTGACTGTGTCAGTGTCACTCTCATGAGCAGTGTCAGTGTCAGTACCAGGAGCGGTGCCTGTGTCAGGAGCAGTGTCAGAGTAAGTACCAGGAGCAGTGCCTGTGTCAGGAGCAATTTCAGGAGCAGTGTCAGGAGCAGTGCCAGGAGCAGTGTCAGAGTCAGTATCAGGAGCAGCGTCAGTGTCAGGAGCAGTGCCACGAGCAGTGTCAGTGTCAGGAGCAGTGTCAGGAGCAGTGTCAGTGTCAGAAGCTGTGTCAGGAGCAGGGTCAGTGTCAGGATCAGTGACGGGGGCAGTGCCAGTGTAAGTTGCAGTGTCTGGAGCAGCGTCAGGAGCAGTGACAGTGTCAGGAGCAGTGTCAGTGTCAGTACCAGGTGTAGTGTCTGTGTCAGGACCAGCGGCAATGTCAGGAGCAATGTCAGGAGCAGTGTCAGGACCAGCCAGTGTCAGAAGCAGCCTCAAGACAAGTGTTAGACACAGGAGCAGTGTCAGTGTCAGGATCAGTGTCAGTGTCTGTGACGGGAGCAGTGTCAGTGTCAGTGTCACAGTCATGAGCAGCGTCAGCATCAGTGTCAGGAGCAGTGTCAGGAGCATTGTCAGGATCAGCAGCAGTGTCAGAGTCAGGAGCAGTGCCAGGAGCAGTGTCAGGAGCAGTGTGAGGAGCCGTGCCAGTGTCAGTTGCAGTGTCTGGAGCAGCGTCAGGAGCAGTGGCAGTGTCAGTAGCAGTGTCAGTGTCAGTACCAGAAACAGTGCCTGTGTCAGGAGCAGTGTCAGTGTCAGTACCAGGTGCAGTGCCTGTGTCAGGAGCAGTGTCAGGAGCAGCGTCAGGAGCAGTGACAGGAGCAGTTCCAGGAGCAGTGTCAGTGTCAGGAGGAGTGTCAGGAGCAGTTTGAGGTGTAGTGTCAGTGTCAGGAACCGTGTCAGTGCCAGGAGCTGTGTCAGGAGCAGTGCCAGTGTCAGGAGGAGTGTCTGGAGCAGTGTCAGGAGCAGTGTCAGTGTCAGGAGCAGTGTCAGGAGCAGCGTCAGGAGCAGTGACAGGAGCAGTTCCAGGAGCAGTGTCAGTGTCAGGAGGAGTGTCAGGAGCAGTTTGAGGTGTAGTGTCAGTGTCAGGAACCGTGTCAGTGCCAGGAGCTGTGTCAGGAGCAGTGCCAGTGTCAGGAGGAGTGTCTGGAGCAGTGTCAGGAGCAGTGTCAGTGTCAGGAGCAGTGTCAGTAGCAGTGAGAGTGTCAGTATCAGGAGCAGTGTCACAAGCAGTGACAGGAGCATTGTCAGTATCAGCAGAAGTGTCTGTGTCAGGAGAAGTGTCAGGAGCAGTGTCAGTGTCAGAAGCTGTGTCAGGAGCAGGGTCAGTGTCAGGATCAGTGTCAGGGGCAGTGCCAGTGTCAGTTGCAGTGTCTGGAGCAGCGTCAGGAGCAGTGACAGTGTCAGGAGCAGTGTCAGTGTCAGGACCAGCTTCAATGTCAGGAGCAATGTCAGGAGCAGTTTCAGGACCAGCAAGAGCCAGAAGCAGTCTCAGGACAAGTGTCAGACACAGGAGCAGTATCAGTGTCTGTGATGTGAGCAGTGTCAGTGTCAGTGTCACAGTCATGAGCAGTGTGAGCGTCAGTGTCAGGAGCAGTGTCAGGAGCATTGTCAGGATCAGCAGCAGTGTCAGTGTCAGGAGCAGTGTCAGGAGCAGTGTCAGTGTCAGGAGCAGTGTCAGGAGCAGTGTCAGGAGCAGTGTCAGTGTCAGGAGCAGTGTCAGGAGCAGTGACAGGAGCAGTGGCAGGAGCAGTGTCGGTGTCAGTACAAGTGTGAGGAGCAGTGTCAGGAGCAGTGTCTGTGTCACGAGCAGTGTCAGGAGCAGTGTAGGAGCAGTGTCAGTGTTACGAGCTGTGTGAGGAGCAGTGTCAGTGTCAGGAGCATTGTCAGGAGCAGTGTCTGTGTCACGAGCAGTGTCAGGAGCAGTGTCAGGAGCAGTGTCAGGACCAGTGCCATTGTCAGGAGCAGTGTCAGTGTGAGCAGCGGTGTCAGGAACAGTGGCAGGAGCAGCGTCACCGTCATGAGCTGTGTCAGGAGCAGTGTCTGTGTCTGGAGCAACGTCACGAGCAGTGTCAGTAGCAGTGTCAGGAGCTTTGTCAGGATCAGCAGCAGTATCAGTGTCAGGAGCAGTGTCAGTGTCAGGAGCAGTGCCAGGAGCAGTGCCAGTGTTAGGAGCAGTGCCAGTGTCAGGGGCAGTGTGAGGAGCAGTGTCAGTGTCAGGATCCGTGTCAGTGTCAGTGTCAGGAGCAGTGTCAGGAGAATTCTCAGGATCAGCAGCAGTGTCCGTGTCAGGAGCAGTGTCAGGAGCTGTGTCAGTTACAGGAGCTATTTCAGGAGTTGTGTCAGGTGCAGTATCAGTGTCAGTGTCTGGAGCAGTGTCAAGAGCATTGTCAGGATCAGCAGCAGTGTGAGTGTCAGGAGCAGAGTCAGTAGCAGTGAGAGTGTCAGTATCAGGAGCAGTGTCAGTTTCAGGAGCAGTGTCAGAAGCAGTGTCAGGAGCATTGTCAGTATCAGCAGCAGTGTCTGTGTCAGGAGCAGTGTCAGGGGCAGTGTCAGTGTCAGGAGCAGAGTCAGGACCAGCGCCAATGTAAGGAGCAGTGTCAGGACCAGTGCCAGTGTCAGAAGCAGTCTCAGGACAAGTGTCAGTTACAGGAGCAGTGTCAGTGTCAGGATCAGTCTCAGTCTCTGTGCCGGGAGCAGTGTCAGTGTCAGTGTCACAGTCATGAGCAGTGTCAGCGTGAGTGTCAGGAGCAGCGTCAGGAGCAGTGACAGGAGCAGTGTCAGTGTCAGGAGGAGTGTCAGGAGCAGTTTGAGGTGTAGCGTCAGTGTCAGGAGCAGTGTCAGTGTCAGGAGCAGTGTAAGGAGCAGTGTCAGTGTCAGGAGCAGTGTCAGTAGCAGTGAGAGTGTCAGTATCAGGAGCAGTGTCACAAGCAGTGACAGGAGCATTGTCAGTATCAGCAGAAGTGTCTGTGTCAGGAGCAGTGTCTGGAGCTGTGTCAGTGTCAGAAGCTGTGTCAGGAGCAGGGTCAGTGTCAGGATCAGTGTCAGGGGCAGTGCCAGTGTCAGTTGCAGTGTCTGGAGCAGCGTCAGGAGCAGTGACAGTGTCAGGAGCAGTGTCAGTGTCAGTACCAGGTGCAGTGTCTGTGTCAGGACCAGCGGCAATGTCAGGAGCAATGTCAGGAGCAGTTTCAGGACCAGCAACTGTCAGAAGCAGTCTCAGGACAAGTGTCAGACACAGGAGCAGTGTCAGAGTCAGGATCAGTGTCAGTGTCTGTGACGGGAGCAGTGTCAGTGTCAGTGTCATAGTCATGAGCAGTGTCAGCATCAGTGTCAGGAGCAGTATCAGGAGCATTGTCAGGATCAGCAGCAGTGTCAGTGTCAGGAGCAGTGCCAGGAGCAGTGTCAGGAGCAGTGTCAGTGTCAGGAGCAGTCTGAGGAGCCGTGCCAGTGTCAGTTGCAGTGTCTGGAGCAGCGTCAGGAGCAGTGGCAGTGTCAGGAGCAGTGTCAGTGTCAGGAGGAGTGTCTGGAGCAGTGTCAGTAGCAGTGAGAGTGTCAGTATCAGGAGCGGTGTCAGAAGCAGTGACAGGAGCATTGTCAGTATCAGCAGAAGCGTCTGTGTCAGGAGCAGTGTCAGGAGCAGTGTCAGTGTCAGAAGCTGTGTCAGGAGCAGGGTCAGTGTCAGGATCAGTGTCAGGGGCAGTGCCAGTGTCAGTTGCAGTGTCTGGAGCAGCGTCAGGAGCAGTGACAGTGTCAGGAGCAGTGTCTGTGTCAGTACCAGGTGCAGTGTCTGTGTCAGGACCAGCGGCAATGTCAGGAGCAATGTCAGGAGCAGTTTCAGGACCAGCAAGTGCCAGAAGCAGTCTCAGGACAAGTGTCAGACACAGGAGCAGTGTCAGTGTCTGTGACGGGAGCAGTGTCAGTGTCAGTGTCACAGTCATGAGCAGTGTGAACGTCAGTGTCAGGAGCAGTGTCAGGAGCATTGTCAGGATCAGCAGCAGTGTCAGTGTCAGGAGCAGTGCCAGGAGCAGTGTCAGGAGCAGCGTCAGTGTCAGGAGCAGTGTCAGGACCAGCGCCAGTGTCAGAGGCAGTGTCAGGACCAGTGCCAGTGACAGGAGCAGTGTCAGTGTCAGAAGCATTGTTCCGAGCAGTGTCGGTGTCAGGAGCAGTGTCAGGAGCATTGTCAGCATCAGCAGCAGTGTCTGTATCAGGACCAGTGTCAGTGTCAGGAGCAGTGCCAGGAGCAGTGCCAGGAGCAGCGTCAGTGTCAGGAGCAGTCTCAGGGGCAGTATCATTGTCAGGACCAGCGTGAGGGGCAGTGTCTGTGTCAGGAGCAGTGTGAGGACCAGTGTCAGTTTCAGGAGCAGTGTCAGGACCAGTTGCAGTGCCAGGAGCAGTGTCAGGTGCAGTGTCAGTGTCAGGAGCTGTGTCAGGAGCAGTGTCAGTGTCAGGAGCTGTGTGAGGAGCCGTGCCAGTGTCAGTTGCAGTGTCTGGAGCAGCGTCAGGAGCAGTAGCAGTGTCAGTAGCAGTGTCAGTGTCAGTACCAGAAACAGTGCCTGTGTCAGGAGCAGTGTCAGTGTCAGTACCAGGTGCAGTGCCTGTGTCAGGAGCAGAGTCAGGAGCAGCGTCATGTGCAGTGCCAGGAGCAGTGTCAGTGTCAGCATCAGGAGCAGCGTCAGTGATAGGAGCAGCGCCAGGAGCAGTGTCAGTGTCAGGAGGAGTGTCAGGAGCAGTTTGAGGTGTAGTGTCAGTGTCAGGAGCAGTGTCAGGAGCATTGTCAGGATCAGCAGCAGTGTCAGTGTCAGGAGCAGTGTCAGTGTCAGGAGCAGTGTCAGGAGCAGTGTCAGGAGCAGTGTCAGTGTCAGGAGCAGTGTCAGGAGCAGTGACAGGAGCAGTGGCAGGAGCAGTGTCTGTGTCAGGAGCAGTGTCAGGAGCAGTGTCAGGAGCAGTGTCAGTGTCAGGAGCAGTGCCAGGAGCAGTGTCAGTGTCAGGAGCAGTGTCAGGATCAGTGTCAGCGTCAGGAGCAGCATCAGGCGCATGCTCAGGATCAGCAGCAGTGTCAGTGTCAGCAGCAGTGTCAGGAGCTGTTCGAGGAGCAGTGTCAGTTTCAGGAGCAGTGTCACAAACAGTGTCAGTGTCAGCAGCAGTGTCAGGAGCAGTGTCAGGAGCAGTGTCAGTGTCAGGAGCATTGTCAGGACCAGTGCCAGTGTCAGGAGCAGTGTCAGTGTGAGCAGCAATGTCAGGAACAGTGGCAGGAGCAGTGTCAGTGTCACGAGCTGTCTCAGGAGCAGTGTCAGTGTCTGGAGCAATGTCGCGAGCAGTGTCAGGAACAGTGCCAGTGACAGGAGCAGTGTCAGTGTCAGAAGCATTGTTCGGAGCAGTGTCTGTGTCAGGAGCAGTGTCAGGAGCATTGTCAGCATCGGCAGCAGTGTCTGTATCAGGACCAGTGTCAGTGTCAGGAGCAGTGCCAGGAGCATTGCCAGGAGCAGCGTCAGTGTCAGGAGGAGTCTCAGGGGCAGTATCATTGTCAGGACCAGCGTGAGGGGCAGTGTCAGTGTCAGGAGCAGTGTGAGGACCAGTGTCAGTTTCAGGAGCAGTGTCAGGACCAGATGCAGTGCCAGGAGCAGTGTCAGGTGCAGTGTCAGTGTCAGGAGCTGTGTCAGGAGCAGTGTCAGTGTCAGGAGCTGTGTGAGGAGCCGTGCCAGTGTCAGTTGCAGTGTCTCGGGCAGCGTCAGGAGCAGTAGCAGTGTCAGTAGCAGTGTCAGTGTCAGTACCAGAAACAGTGCCTGTGACAGGAGCAGTGTCAGTGTCAGTACCAGGTGCAGTGCCTGTGTCAGGAGCAGAGTCAGGAGCAGCGTCAGGTGCAGTGCCAGGAGCAGTGTCAGTGTCAGCATCAGGAGCAGCGTCAGTGATAGGAGCAGCGCCAGGAGCAGTGTCAGTGTCAGGAGTAGTGTCAGGAGCAGTGTCAGGAGCAGTGTCAGGAGCTTTGTCACGATCAGCAGCAGTATCAGTGTCAGGAGCAGTGTCAGTGTCAGGAGCAGTGCCAAGAGCAGTGCCAGTGTCAGGAGCTGTGTGAGGAGCAGTGCCACAAGCAGTGTCAGTGTCAGCAGCAGTGTCACGAGCTGTGTCAGGAGCAGTGTCAGTGTCTGGAGCAATGTCGCGAGCAGTGTCAGGAGCAGTGCCAGGACAAGTGTCAGACACAGGAGCAGTATCAGCGTCAGGATCAGTGTCAGTGTCTGTGACGGGAGCAGTGTCAGTGTCAGTGTCACAGTCATGAGCAGTGTCAGCGTCAGTGTCAGGAGCAGCGTCAGGAGCAGTGACAAGAGCAGTGTCAGTGTCAGGAGGAGTGTCAGGAGCAGTTTGAGGTGTAGTGTCAGTGTCAAGAGCAGTGTCAGTGTCAGGAGCAGTGTATGGAGCAGTGTCAGTGTGAGAAGCAGTCTCAGGCCAAGTGTCAGTTACAGGAGCAGTGACAGTGTCAGGATCAGTGTCAGTGTCTGTGCCGGGAGCAGTGACTGTGTCAGTGTCACTCTCATGAGCAGTGTCAGTGTCAGTACCAGGAGCGGTGCCTGTGTCAGGAGCAGTGTCAGTGTCAGTACCAGGAGCAGTGCCTGTGTCAGGAGCAATTTCAGGAGCAGTGTCAGGAGCAGTGCCAGGAGCAGTGTCAGAGTCGGTATCAGGAGCAGCGTCAGTGTCAGGAGCAGTGCCACGAGCAGTGTCAGTGTCAGGAGCAGTGTCAGGAGCAGTGTCAGTGTCAGAAGCTGTGTCAGGAGCAGGGTCAGTGTCAGGATCAGTGACGGGGGCAGTGCCAGTGTAAGTTGCAGTGTCTGGAGCAGCGTCAGGAGCAGTGACAGTGTCAGGAGCAGTGTCAGTGTCAGTACGAGGTGTAGTGTCTGTGTCAGGACCAGCGGCAATGTCAGGAGCAATGTCAGGAGCAGTGTCAGGACCAGCCAGTGTCAGAAGCAGCCTCAAGACAAGTGTTAGACACAGGAGCAGTGTCAGTGTCAGGATCAGTGTCAGTGTCTGTGACGGGAGCAGTGTCAGTGTCAGTGTCACAGTCATGAGCAGCGTCAGCATCAGTGTCAGGAGCAGTGTCAGGAGCATTGTCAGGATCAGCAGCAGTGTCAGAGTCAGGAGCAGTGCCAGGAGCAGTGTCAGGAGCAGTGTGAGGAGCCGTGCCAGTGTCAGTTGCAGTGTCTGGAGCAGCGTCAGGAGCAGTGGCAGTGTCAGTAGCAGTGTCAGTGTCAGTACCAGAAACAGTGCCTGTGTCAGGAGCAGTGTCAGTGTCAGTACCAGGTGCAGTGCCTGTGTCAGGAGCAGTGTCAGGAGCAGCGTCAGGAGCAGTGACAGGAGCAGTTCCAGGAGCAGTGTCAGTGTCAGGAGGAGTGTCAGGAGCAGTTTGAGGTGTAGTGACAGTGTCAGGAACCGTGTCAGTGCCAGGAGCTGTGTCAGGAGCAGTGCCAGTGTCAGGAGGAGTGTCTGGAGCAGTGTCAGGAGCAGTGTCAGTGTCAGGAGCAGTGTCAGGAGCAGCGTCAGGAGCAGTGACAGGAGCAGTTCCAGGAGCAGTGTCAGTGTCAGGAGGAGTGTCAGGAGCAGTTTGAGGTGTAGTGTCAGTGTCAGGAACCGTGTCAGTGCCAGGAGCTGTGTCAGGAGCAGTGCCAGTGTCAGGAGGAGTGTCTGGAGCAGTGTCAGGAGCAGTGTCAGTGTCAGGAGCAGTGTCAGTAGCAGTGAGAGTGTCAGTATCAGGAGCAGTGTCACAAGCAGTGACAGAAGCATTGTCAGTATCAGCAGAAGTGTCTGTGTCAGGAGAAGTGTCAGGAGCAGTGTCAGTGTCAGAAGCTGTGTCAGGAGCAGGGTCAGTGTCAGGATCAGTGTCAGGGGCAGTGCCAGTGTCAGTTGCAGTGTCTGGAGCAGCGTCAGGAGCAGTGACAGTGTCAGGAGCAGTGTCAGTGTCAGGACCAGCTTCAATGTCAGGAGCAATGTCAGGAGCAGTTTCAGGACCAGCAAGAGCCAGAAGCAGTCTCAGGACAAGTGTCAGACACAGGAGCAGTATCAGTGTCTGTGATGTGAGCAGTGTCAGTGTCAGTGTCACAGTCATGAGCAGTGTGAGCGTCAGTGTCAGGAGCAGTGTCAGGAGCATTGTCAGGATCAGCAGCAGTGTCAGTGTCAGGAGCAGTGTCAGGAGCAGTGTCAGTGTCAGGAGCAGTGTCAGGAGCAGTGTCAGTGTCAGGAGCAGTGTCAGGAGCAGTGACAGGAGCAGTGGCAGGAGCAGTGTCGGTGTCAGTACAAGTGTGAGGAGCAGTGTCAGGAGCAGTGTCTGTGTCACGAGCAGTGTCAGGAGCAGTGTAGGAGCAGTGTCAGTGTTACGAGCTGTGTGAGGAGCAGTGTCAGTGTCAGGAGCATTGTCAGGAGCAGTGTCTGTGTCACGAGCAGTGTCAGGAGCAGTGTCAGGAGCAGTGTCAGGACCAGTGCCATTGTCAGGAGCAGTGTCAGTGTGAGCAGCGGTGTCAGGAACAGTGGCAGGAGCAGCGTCACCGTCATGAGCTGTGTCAGGAGCAGTGTCTGTGTCTGGAGCAACGTCACGAGCAGTGTCAGTAGCAGTGTCAGGAGCTTTGACAGGATCAGCAGCAGTATCAGTGTCAGGAGCAGTGTCAGTGTCAGGAGCAGTGCCAGGAGCAGTGCCAGTGTTAGGAGCAGTGCCAGTGTCAGGGGCAGTGTGAGGAGCAGTGTCAGTGTCAGGATCCGTGTCAGTGTCAGTGTCAGGAGCAGTGTCAGGAGAATTCTCAGGATCAGCAGCAGTGTCCGTGTCAGGAGCAGTGTCAGGAGCTGTGTCAGTTACAGGAGCTATTTCAGGAGTTGTGTCAGGTGCAGTATCAGTGTCAGTGTCTGGAGCAGTGTCAAGAGCATTGTCAGGATCAGCAGCAGTGTGAGTGTCAGGAGCAGAGTCAGTAGCAGTGAGAGTGTCAGTATCAGGAGCAGTGTCAGTTTCAGGAGCAGTGTCAGAAGCAGTGTCAGGAGCATTGTCAGTATCAGCAGCAGTGTCTGTGTCAGGAGCAGTGTCAGGGGCAGTGTCAGTGTCAGGAGCAGAGTCAGGACCAGCGCCAATGTAAGGAGCAGTGTCAGGACCAGTGCCAGTGTCAGAAGCAGTCTCAGGACAAGTGTCAGTTACAGGAGCAGTGTCAGTGTCAGGATCAGTCTCAGTCTCTGTGCCGGGAGCAGTGTCAGTGTCAGTGTCACAGTCATGAGCAGTGTCAGCGTGAGTGTCAGGAGCAGCGTCAGGAGCAGTGACAGGGGCAGTGTCAGTGTCAGGAGGAGTGTCAGGAGCAGTTTGAGGTGTAGCGTCAGTGTCAGGAGCAGTGTCAGTGTCAGGAGCAGTGTAAGGAGCAGTGTCAGTGTCAGGAGCAGTGTCAGTAGCAGTGAGAGTGTCAGTATCAGGAGCAGTGTCACAAGCAGTGACAGGAGCATTGTCAGTATCAGCAGAAGTGTCTGTGTCAGGAGCAGTGTCTGGAGCTGTGTCAGTGTCAGAAGCTGTGTCAGGAGCAGGGTAAGTGTCAGGATCAGTGTCAGGGGCAGTGCCAGTGTCAGTTGCAGTGTCTGGAGCAGCGTCAGGAGCAGTGACAGTGTCAGGAGCAGTGTCAGTGTCAGTACCAGGTGCAGTGTCTGTGTCAGGACCAGCGGCAATCTCAGGAGCAATGTCAGGAGCAGTTTCAGGACCAGCAACTGTCAGAAGCAGTCTCAGGACAAGTGTCAGACACAGGAGCAGTGTCAGTGTCAGGATCAGTGTCAGTGTCTGTGACGGGAGCAGTGTCAGTGTCAGTGTCATAGTCATGAGCAGTGTCAGCATCAGTGTCAGGAGCAGTATCAGGAGCATTGTCAGGATCAGCAGCAGTGTCAGTGTCAGGAGCAGTGCCAGGAGCAGTGTCAGGAGCAGGGTCAGTGTCAGGAGCAGTCTGAGGAGCCGTGCCAGTGTCAGTTGCAGTGTCTGGAGCAGCGTCAGGAGCAGTGGCAGTGTCAGGAGCAGTGTCAGGGTCAGGAGGAGTGTCTGGAGCAGTGTCAGTAGCAGTGAGAGTGTCAGTATCAGGAGCGGTGTCAGAAGCAGTGACAGGAGCATTGTCAGTATAAGCAGAAGCGTCTGTGTCAGGAGCAGTGTCAGGAGCAGTGTCAGTGTCAGAAGCTGTGTCAGGAGCAGGGTCAGTGTCAGGATCAGTGTCAGGGGCAGTGCCAGTGTCAGTTGCAGTGTCTGGAGCAGCGTCAGGAGCAGTGACAGTGTCAGGAGCAGTGCCTGTGTCAGTACCAGGTGCAGTGTCTGTGTCAGGACCAGCGGCAATGTCAGGAGCAATGTCAGGAGCAGTTTCAGGACCAGCAAGTGCCAGAAGCAGTCTCAGGACAAGTGTCAGACACAGGAGCAGTGTCAGTGTCTGTGACGGGAGCAGTGTCAGTGTCAGTGTCACAGTCATGAGCAGTGTGAACGTCAGTGTCAGGAGCAGTGTCAGGAGCATTGTCAGGATCAGCAGCAGTGTCAGTGTCAGGAGCAGTGTCAGGAGCAGTGTCAGTGTCAGGAGCAGTGTCAGGAGCCGTGTCAGGAGCAGTGTCAGTGACAGTAGCCTTGTCACGAGCAGTGTCCGTTTCAGCAGCAGTGTTAGGAACAGTGGCAGGGGCAGTGTCAGTGTCAGAAGCAGTGTCAGGAGCAGTGTCAGGAGCAGTGTCAGGAGCAGTGTCAGTCTCAGGTGCAGTGTCAGGAGCATTGTCAGGATCAGCAGCAGTGTCTGTGTCTGGAGCAGTGTCATTAGCAGTGTCAGTGTCTGGAGCAGTGTCAGGAGCAGTGTTAGGTTCAGTAGCAGTGTCTGTGTCAGGAGCAGTGTCAGGAGCAGTGTCAGGAGCAGTGTCAGTGTCAGAAGCTGTGTCAGGAGCAGGGTCAGTGCCAGGATCAGTGTCAGGGGCAGTGCCAGTGTCAGTTGCAGTGTCTGGAGCAGCGTCAGGAGCAGTGACAGTGTCAGGAGCAGTGTCAGTGTCAGGACCAGCTTCAATGTCAGGAGCAATGTCAGGAGCAGTTTCAGGACCAGCAAGAGCCAGAAGCAGTCTCAGGACAAGTGTCAGACACAGGAGCAGTATCAGTGTCTGTGAAGTGAGCAGTGTCAGTGCCAGTGTCACTGTCATGAGCAGTGTGAGCGTCAGTGTCAGAAGCAGTGTCAGGACCAGTGTCAGTGACAGGAGCAGTGTGAGAGTCAGGGGCAGTGTCAGGACCAGTGACAGTGTCAGAAGCAGTGTCAGGACCAGTGTCAGTGACAAGAGCAGTGTCAGTGTCAGGAGCATTGTACGGAGCAGTGTCTGTGTCAGGAGCAGTGTCAGGAGCATTGTCAGTATCAGCAGCAGTGTCTGTGTCAGGAGCAGCGTCAGTGTCATGAGCAGTTTGAGGTGTAGTGTCAGTTACAGGAGCAGTGCCAGTGTCAGGATCAGTCTCAGTCTCTGTGCCGGGAGCAGTGTCAGTGTCAGAGTCACTGTCATGAGCAGTGTCAGTGTCAGCGTCAGGAGCAGTTTCAGTGTCAGTGTCAGGAGCTGTGGCAGGAGCTGTGTCAGGAGCAGTGTCAGTGTCAGAAGCAGTGTCAGGAGCAGTGTCATCGTCAGGAGCTGTGTCAGAAGTAGTTTCAGGAGCAGTGTCAGTGTCAGTGTCTGGAGCAGTGTCAGGAGCAGTGTCAGGTTCAGGAGCAGTGTCAGTGTCAGGAGTAGTGTCAGGAGCAGTGTCAGGAGCAGTGTCAGGAGCTCTGTCACGATCAGCAGCAGTATCAGTGTCAGGAGCATTGTCAGTGTCAGGAGCAGTGCCAAGAGCAGTGCCAGTGTCAGGAGCTGTGTGAGGAGCAGTGTCAGTTTCAGGAGCAGTGCCACAAGCAGTGTCAGTGTCAGCAGCAGTGTCACAAGCAGTGACAGGAGCATTGTCAGTATCAGCAGAAGTGTCTGTGTCAGGAGCAGTGTCTGGAGCTGTGTCAGTGTCAGAAGCTGTGTCAGGAGCAGGGTCAGTGTCAGGATCAGTGTCAGGGGCAGTGCCAGTGTCAGTTGCAGTGTCTGGAGCAGCGTCAGGAGCAGTGACAGTGTCAGGAGCTGTGTCAGTGTCAGTACCAGGTGCAGTGTCTGTGTCAGGACCAGCGGCAATGTCAGGAGCAATGTCAGGAGCAGTTTCAGGACCAGCAAGTGTCAGAAGCAGTCTCAGGACAAGTGTCAGACACAGGAGCAGTGTCAGTGTCAGGATCAGTGTCAGTGTCTGTGACGGGAGCAGTGTCAGTGTCAGTGTCACAGTCATGAGCAGTGTCAGCATCAGTGTCAGGAGCAGTATCAGGAGCATTGTCAGGATCAGCAGCAGTGTCAGTGTCAGGAGCAGTGCCAGGAGCAGTGTCAGGAGCAGTGTCAGTGTCAGGAGCAGTCTGAGGAGCCGTGCCAGTGTCAGTTGCAGTGTCTGGAGCAGCGTCAGGAGCAGTGGCAGTGTCAGGAGCAGTGTCAGTGTCAGGAGGAGTGTCAGGAGCAGTGTCAGGAGCAGTGTCAGTGTCAGAAGCTGTTTCAGGAGCAGGGTCAGTGTCAGGATCAGTGTCAGGGGCAGTGTCAGTGTCAGTTGCAGTGTCTGGAGCAGCGTCAGGATCAGTGACAGTGTCAGGAGCAGTGTCAGTGTCAGTACCAGGTGCAGTGTCTGTGTCAGGGACAGCGGCAATGTCAGGAGCAATCTCAGGAGCAGTTTCAGGTCCAGCAAGTGCCAGAAGCAGTCTCAGGACAAGTGTCAGACACAGGAGCAGTGTCAGTGTCTGTGACGGGAGCAGTGTCAGTGTCAGTGTCACAGTCATGAGCAGTGTGAGCGTCAGTGTCAGGAGCAGTGTCAGGAGCATTGTCAGGATCAGCAGCAGTGTCAGTGTCAGGAGCAGTGTCAGGAGCAGTGTCAGTGTCAGGAGCAGTGTCAGGAGCAGTGTCAGGAGCAGTTTCAGTGTCAGGAGCATTATCAGTATCAGCAGCAGTGTCTGTGTCCGTAGCAGTGTCAGGAGCAGTGTCTGTGTGACGAGCAGTGTGAGGAGCAGTGTCAGTGACAGGAGCAGTGTCAGTGTCAGTGTCACTGTCATCAGCAGTATCAGCGTCAGTGTCAGGAGCACTGTCAGGAGCATTGTCAGGATCAGCAGCAGCGTCAGTGTCAGGAGCAGTGGTAGTAGCAGTGACAGTGTCAGGAGCAGTGTCAGGTGCAGTGTCAGGAGCATTGTCAGGATCAGCGGCAGTGTCAGTGCCAGGAGTAGTGACAGGAGCTGTGCCATGAGCAGTGTCAGTGTCAGGAGCAGTGTCAGGAGCAGTGTCAGGAGCAGTGTCAGGAGCAGTGTCAGGAGCAGTGTCAGTGGCAGGACCTGCGCCAGGAGCAGTGTCAGTGTCAGGAGCAGTGTCAGGAGCAGTGTCAGCGTCAGGAGCAGTGACAGGTGCAGTGTCGGTGTCAGGAGCAGTGTCAGTGTCAGTATCAGGAGTAGTGTCAGTGTCAGGAGCAGTGCCAGGGGCAGTGCCAGGAGCAGCGTCAGTGTCAGGAGCTGTCTCAGGGGCAGTATCATTGTCAGGACCAGCGTGAGGGGCAGTGTCAGTGTCAGGAGCAGTGTGAGGACCAGTGTCAGTTTCAGGAGCAGTGTCAGGACCAGTTGCAGTGCCAGGAGCAGTGTCAGGTGCAGTGTCAGTGTCAGGAGCAGTGTCAGGAGCAGTGGCAGTGTCAGGAGCAGTGTCAGTGTCTGTGTCAGGACCAGCGGCAATGTCAGGAGCAATGTCAGGTGCAGTTTCAGGACCAGCAAGTGCCAGAGCAGTCTCAGGACAAGTGTCAGACACAGGAGCAGTGTCAGTGTCTGTGACGGCAGCAGTGTCAGTGTCAGTGTCACAGTCATGAGCAGTGTGAGCGTCAGTGTCAGGAGCAGTGTCAGGAGCATTGTCAGGGTCAGCAGCAGTGTCAGTGTCAGGAGCAGTGTCAGTGTCAGGAGCAGTGTCAGGAGCAGTGTCAGGAGCAGTGTCAGTGTCAGGAGCAGTGTCAGGAGCAGTGACAGGAGCAGTGGCAGGAGCAGTGTCAGGAGCAGTGCCAGGAGCAGTGTCAGTGTCAGGAGCAGTGTCAGGATCAGTGTCAGTGTCAGGAGCAGCATCAGGCGCATGCTCAGGATCAGCAGCAGTGTCAGTGTCAGCAGCAGTGTCAGGAGCTGTTCGAGGAGCAGTGTCAGTTTCAGGAGCAGTGTCACAAACAGTGTCAGTGTCAGCAGCAGTGTCAGGAGCAGTGTCAGTGTCAGGAGCATTGTCAGGACCAGTGCCAGTGTCAGGAGCAGTGTCAGTGTGAGCAGCAATGTCAGGAACAGTGGCAGGAGCAGTGTCAGTGTCACGAGCTGTCTCAGGAGCAGTGTCAGTGTCTGGAGCAATGTCGCGAGCAGTGTCAGGAGCAGTGTCAGTGTCAGTACCAGGTGCAGTGCCTGTGTCAGGAGCAGAGTCAGGAGCAGCGTCAGGTGCAGTGCCAGGAGCCGTGTCAGTGTCAGCATCAGGAGCAGCGTCAGTGACAGGAGCAGCGCCAGGAGCAGTGTCAGTGTCAGGAGGAGTGTCAGGAGCAGTGTCAGTAGCAGTGAGAGTGTCAGTATCAGGAGCAGGGTCAGAAGCAGTGACAGGAGCATTGTCAGGATCAGCAGAAGTGTCTGTGTCAGGAGCAGTGGTAGCAGCAGTGACAGTGTCAGGAGCAGTGTCAGGTGCAGTGTCAGCGGCAGTGTCAGTGTCAGGAGCAGTGTCAGTGTCAGGAGCAGTGCCAGGAGCAGTGCCAGTGTCAGGAGCAGTGTGAGGAGCTGTGTCAGTGTCAGGATCCGTGTCAGTGTCAGTGTCAGGAGCAGTGTCAGGAGAATTCTCAGGATCAGCAGCAGTGTCAGTGTCAGGAGCAGTGTCAGGAGCAGTGTCAGTTACAGGAGCTATTTCAGCAGTTGTGGCAGGTGCAGTATCAGTGTCAGTGTCTGGAGCAGTGTCAAGAGCATTGTCAGGGTCAGCAGCAGTGTGAGTGTCAGGAGCAGTGTCAGTAGCAGTGTGAGTGTCAGTATCAGGAGCAGTGTCAGTTTCAGGAGCAGTGTCAGAAGCAGTGTCAGGAGCATTGTCAGTATCAGAAGCATTGTCTGTGTCAGGAGCAGTGTCAGGAGCAGTGTCAGTGTCAGGAGCAGTGTCAGGAGCAGTGTCAGTGTCAGAAGCTGTGTCAGGAGCAGGGTCAGTGTCAGGATCAGTGACGGGGGCGGTGCCAGTGTCAGTTGCAGTGTCTGGAGCAGCGTCAGGAACAGTGACAGTGTCAGGAGCAGTGTCAGTGTCAGTACCAGGTGCAGTGTCTGTGTCAGGACCAGCGGCAATGTCAGGAGCAATGTCAGGAGCAGTTTCAGGACCAGCAAGTGTCAGAAGCAGTCTCAGGACAAGTGTCAGACACAGGAGCAGTGTCAGTGTCAGGATCAGTGTCAGTGTCTGTGACGGGAGCAGTGTCAGTGTCAGTGTCACAGTCATGAGCAGTGTCAGCATCAGTGTCAGGAGCAGTGTCAGGAGCATTGTCAGGATCAGCAGCAGTGTCAGTGTCAGTTGCAGTGTCTGGAGCAGCGTCAGGAGCAGTGACAGGAGCAGTGTCAGTGTCAGCATCAGGAGCAGCGTCAGTGTCAGGAGCAGTTCCAGGAGCAGTGTCAGTGACAGTAGCTTTGTCACGAGCAGTGTCCGTTTCAGCAGCAGTGTTAGGAACAGTGGCAGGGGCTGTGTCAGTGTCAGGTGCAGTGTCAGGAGCAGTGTCAGGAGCAGTGTCAGGAGCAGTGTCAGTCTCAGGTGCAGTTTCAGGAGCATTGTCAGGATCAGCAGCAGTGTTTGTGTCTGGAGCAGTGTCATGAGCAGTGTCAGTGTCTGGAGCAGTGTCAGGAGCAGTGTTAGGTTCAGTAGCAGTGTCTGTGTCAGGAGCAGTGTCAGGAGCAGTGTCAGGATCAGTGCCAGTGTCAGAAGCAGTCTCAGGCCAAGTATCAGTTACAGGAGCAGTGTCAGTGTCAGGATCAGTGTCAGTGCCTGTGCCGGGAGCAGTGACTGTGTCAGCGTCACTGTCATGAGCAGTGTCAGTGTCTGTACCAGGAGCGGTGCCTGTGTCAGGAGCAGTGTCAGTGTCAGTACCAGGAGCAGTGCCTGTGTCAGGAGCAATTTCAGGAGCAGTGTCAGGAGCAGTGCCAGGAGCAGTGTCAGAGTCAGTATCAGGAGCAGCGTCAGTGTCAGGAGCAGTGCCAGGAGCAGTGTCAGTGTCACGAGCAGTGTCAGGTGCAGTGTCAGGAGCAGTGCCAGTGTCAGGAGCAGTGTCAGTGCCAGGAGCAGTGACAGGAGCTGTGCCATGAGCAGTGTCAGTGTCAGGAGCAGTGTCAGGAGCAGTGTCAGTAGCAGTGTCAGTGTCAGTACCAGAAACAGTGCCTGTGTCAGGGGCAGTGTCAGTGTCAGTACCAGGTGCAGTGCCTGTGTCAGGAGCAGAGTCAGGAGCAGCGTCAGGTGCAGTGCCAGGAGCAGTGTCAGTGTCAGCATCAGGAGCAGCGTCAGTGATAGGAGCAGCGCCAGGAGCAGTGTCAGTGTCAGGAGGAGTGTCAGGAGCAGTTTGAGGTGTAGTGTCAGTGTCAGGAGCAGTGTCAGTAGCAGTGAGAGTGTCAGTATCAGGAGCAGTGTCAGAAGCAGTGACAGGAGCATTGTCAGTATCAGCAGAAGTGTCTGTGTCAGGAGCAGTGGTAGCAGCAGTGACAGTGTCAGGAGCAGTGTCAGGTGCAGTGTCAGGGGCAGTGTCAGTGTCAGGAGCAGTATCAGTGTCAGGAGCAGTGCCAGGAGCAGTGCTAGTGTCAGGAGCAGTGTGAGGAGCTGTGTCAGTGTCAGGATCCGTGTCAGTGTCAGTGTCAGGAGCAGTGTCAGGAGAATTCTCAGGATCAGCAGCAGTGTCAGTGTCAGGAGCAGTGTCAGGAGCAGTATCAGATACAGGAGCTATTTCAGCAGTTGTGTCAGGTGCAGTATCAGTGTCAGTGTCTGTAGCAGTGTCAAGAGCATTGTCAGGGTCAGCAGCAGTGTGAGTGTCAGGAGCAGTGTCAGTAGCAGTGAGAGTGTCAGTATCAGGAGCAGTGTCAGTTTCAGGAGCAGTGTCAGAAGCAGTGTCAGGAGCATTGTCAGTATCAGCAGCATTGTCTGTGTCAGGAGCAGTGTCAGGAGCTGTGTCAGTGTCAGGAGCAGTCTCAGTCTCTGTGCCGGGAGCAGTGTCAGTGTCAGAGTCACTGTCATGAGCAGTGTCAGTGTCAGTGTCAGGAGCAGTGTCAGTGTCAGTATCAGGAGCAGCGTCAGTGTCAGGAGCAGTGCCAGGAGCAGTGTCAGTGTCAGGAGCAGCGTCAGGAGCAGTGTCAGTGTCAGAAGCTGTGTCAGGAGCAGTGTCAGTGTCAGGAGGAGTGTAAGGAGCAGTTTGAGGTGCAGTGTCAGTGTCAGGAGCAGTGTCAGTGCCAGGAGCTGTGTCAGGAGCAGTGACAGTGTCAGGAGGAGTGTCTGGAGCAGTGTCAGGAGCAGTGTCAGTGTCAGGAGCAGTGTCAGTAGCAGTGAGAGTGTCAGTATCAGGAGCAGTCTCAGAAGCAGTGACAGGAGCATTGTCAGTATCAGCAGAAGTGTCTGTGTCAGGAGCAGTGTCAGGAGCAGTGTCAGTGTCAGAAGCTGTGTCGGGAGCAGGGTCAGTGTCAGGATCAGTGTCAGGGGCAGTGCCAGTGTCAGTTGCAGTGTCTGGAGCAGCGTCAGGAGCAGTGGCAGTGTCAGGAGCAGTGTCAGTGTCAGTACCAGGTGCAGTGTCTGTGTCAGGACCAGCGGCAATGTCAGGAGCAATGTCAGGAGCAGTTTCAGGACCAGCAAGTGCCAGAAGCAGTCTCAGGACAAGTGTCAGACACAGTAGCAGTGTCAGTGTCTGTGACGGGAGCAGTGTCAGTGTCAGTGTCACAGTCATGAGCAGTGTGAACGTCAGTGTCAGGAGCAGTGTCAGGAGCATTGTCAGGATCAGCAGCAGTGTCAGTGTCAGGAGCAGTGTCAGGAGCAGTGTCAGTGTCAGGAGCAGTGTCAGGAGCAGTGTCAGGAGCAGTGTCAGGAGCAGTGTCAGTGACAGTAGCTTTGTCACGAGCAGTGTCCGTTTCAGCAGCAGTGTTAGGAACAGTGGCAGGGGCAGTGTCAGTGTCAGGAGCAGTGCCAGGAGCAGTGTCAGGAGCAGTGTCAGGAGCAGTGTCAGTCTCAGGTGCAGTGTCAGGAGCATTGTCAGGATCAGCAGCAGTGTCTGTGTCTGGAGCAGTGTCATGAGCAGTGTCAGTGTCTGGAGCAGTGTCAGGAGCAGTGTTAGGTTCAGTAGCAGTGTCTGTGTCAGGAGCAGTGTCAGGAGCAGTGTCAGGACCAGTGCCAGTGTCAGAAGCAGTCTCAGGCCAAGTATCAGTTACAGGAGCAGTGTCAGTGTCAGGATCAGTGTCAGTGCCTGTGCCGGGAGCAGTGACTGTGTCAGCGTCACTGTCATGAGCAGTGTCAGTGTCAGTACCAGGGGCGGTGCCTGTATCAGGAGCAGTGTCAGTGTCAGTACCAGGAGCAGTGCCTGTGTCAGGAGCAATTTCAGGAGCAGTGTCAGGAGCAGTGCCAGGAGCAGTGTCAGAGTCAGTATCCGGAGCAGCGTCAGTGTCAGGAGCAGTGCCAGGAGCAGTGTCAGTGTCAGGAGCAGTGTCAGGAGCAGTGTCAGTGTCAGAAGCTGTGTCAGGAGCAGGGTCAGTGTCAAGATCAGTGACGGGGGCAGTGCCAGTGTCAGTTGCAGTGTCTGGAGCAGCGTCAGGAGCAGTGTCAGTGTCACGAGCTGTCTCAGGAGCAGTGTCAGTGTCTGGAGCAATGTCGCGAGCAGTGTCAGGAGCAGTGTCAGTGTCAGTAGCAGTGTCAGGAGCAGTGTCAGTGCCAGTGTCAGGAGCAGTGTCAGTGTGAGCAGCAATGTCAGGAACAGTGGCAGGAGCAGTGACAGTGTCACGAGCTGTCTCAGGAGCAGTGTCAGTGTCTGGAGCAATGTCGCGAGCAGTGTCAGGAGCAGTGTCAGTGTCAGTAGCAGTGTCAGGAGCAGTGTCAGTTGCAGTGTCTGGAGCAGCGTCAGGAGCAGTGACAGTGTCAGGAGCAGTGTCTGTGCCAGTACCAGGTGCAGTGTCTGTGTCAGGACCAGCGGCAATGTCAGGAGCAATGTCAGGAGCAGTTTCAGGACCAGCAAGTGCCAGAAGCAGTCTCAGGACAAGTGTCAGACACAGGAGCAGTGTCAGTGTCTGTGACGGGAGCAGTGCCAGTGTCCGTGTCACAGTCATGAGCAGTGTGAGCGTCAGTGTCAGGAGCAGTGTCAGGAGCATTGTCAGGATCAGCAGCAGTGTCAGTGTCAGGAGCAATGTCAGTGTCAGGAGCAGTGTCAGGAGCTGTGTCAGGAGCAGTGTCAGTGACAGTAGCTTTGTCACGAGCAGTGTCCGTTTCAGCAGCAGTGTTAGGAACAGTGGCAGGGGCAGTGTCAGTGTCAGGAGCAGTGTCACGAGCAGTGTCAGGAGCAGTGTCAGGAGCAGTGTCAGTCTCAGGTGCAGTGTCAGGAGCATTGTCAGGATCAGCAGCAGTGTCTGTGTCTGGAGCAGTGTCATGAGCAGTGTCAGTGTCTGGAGCAGTGTCAGGAGCAGTGTTAGGTTCAGTAGCAGTGTCTGTGTCAGGAGCAGTGTCAGAAGCAGTGTCAGGATCAGTGCCAGTGTCAGAAGCAGTCTCAGGCCAAGTATCAGTTACAGGAGCAGTGTCAGTGTCAGGATCAGTGTCAGTGCCTGTGCCGGGAGCAGTGACTATGTCAGCGTTGACTGTCATGAGCAGTGTCAGTGTCAGTACCAGGAGCGGTGCCTGTGTCAGGAGCAGTGTCAGTGTCAGTACCAGGAGCAGTGCCTGTGTCAGGAGCAATTTCAGGAGCAGTGTCAGGAGCAGTGCCAGGAGCAGTGTCAGAGTCAGTATCAGGAGCAGCGTCAGTGTCAGGAGCAGTGCCAGGAGCAGTGTCAGTGTCAGGAGCAGTGTCAGGAGCAGTGTCAGTGTCAGAAGCTGTGTCAGGAGCAGGGTCAGTGTCGGGATCAGTGACGGGGGCAGTGCCAGTGTCAGTTGCAGTGTCTGGAGCAGCGTCAGGAGCAGTGACAGTGTCAGGAGCAGTTTCAGTGTCAGTACCAGGTGCAGTGTCTGTGTCAGGACCAGCGGCAATGTCAGGAGCAATGTCAGGAGCAGTTTCAGGACCAGCAAGAACCAGAGCGGTCTCAGGACAAGTGTCAGACACAGGAGCAGTGTCAGTGTCTGTGACGGCAGCAGTGTCAGTGTCAGTGTCACAGTCATGAGCAGTGTGAGCGTCAGTGTCAGGAGCAGTGTCAGGAGCATTGTCAGGATCAGCAGCAGTGTCAGTGTCAGGAGCAGTGTCAGGAGCAGTGTCAGTGTCAGGAGCAGTGTCAGGAGCAGTGACAGGATCAGCAGCAGTGTCAGTGTCAGGAGCAGTGTCAGGAGCAGTGTCAGTGTCAGGAGCAGTGTCAGGAGCAGTGTCAGGAGCAGTGTCAGGACCAGCGCCAGTGTCAGAAGCAGTGTCAGGACCAGTGCCAGTGACAGGAGCAGTGTCAGTGTCAGAAGCATTGTTCGGAGCAGTGTCTGTGTCAGGAGCAGTGTCAGGAGCATTGTCAGCATCAGCAGCAGTGTCTGTATCAGGACCAGTGTCAGGAGCAATGTCAGTATCAGGAGCAGTGTGAGCAGCCGTGTCAGGGTCAGGAGCAGTTTCAGGAGCATTATCAGTATCAGCAGCAGTGTCTGTGTCAGTAGCAGTGTCAGGAGCAGTGGCTGTGTGAAGAGCAGTGTGAGGAGCAGCGTCAGTGACAGGAGCAGTGTCAGTGTCAGTGTCACTGTCATCAGCAGTGTCAGCGTCAGTGTCAGGAGCACTGTCAGGAGCATTGTCAGGATCAGCAGCAGCGTCAGTGTCAGGAGCAGTGGTAGCAGCAGTGACAGTGTCAGGAGCAGTGTCAGGTGCAGTGTCAGGAGAAGTGTCAGTGTCAGGAGCAGTGTCAGTGCCAGGAGCAGTGACAGGAGCTGTGCCATGAGCAGTGTCAGTGTCAGGAGCAGTGTCAGGAGCAGTGTCAGGAGCAGTGTCAGTGGCAGGAGCTGCGCCAGGAGCAGTGTCAGTGTCAGGAGCAGTGTCAGGAGCAGTGTCAGCGTCAGGAGCAGTGACAGGTGCAGTGTCGGTGTCATGAGCAGTGTCAGTGTCAGTATCAGGAGCATTGTCAGTGTCAGGAGCAGTACCAGGAGCAGTGCCAGGAGCAGCGTTAGTGTCAGGAGCAGTCTCAGGGGCAGTATCATTGTCAGGACCAGCGTGAGGGGCAGTGTCACTGTCAGGAGCAGTGTGAGGACCAGTGTCAGTTTCAGGAGCAGTGTCAGGACCAGTTGCAGTGCCTGGAGCAGTGTCAGGTGCAGTGTCAGTGTCAGGAGCATTGTCAGGACCAGTGCCAGTGTCAGGAGCAGTGTCAGTGTGAGCAGCAATGTCAGGAACAGTGGCAGGAGCAGTGTCAGTGTCACGAGCTGTCTCAGGAGCAGTGTCAGTGTCTGGAGCAATGTCGCGAGCAGTGTCAGGAGCAGTGTCAGTGTCAGTACCAGGTGCAGTGCCTGTGTCAGGAGCAGAGTCAGGAGCAGCGTCAGGTGCAGTGCCAGGAGCCGTGTCAGTGTCAGCATCAGGAGCAGCGTCAGTGACAGGAGCAGCGCCAGGAGCAGTGTCAGTGTCAGGAGGAGTGTCAGGAGCAGTGTCAGTAGCAGTGAGAGTGTCAGTATCAGGAGCAGGGTCAGAAGCAGTGACAGGAGCATTGTCAGGATCAGCAGAAGTGTCTGTGTCAGGAGCAGTGGTAGCAGCAGTGACAGTGTCAGGAGCAGTGTCAGGTGCAGTGTCAGCGGCAGTGTCAGTGTCAGGAGCAGTGTCAGTGTCAGGAGCAGTGCCAGGAGCAGTGCCAGTGTCAGGAGCAGTGTGAGGAGCTGTGTCAGTGTCAGGATCCGTGTCAGTGTCAGTGTCAGGAGCAGTGTCAGGAGAATTCTCAGGATCAGCAGCAGTGTCAGTGTCAGGAGCAGTGTCAGGAGCAGTGTCAGTTACAGGAGCTATTTCAGCAGTTGTGGCAGGTGCAGTATCAGTGTCAGTGTCTGGAGCAGTGTCAAGAGCATTGTCAGGGTCAGCAGCAGTGTGAGTGTCAGGAGCAGTGTCAGTAGCAGTGTGAGTGTCAGTATCAGGAGCAGTGTCAGTTTCAGGAGCAGTGTCAGAAGCAGTGTCAGGAGCATTGTCAGTATCAGAAGCATTGTCTGTGTCAGGAGCAGTGTCAGGAGCAGTGTCAGTGTCAGGAGCAGTGTCAGGAGCAGTGTCAGTGTCAGAAGCTGTGTCAGGAGCAGGGTCAGTGTCAGGATCAGTGACGGGGGCGGTGCCAGTGTCAGTTGCAGTGTCTGGAGCAGCGTCAGGAACAGTGACAGTGTCAGGAGCAGTGTCAGTGTCAGTACCAGGTGCAGTGTCTGTGTCAGGACCAGCGGCAATGTCAGGAGCAATGTCAGGAGCAGTTTCAGGACCAGCAAGTGTCAGAAGCAGTCTCAGGACAAGTGTCAGACACAGGAGCAGTGTCAGTGTCAGGATCAGTGTCAGTGTCTGTGACGGGAGCAGTGTCAGTGTCAGTGTCACAGTCATGAGCAGTGTCAGCATCAGTGTCAGGAGCAGTGTCAGGAGCATTGTCAGGATCAGCAGCAGTGTCAGTGTCAGTTGCAGTGTCTGGAGCAGCGTCAGGAGCAGTGACAGGAGCAGTGTCAGTGTCAGCATCAGGAGCAGCGTCAGTGTCAGGAGCAGTTCCAGGAGCAGTGTCAGTGACAGTAGCTTTGTCACGAGCAGTGTCCGTTTCAGCAGCAGTGTTAGGAACAGTGGCAGGGGCTGTGTCAGTGTCAGGTGCAGTGTCAGGAGCAGTGTCAGGAGCAGTGTCAGGAGCAGTGTCAGTCTCAGGTGCAGTTTCAGGAGCATTGTCAGGATCAGCAGCAGTGTTTGTGTCTGGAGCAGTGTCATGAGCAGTGTCAGTGTCTGGAGCAGTGTCAGGAGCAGTGTTAGGTTCAGTAGCAGTGTCTGTGTCAGGAGCAGTGTCAGGAGCAGTGTCAGGATCAGTGCCAGTGTCAGAAGCAGTCTCAGGCCAAGTATCAGTTACAGGAGCAGTGTCAGTGTCAGGATCAGTGTCAGTGCCTGTGCCGGGAGCAGTGACTGTGTCAGCGTCACTGTCATGAGCAGTGTCAGTGTCTGTACCAGGAGCGGTGCCTGTGTCAGGAGCAGTGTCAGTGTCAGTACCAGGAGCAGTGCCTGTGTCAGGAGCAATTTCAGGAGCAGTGTCAGGAGCAGTGCCAGGAGCAGTGTCAGAGTCAGTATCAGGAGCAGCGTCAGTGTCAGGAGCAGTGCCAGGAGCAGTGTCAGTGTCACGAGCAGTGTCAGGTGCAGTGTCAGGAGCAGTGCCAGTGTCAGGAGCAGTGTCAGTGCCAGGAGCAGTGACAGGAGCTGTGCCATGAGCAGTGTCAGTGTCAGGAGCAGTGTCAGGAGCAGTGTCAGTAGCAGTGTCAGTGTCAGTACCAGAAACAGTGCCTGTGTCAGGGGCAGTGTCAGTGTCAGTACCAGGTGCAGTGCCTGTGTCAGGAGCAGAGTCAGGAGCAGCGTCAGGTGCAGTGCCAGGAGCAGTGTCAGTGTCAGCATCAGGAGCAGCGTCAGTGATAGGAGCAGCGCCAGGAGCAGTGTCAGTGTCAGGAGGAGTGTCAGGAGCAGTTTGAGGTGTAGTGTCAGTGTCAGGAGCAGTGTCAGTAGCAGTGAGAGTGTCAGTATCAGGAGCAGTGTCAGAAGCAGTGACAGGAGCATTGTCAGTATCAGCAGAAGTGTCTGTGTCAGGAGCAGTGGTAGCAGCAGTGACAGTGTCAGGAGCAGTGTCAGGTGCAGTGTCAGGGGCAGTGTCAGTGTCAGGAGCAGTATCAGTGTCAGGAGCAGTGCCAGGAGCAGTGCTAGTGTCAGGAGCAGTGTGAGGAGCTGTGTCAGTGTCAGGATCCGTGTCAGTGTCAGTGTCAGGAGCAGTGTCAGGAGAATTCTCAGGATCAGCAGCAGTGTCAGTGTCAGGAGCAGTGTCAGGAGCAGTATCAGATACAGGAGCTATTTCAGCAGTTGTGTCAGGTGCAGTATCAGTGTCAGTGTCTGTAGCAGTGTCAAGAGCATTGTCAGGGTCAGCAGCAGTGTGAGTGTCAGGAGCAGTGTCAGTAGCAGTGAGAGTGTCAGTATCAGGAGCAGTGTCAGTTTCAGGAGCAGTGTCAGAAGCAGTGTCAGGAGCATTGTCAGTATCAGCAGCATTGTCTGTGTCAGGAGCAGTGTCAGGAGCTGTGTCAGTGTCAGGAGCAGTCTCAGTCTCTGTGCCGGGAGCAGTGTCAGTGTCAGAGTCACTGTCATGAGCAGTGTCAGTGTCAGTGTCAGGAGCAGTGTCAGTGTCAGTATCAGGAGCAGCGTCAGTGTCAGGAGCAGTGCCAGGAGCAGTGTCAGTGTCAGGAGCAGCGTCAGGAGCAGTGTCAGTGTCAGAAGCTGTGTCAGGAGCAGTGTCAGTGTCAGGAGGAGTGTAAGGAGCAGTTTGAGGTGCAGTGTCAGTGTCAGGAGCAGTGTCAGTGCCAGGAGCTGTGTCAGGAGCAGTGACAGTGTCAGGAGGAGTGTCTGGAGCAGTGTCAGGAGCAGTGTCAGTGTCAGGAGCAGTGTCAGTAGCAGTGAGAGTGTCAGTATCAGGAGCAGTCTCAGAAGCAGTGACAGGAGCATTGTCAGTATCAGCAGAAGTGTCTGTGTCAGGAGCAGTGTCAGGAGCAGTGTCAGTGTCAGAAGCTGTGTCGGGAGCAGGGTCAGTGTCAGGATCAGTGTCAGGGGCAGTGCCAGTGTCAGTTGCAGTGTCTGGAGCAGCGTCAGGAGCAGTGGCAGTGTCAGGAGCAGTGTCAGTGTCAGTACCAGGTGCAGTGTCTGTGTCAGGACCAGCGGCAATGTCAGGAGCAATGTCAGGAGCAGTTTCAGGACCAGCAAGTGCCAGAAGCAGTCTCAGGACAAGTGTCAGACACAGTAGCAGTGTCAGTGTCTGTGACGGGAGCAGTGTCAGTGTCAGTGTCACAGTCATGAGCAGTGTGAACGTCAGTGTCAGGAGCAGTGTCAGGAGCATTGTCAGGATCAGCAGCAGTGTCAGTGTCAGGAGCAGTGTCAGGAGCAGTGTCAGTGTCAGGAGCAGTGTCAGGAGCAGTGTCAGGAGCAGTGTCAGGAGCAGTGTCAGTGACAGTAGCTTTGTCACGAGCAGTGTCCGTTTCAGCAGCAGTGTTAGGAACAGTGGCAGGGGCAGTGTCAGTGTCAGGAGCAGTGCCAGGAGCAGTGTCAGGAGCAGTGTCAGGAGCAGTGTCAGTCTCAGGTGCAGTGTCAGGAGCATTGTCAGGATCAGCAGCAGTGTCTGTGTCTGGAGCAGTGTCATGAGCAGTGTCAGTGTCTGGAGCAGTGTCAGGAGCAGTGTTAGGTTCAGTAGCAGTGTCTGTGTCAGGAGCAGTGTCAGGAGCAGTGTCAGGACCAGTGCCAGTGTCAGAAGCAGTCTCAGGCCAAGTATCAGTTACAGGAGCAGTGTCAGTGTCAGGATCAGTGTCAGTGCCTGTGCCGGGAGCAGTGACTGTGTCAGCGTCACTGTCATGAGCAGTGTCAGTGTCAGTACCAGGGGCGGTGCCTGTATCAGGAGCAGTGTCAGTGTCAGTACCAGGAGCAGTGCCTGTGTCAGGAGCAATTTCAGGAGCAGTGTCAGGAGCAGTGCCAGGAGCAGTGTCAGAGTCAGTATCCGGAGCAGCGTCAGTGTCAGGAGCAGTGCCAGGAGCAGTGTCAGTGTCAGGAGCAGTGTCAGGAGCAGTGTCAGTGTCAGAAGCTGTGTCAGGAGCAGGGTCAGTGTCAAGATCAGTGACGGGGGCAGTGCCAGTGTCAGTTGCAGTGTCTGGAGCAGCGTCAGGAGCAGTGTCAGTGTCACGAGCTGTCTCAGGAGCAGTGTCAGTGTCTGGAGCAATGTCGCGAGCAGTGTCAGGAGCAGTGTCAGTGTCAGTAGCAGTGTCAGGAGCAGTGTCAGTGCCAGTGTCAGGAGCAGTGTCAGTGTGAGCAGCAATGTCAGGAACAGTGGCAGGAGCAGTGACAGTGTCACGAGCTGTCTCAGGAGCAGTGTCAGTGTCTGGAGCAATGTCGCGAGCAGTGTCAGGAGCAGTGTCAGTGTCAGTAGCAGTGTCAGGAGCAGTGTCAGTTGCAGTGTCTGGAGCAGCGTCAGGAGCAGTGACAGTGTCAGGAGCAGTGTCTGTGCCAGTACCAGGTGCAGTGTCTGTGTCAGGACCAGCGGCAATGTCAGGAGCAATGTCAGGAGCAGTTTCAGGACCAGCAAGTGCCAGAAGCAGTCTCAGGACAAGTGTCAGACACAGGAGCAGTGTCAGTGTCTGTGACGGGAGCAGTGCCAGTGTCCGTGTCACAGTCATGAGCAGTGTGAGCGTCAGTGTCAGGAGCAGTGTCAGGAGCATTGTCAGGATCAGCAGCAGTGTCAGTGTCAGGAGCAATGTCAGTGTCAGGAGCAGTGTCAGGAGCTGTGTCAGGAGCAGTGTCAGTGACAGTAGCTTTGTCACGAGCAGTGTCCGTTTCAGCAGCAGTGTTAGGAACAGTGGCAGGGGCAGTGTCAGTGTCAGGAGCAGTGTCACGAGCAGTGTCAGGAGCAGTGTCAGGAGCAGTGTCAGTCTCAGGTGCAGTGTCAGGAGCATTGTCAGGATCAGCAGCAGTGTCTGTGTCTGGAGCAGTGTCATGAGCAGTGTCAGTGTCTGGAGCAGTGTCAGGAGCAGTGTTAGGTTCAGTAGCAGTGTCTGTGTCAGGAGCAGTGTCAGAAGCAGTGTCAGGATCAGTGCCAGTGTCAGAAGCAGTCTCAGGCCAAGTATCAGTTACAGGAGCAGTGTCAGTGTCAGGATCAGTGTCAGTGCCTGTGCCGGGAGCAGTGACTATGTCAGCGTTGACTGTCATGAGCAGTGTCAGTGTCAGTACCAGGAGCGGTGCCTGTGTCAGGAGCAGTGTCAGTGTCAGTACCAGGAGCAGTGCCTGTGTCAGGAGCAATTTCAGGAGCAGTGTCAGGAGCAGTGCCAGGAGCAGTGTCAGAGTCAGTATCAGGAGCAGCGTCAGTGTCAGGAGCAGTGCCAGGAGCAGTGTCAGTGTCAGGAGCAGTGTCAGGAGCAGTGTCAGTGTCAGAAGCTGTGTCAGGAGCAGGGTCAGTGTCGGGATCAGTGACGGGGGCAGTGCCAGTGTCAGTTGCAGTGTCTGGAGCAGCGTCAGGAGCAGTGACAGTGTCAGGAGCAGTTTCAGTGTCAGTACCAGGTGCAGTGTCTGTGTCAGGACCAGCGGCAATGTCAGGAGCAATGTCAGGAGCAGTTTCAGGACCAGCAAGAACCAGAGCGGTCTCAGGACAAGTGTCAGACACAGGAGCAGTGTCAGTGTCTGTGACGGCAGCAGTGTCAGTGTCAGTGTCACAGTCATGAGCAGTGTGAGCGTCAGTGTCAGGAGCAGTGTCAGGAGCATTGTCAGGATCAGCAGCAGTGTCAGTGTCAGGAGCAGTGTCAGGAGCAGTGTCAGTGTCAGGAGCAGTGTCAGGAGCAGTGACAGGATCAGCAGCAGTGTCAGTGTCAGGAGCAGTGTCAGGAGCAGTGTCAGTGTCAGGAGCAGTGTCAGGAGCAGTGTCAGGAGCAGTGTCAGGACCAGCGCCAGTGTCAGAAGCAGTGTCAGGACCAGTGCCAGTGACAGGAGCAGTGTCAGTGTCAGAAGCATTGTTCGGAGCAGTGTCTGTGTCAGGAGCAGTGTCAGGAGCATTGTCAGCATCAGCAGCAGTGTCTGTATCAGGACCAGTGTCAGGAGCAATGTCAGTATCAGGAGCAGTGTGAGCAGCCGTGTCAGGGTCAGGAGCAGTTTCAGGAGCATTATCAGTATCAGCAGCAGTGTCTGTGTCAGTAGCAGTGTCAGGAGCAGTGGCTGTGTGAAGAGCAGTGTGAGGAGCAGCGTCAGTGACAGGAGCAGTGTCAGTGTCAGTGTCACTGTCATCAGCAGTGTCAGCGTCAGTGTCAGGAGCACTGTCAGGAGCATTGTCAGGATCAGCAGCAGCGTCAGTGTCAGGAGCAGTGGTAGCAGCAGTGACAGTGTCAGGAGCAGTGTCAGGTGCAGTGTCAGGAGAAGTGTCAGTGTCAGGAGCAGTGTCAGTGCCAGGAGCAGTGACAGGAGCTGTGCCATGAGCAGTGTCAGTGTCAGGAGCAGTGTCAGGAGCAGTGTCAGGAGCAGTGTCAGTGGCAGGAGCTGCGCCAGGAGCAGTGTCAGTGTCAGGAGCAGTGTCAGGAGCAGTGTCAGCGTCAGGAGCAGTGACAGGTGCAGTGTCGGTGTCATGAGCAGTGTCAGTGTCAGTATCAGGAGCATTGTCAGTGTCAGGAGCAGTACCAGGAGCAGTGCCAGGAGCAGCGTTAGTGTCAGGAGCAGTCTCAGGGGCAGTATCATTGTCAGGACCAGCGTGAGGGGCAGTGTCACTGTCAGGAGCAGTGTGAGGACCAGTGTCAGTTTCAGGAGCAGTGTCAGGACCAGTTGCAGTGCCTGGAGCAGTGTCAGGTGCAGTGTCAGTGTCAGGAGCAGTGTCAGGAGCAGTGTCAGTGTCAGGAGCTGTGTGAGGAGCCGTGCCAGTGTCAGTTGCAGTGACTGGAGCAGCGTCAGGAGCAGTAGCAGAGTCAGTAGCAGTGTCAGTGTCAGTACCAGAAACAGTGCCTGTGTCAGGAGCAGTGCCATTGTCAGTACCAGGTGCAGTGCCTGTGTCAGGAGCAGAGTCAGGAGCAGCGTCAGGTGCAGTGCCAGGAGCAGTGTGAGTGTCAGCATCAGGAGCAGCGTCAGTGACAGGAGCAGCGCCAGGAGCAGTGTCAGTGTCAGGAGGAGTGTCAGGAGCAGTTTGAGGTGTAGTGTCAGTGTCAGGAGCAGTGTCAGTAGCAGTGAGAGTGTCAGTATCAGGAGCAGTGTCAGAAGCAGTGACAGGAGCATTGTCAGTATCAGCAGAAGTGTCTGTGTCAGGAGCAGTGGTAGCTGCAGTGACAGTGTCAGGAGCAGTGTCAGGTGCAGTGTCAGGGGCAGCGTCAGTGTCAGGAGCAGGGTAAGTGTCAGGATCAGTGTCAGGGGCAGTGCCAGTGTCAGTTGCAGTGTCTGGAGCAGCGTCAGGAGCAGTGACAGTGTCAGGAGCAGTGTCTGTGTCAGTACCAGGTGCAGTGTCTGTGTCAGGACCAGCGGCAATGTCAAGAGCAATGTCAGGAGCAGTTTCAGGACCAGCAAGTGCCAGAAGCAGTCTCAGGACAAGTGTCAGACACAGGAGCAGTGTCAGTGTCCGTGACGGGAGCAGTGTCAGTGTCAGTGTCACAGTCATTAGCAGTGTGAGCGTCAGTGTCAGGAGCAGTGTCAGGAGCATTGTCAGGATCATCAGCAGTGTCAGTGTCAGGAGCAGTGTCAGGAGCAGTGTCAGTGTCAGGAGCAGTGTGAGGAGCCGTGCCAGTGTCAGTTGCAGTGTCTGGAGCAGCGTCAGGAGCAGTGACAGGAGCAGTGTCAGTGTCAGCATCAGGAGCAGCGTCAGTGTCAGGAGCAGTTCCAGGAGCAGTGTCAATGTCAGTAGGAGTGACAGGAGCACATTGAGGTGTAGTGTCAGTGTCAGGAGCAGTGTCAGTGCCAGGAGCTGTGTCAGGAGCAGTGTCAGTGTCAGGAGGAGTGTCTGGAGCAGTGTGAGGAGCAGTGTCAGTGTCAGGATCCGTGTCAGTGTCAGTGTCAGGAGCAGTGTCAGGAGAATTCTCAGGAGCAGCAGCAGTGTCAGTGTCAGGAGCAGTGTCAGGAGCTGTGTCTGTTACAGGAGCTATTTCAGGAGTTGTGTCAGGTGCAGTATCATTGTCAGGACCAGCGTGAGGGGCAGCGTCACTGTCAGGAGCAGTGTGAGGACCAGTGTCAGTTTCAGGAGCAGTGTCAGGACCAGTTGCAGTGCAAGGAGCAGTGTCAGGAGCAGTGTCAGTGTCAGTATCAGGAGCAGCGTCAGTGTCAGGAGCAGTGCCAGGAGCAGCGTCAGTGTCAGGAGCAGTGTCAGGAGCAGTGTCAGTGTCAGAAGCTGTGTCAGGAGCAGGGTCAGTGTCAGGATCAGTGACGGGGGCAGTGCCAGTGTCAGTTGCAGTGTCTGGAGCAGCGTCAGGAGCAGTGTCAGTGTCACGAGCTGTCTCAGGAGCAGTGTCAGTGTCTGGAGCAATGTCGCGAGCAGTGTCAGGAGCAGTGTCAGTGTCAGTAGCAGTGTCAGGAGCAGTGTCAGTGCCAGTGTCAGGAGCAGTGTCAGTGTGAGCAGCAATGTCAGGAACAGTGGCAGGAGCAGTGACAGTGTCACGAGCTGTCTCAGGAGCAGTGTCAGTGTCTGGAGCAATGTCGCGAGCAGTGTCAGGAGCAGTGTCAGTGTCAGTAGCAGTGTCAGGAGCAGTGTCAGTTGCAGTGTCTGGAGCAGCGTCAGGAGCAGTGACAGTGTCAGGAGCAGTGTCTGTGCCAGTACCAGGTGCAGTGTCTGTGTCAGGACCAGCGGCAATGTCAGGAGCAATGTCAGGAGCAGTTTCAGGACCAGCAAGTGCCAGAAGCAGTCTCAGGACAAGTGTCAGACACAGGAGCAGTGTCAGTGTCTGTGACGGGAGCAGTGTCAGTGTCCGTGTCACAGTCATGAGCAGTGTGAGCGTCAGTGTCAGGAGCAGTGTCAGGAGCATTGTCAGGATCAGCAGCAGTGTCAGTGTCAGGAGCAATGTCAGTGTCAGGAGCAGTGTCAGGAGCTGTGTCAGGAGCAGTGTCAGTGACAGTAGCTTTGTCACGAGCAGTGTCCGTTTCAGCAGCAGTGTTAGGAACAGTGGCAGGGGCAGTGTCAGTGTCAGGAGCAGTGTCACGAGCAGTGTCAGGAGCAGTGTCAGGAGCAGTGTCAGTCTCAGGTGCAGTGTCAGGAGCATTGTCAGGATCAGCAGCAGTGTCTGTGTCTGGAGCAGTGTCATGAGCAGTGTCAGTGTCTGGAGCAGTGTCAGGAGCAGTGTTAGGTTCAGTAGCAGTGTCTGTGTCAGGAGCAGTGTCAGAAGCAGTGTCAGGATCAGTGCCAGTGTCAGAAGCAGTCTCAGGCCAAGTATCAGTTACAGGAGCAGTGTCAGTGTCAGGATCAGTGTCAGTGCCTGTGCCGGGAGCAGTGACTATGTCAGCGTTGACTGTCATGAGCAGTGTCAGTGTCAGTACCAGGAGCGGTGCCTGTGTCAGGAGCAGTGTCAGTGTCAGTACCAGGAGCAGTGCCTGTGTCAGGAGCAATTTCAGGAGCAGTGTCAGGAGCAGTGCCAGGAGCAGTGTCAGAGTCAGTATCAGGAGCAGCGTCAGTGTCAGGAGCAGTGCCAGGAGCAGTGTCAGTGTCAGGTGCAGTGTCAGGAGCAGTGTCAGTGTCAGAAGCTGTGTCAGGAGCAGGGTCACTGTCGGGATCAGTGACGGGGGCAGTGCCAGTGTCAGTTGCAGTGTCTGGAGCAGCGTCAGGAGCAGTGACAGTGTCAGGAGCAGTTTCAGTGTCAGTACCAGGTGCAGTGTCTGTGTCAGGACCAGCGGCAATGTCAGGAGCAATGTCAGGAGCAGTTTCAGGACCAGCAAGAACCAGAGCGGTCTCAGGACAAGTGTCAGACACAGGAGCAGTGTCAGTGTCTGTGACGGCAGCAGTGTCAGTGTCAGTGTCACAGTCATGAGCAGTGTGAGCGTCAGTGTCAGGAGCAGTGTCAGGAGCATTGTCAGGATCAGCAGCAGTGTCAGTGTCAGGAGCAGTGTCAGGAGCAGTGTCAGTGTCAGGAGCAGTGTCAGGAGCAGTGACAGGATCAGCAGCAGTGTCAGTGTCAGAAGCAGTGTCAGGAGCAGTGTCAGTGTCAGGAGCAGTGTCAGGAGCAGTGTCAGGAGCAGTGTCAGGACCAGCGCCAGTGTCAGAAGCAGTGTCAGGACCAGTGCCAGTGACAGGAGCAGTGTCAGTGTCAGAAGCATTGTTCGGAGCAGTGTCTGTGTCAGGAGCAGTGTCAGGAGCATTGTCAGCATCAGCAGCAGTGTCTGTATCAGGACCAGTGTCAGGAGCAATGTCAGTATCAGGAGCAGTGTGAGCAGCCGTGTCAGGGTCAGGAGCAGTTTCAGGAGCATTATCAGTATCAGCAGCAGTGTCTGTGTCAGTAGCAGTGTCAGGAGCAGTGGCTGTGTGAAGAGCAGTGTGAGGAGCAGTGTCAGTGACAGGAGCAGTGTCAGTGTCAGTGTCACTGTCATCAGCAGTGTCAGCGTCAGTGTCAGGAGCACTGTCAGGAGCATTGTCAGGATCAGCAGCAGCGTCAGTGTCAGGAGCAGTGGTAGCAGCAGTGACAGTGTCAGGAGCAGTGTCAGGTGCAGTGTCAGGAGAAGTGTCAGTGTCAGGAGCAGTGTCAGTGCCAGGAGCAGTGACAGGAGCTGTGCCATGAGCAGTGTCAGTGTCAGGAGCAGTGTCAGGAGCAGTGTCAGGAGCAGTGTCAGTGGCAGGAGCTGCGCCAGGAGCAGTGTCAGTGTCAGGAGCAGTGTCAGGAGCAGTGTCAGCGTCAGGAGCAGTGACAGGTGCAGTGTCGGTGTCATGAGCAGTGTCAGTGTCAGTATCAGGAGCATTGTCAGTGTCAGGAGCAGTACCAGGAGCAGTGCCAGGAGCAGCGTTAGTGTCAGGAGCAGTCTCAGGGGCAGTATCATTGTCAGGACCAGCGTGAGGGGCAGTGTCACTGTCAGGAGCAGTGTGAGGACCAGTGTCAGTTTCAGGAGCAGTGTCAGGACCAGTTGCAGTGCCTGGAGCAGTGTCAGGTGCAGTGTCAGTGTCAGGAGCAGTGTCAGGAGCAGTGTCAGTGTCAGGAGCTGTGTGAGGAGCCGTGCCAGTGTCAGTTGCAGTGACTGGAGCAGCGTCAGGAGCAGTAGCAGAGTCAGTAGCAGTGTCAGTGTCAGTACCAGAAACAGTGCCTGTGTCAGGAGCAGTGCCATTGTCAGTACCAGGTGCAGTGCCTGTGTCAGGAGCAGAGTCAGGAGCAGCGTCAGGTGCAGTGCCAGGAGCAGTGTCAGTGTCAGCATCAGGAGCAGCGTCAGTGACAGGAGCAGCGCCAGGAGCAGTGTCAGTGTCAGGAGGAGTGTCAGGAGCAGTTTGAGGTGTAGTGTCAGTGTCAGGAGCAGTGTCAGTAGCAGTGAGAGTGTCAGTATCAGGAGCAGTGTCAGAAGCAGTGACAGGAGCATTGTCAGTATCAGCAGAAGTGTCTGTGTCAGGAGCAGTGGTAGCAGCAGTGACAGTGTCAGGAGCAGTGTCAGGAGCAGTGTCAGGAGAATTCTCAGGATCAGCAGCAGTGTCAGTGTCAGGAGCAGTGTCAGGAGCAGTGTCAGTTACAGGAGCTATTTCAGCAGTTGTGTCAGGTGCAGTATCAGTGTCAGTGTCTGGAGCAGCGTCAAGAGCATTGTCAGGGTCAGCAGCAGTGTGAGTGTCAGGAGCAGTGTCAGTAGCAGTGAGAGTGTCAGTATCAGGAGCAGTGTCAGTTTCAGGAGCAGTGTCAGAAGCAGTGTCAGGAGCATTGTCAGTATCAGCAGCATTGTCTGTGTCAGGAGCAGTCTCAGTGTCAGAAGCAGTGTCAGGAGCAGAGTCAGTGTCAGGAGCTGTGTCTGGAGCAGTTTGAGGAGCAGTGTCAGTGACAGTAGCTTTGTAACGAGCAGTGTCCGTTTCAGCAGCAGTGTTAGGAACAGTGGCAGGGGCAGTGTCAGTGTCAGGAGCAGTGTCAGGAGCAGTGTCAGGAGCAGTGTCAGTCTCAGGAGCCGTGTCAGCAGCACTGACAGGATCAGCAGCAGTGTCTGTGTCAGGAGCAGTGTGAGGAGCAGTGTCAGTGTCTGGAGCAGTGTCAGGAGCAGTGTTAGGTTCAGGAGCAGTGTCAGTGTCAGGAGCTGTGTCTGGAGCAGTTTCAGGAGCAGTGTCAGTGACAGTAGCTTTGTCACGAGCAGTTTCCGTTTCAGCAGCAGTGTTAGGAACAGTGGCAGGGGCAGTATCAGGAGCAGTGTCAGTCTCAGGTGCAGTGTCAGGAGCATTGTCAGGATCAGCAGCAGTGTCTGTGTCTGGAGCAGTGTCATGAGCAGTGTCAGTGTCTGGAGCAGTGTCAGGAGCAGTGTTAGGTTCAGTAGCAGTGTCTGTGTCAGGAGCAGTGTCAGGAGCAGTGTCAGGACCAGTGCCAGTGTCAGAAGCAGTCTCAGGCCAAGTATCAGTTACAGGAGCAGTGTCAGTGTCAGGATCAGTGTCAGTGTCTGTGCCGGGAGCAGTGACTGTGTCAGTGTCACTTTCATGAGCAGTATCAGTGTCAGTACCAGGAGCGGTGCCTGTGTCAGGAGCAGTGTCAGTGTCAGTACCAGGAGCAGTGCCTGTGTCAGGAGCAATTTCAGGAGTAGTGTCAGGAGCAGTGCCAGGAGCAGTGTCAGAGTCAGTATCAGGAGCAGCGTCAGTGTCAGGAGCAGTGCCAGGAGCAGTGTCAGTGTCAGGAGCAGTGTCAGGAGCAGTGTCAGTGTCAGAAGCTGTGTCAGGAGCAGGGTCAGTGTCAGGATCAGTGACGGGGGCAGTGCCAGTGTCAGTTGCAGTGTCTGGAGCAGCGTCAGGAGCAGTGTCAGTGTCAGGAGCAGTGTCAGGAGCAGTGTCAGTGTCAGAAGCTGTGCCAGGAGCAGGGTCAGTGTCAGGATCAGTGACGGGGGCAGTGCCAGTGTCAGTTACAGTGTCTGGAGCAGCGTCAGGAGCAGTGACAGTGTCAGGAGCAGTGTCAGTGTCAGTACCAGGTGCAGTGTCCGTGTCAGGACCAGCGGCAATGTCAGGAGCAATGTCAGGAGCAGTGTAAGGACCAGCCAGTGTCAGAAGCAGTCTCAGGACAAGTGTTAGACACAGGAGCAGTGTCAGTGTCAGGATCAGTGTCAGTGTCTGTGACGGGAGCAGTGTCAGTGTCAGTGTCACAGTCATGAGCAGTGTCAGCATCAGTGTCAGGAGCAGTGTCAGGAGCATTGTCAGGATCAGCAGCAGTGTCAGTGTCAGTTGCAGTGTCTGGAGCAGCGTCAGGAGCAGTGACAGGAGCAGTGTCAGTGTCAGCATCAGGAGCAGCGTCAGTGTCAGGAGCAGTTCCAGGAGCAGTGTCAGTGTCAGGAGGAGTGTCAGGAGCAGGTTGAGGTGTAGTGTCAGTGTCAGGAGCAGTGTCAGTGCCAGGAGCTGTGTCAGGAGCAGTGTCAGTGTCAGGAGGAGCGTCTGGAGCAGTGTCAGGAGCAGTGTCAGCGTCAGGAGCAGTGTCAGTAGCAGTGAGAGTGTCAGTATCAGGAGCAGTGTCAGAAGCAGTGACAGGAGCATTGTCAGTATCAGCAGAAGTGTCTGTGTCAGGAGCAGTGTCAGGAGCAGTGTCAGTGTCAGAAGCTGTGTCAGGAGCAGGGTCAGTGTCAGGATCAGTGTCAGGGGCAGTGCCAGTGTCAGTTGCAGTGTCTGGAGCAGCGTCAGGAGCAGTGACAGTGTCAGGAGCAGTGTCTGTGTCAGTACCAGGTGCAGTGTCTGTGTCAGGACCAGCGGCAATGTCAGGAGCAATCTCAGGAGCAGTTTCAGGACCAGCAAGTGCCAGAAGCAGTCTCAGGACAAGTGTCAGACACAGGAGCAGTGTCAGTGTCTGTGACGGGAGCAGTGTCAGTGTCAGTGTCATAGTCATGAGCAGTGTGAGCGTCAGTGTCAGGAGCAGTGTCAGGAGCATTGTCAGGATCATCAGCAGTGTCAGTGTCAGGAGCAATGTCAGGAGCAGTGTCAGTGTCAGGAGCAGTGTGAGGAGCCGTGCCAGTGTCAGTTGCAGTGTGTGGAGCAGCGTCAGGAGCAGTGACAGGAGCAGTGTCAGTGTCAGCATCAGGAGCAGCGTCAGTGTCAGGAGCAGTTCCAGGAGCAGTGTCAATGTCAGGAGGAGTGTCAGGAGCAGTTTGAGTTGTAGTGTCAGTGTCAGGAGCAGTGTCAGTGCCAGGAGCTGTGTCAGGAGCAGTGTCAGTGTCAGGAGGAGTGTCTGGAGCAGTGTCAGGAGCAGTGTCAGTGTCAGGAGCAGTGTCAGTAGCAGTGAGAGTGTCAGTATCAGGAGCAGTGTCAGAAGCAGTGACAGGAGCATTGTCAGTATCAGCAGAAGTGTCTGTGTCAGGAGCAGTGTCAGGAGCAGTGTCAGTGTCAGAAGCTGTGTCAGGAGCAGGGTCAGTGTCAGGATCAGTGTCAGGATCAGTGTCAGTGTCAGGAGCAGCATCAGGCGCATGCTCAGGATCAGCAGCAGTGTCAGTGTCAGCAGCAGTGTCAGGAGCTGTTCGAGGAGCAGTGTCAGTTTCAGGAGCAGTGTCACAAACTGTGTCAGTGTCAGCAGCAGTGTCAGGAGCAGTGTCAGGAGCAGCGTCAGTGTCAGGAGCATTGTCAGGACCAGTACCAGTGTCAGGAGCAGTGTCAGTGTGAGCAGCAATGTCAGGAACAGTGGCAGGAGCAGTGTCAGTGTCACGAGCTGTCTTAGGAGCAGTGTCAGTGTCTGGAGCAATGTCGCGAGCAGTGTCAGGAGCACTGTCAGTGTCAGTAGCAGTGTCAGGAGCAGTGTCAGTGTCAGTGTCAGGAGCAGCGTCAGTGTCAGCAGCAGTGTCAGGACCAGCGCCAGTGTCAGAAGCAGTGTCAGGACCAGTGAAAGTGACAGGAGCAGTGTCAGTGTCAGAAGCATTGTTCGGAGCAGTGTCTGTGTCAGGAGCAGTGTCAGGAGCAGTGTCAGGACCACCGCCAGTGTCAGAAGCAGTGTCAGGACCAGTGCCAGTGACAGGAGCAGTGTCAGTGTCAGAAGCATTGTTCGGAGCAGTGTCTGTGTCAGGAGCAGTGTCAGGAGCATTGTCAGCATCAGCAGCAGTGTCTGTATCAGGACCAGTGTCAGGAGCAATGTCAGTATCAGGAGCAGTGTGAGCAGCCGTGTCAGGGTCAGGAGCAGTTTCAGGAGCATTATCAGTATCAGCAGCAGTGTCTGTGTCAGTAGCAGTGTCAGGAGCAGTGGCTGTGTGAAGAGCAGTGTGAGGAGCAGTGTCAGTGACAGGAGCAGTGTCAGTGTCAGTGTCACTGTCATCAGCAGTGTCAGCGTCAGTGTCAGGGGCACTGTCAGGAGCATTGTCAGGATCAGCAGCAGCGTCAGTGTCAGGAGCAGTGGTAGTAGCAGTGACAATGTCAGGAGCAGTGTCAGGTGCAGTGTCAGGAGCAGTGTCAGTGTCAGGAGCAGTGTCAGTGCCAGGAGCAGTGACAGGAGCTGTGCCATGAGCAGTGTCAGTGTCAGGAGCAGTGTCAGGAGCAGTGTCAGGAGCAGTGTCAGTGGCAGGAGCTGCGCCAGGAGCAGTGTCAGTGTCAGGAGCAGTGTCAGGAGCAGTGTCAGCGTCAGGAGCAGTGACAGGTGCAGTGTCGGTGTCATGAGCAGTGTCAGTGTCAGTATCAGGAGCAGTGTCAGTGTCAGGAGCAGTACCAGGAGCAGTGCCAGGAGCAGGGTCAGTGTCAGGATCAGTGTCAGGGGCAGTGCCAGTGTCAGTTGCAGTGTCTGGAGCAGCGTCAGGAGCAGTGACTGTGTCAGGAGCAGTGTCAGCTTCAGTACCAGGTGCAGTGTCTGTGTCAGGACCAGCTTCAATGTCAGGAGCAATGTCAGGAGCAGTTTCAGGACCAGCATGTGCAAGAAGCAGTCTCAGGACAAGTGTCAGACACAGGAGCAGTATCAGTGTCTGTGACGGTAGCAGTGTCAGTGTCAGTGTCACAGTCATGAGCAGTGCGAGCGTCAGTGTCAGGAGCAGTGTCAGGAGCAGTGTCAGTGGCAGGAGCTGCGCCAGGAGCAGTGTCAGTGTCAGGAGCAGTGTCAGGAGCAGTGTCAGCGTCAGGAGCAGTGACAGGTGCAGTGTCGGTGTCATGAGCAGTGTCAGTGTCAGTATCAGGAGCATTGTCAGTGTCAGGAGCAGTACCAGGAGCAGTGCCAGGAGCAGCGTTAGTGTCAGGAGCAGTCTCAGGGGCAGTATCATTGTCAGGACCAGCGTGAGGGGCAGTGTCACTGTCAGGAGCAGTGTGAGGACCAGTGTCAGTTTCAGGAGCAGTGTCAGGACCAGTTGCAGTGCCTGGAGCAGTGTCAGGTGCAGTGTCAGTGTCAGGAGCAGTGTCACAAGCAGTGACAGGAGCATTGTCAGTATCAGCAGAAGTGTCTGTGTCAGGAGCAGTGTCTGGAGCTGTGTCAGTGTCAGAAGCTGTGTCAGGAGCAGGGTAAGTGTCAGGATCAGTGTCAGGGGCAGTGCCAGTGTCAGTTGCAGTGTCTGGAGCAGCGTCAGGAGCAGTGACAGTGTCAGGAGCAGTGTCAGTGTCAGTACCAGGTGCAGTGTCTGTGTCAGGACCAGCGGCAATGTCAGGAGCAATGTCAGGAGCAGTTTCAGGACCAGCAACTGTCAGAAGCAGTCTCAGGACAAGTGTCAGACACAGGAGCAGTGTCAGTGTCAGGATCAGTGTCAGTGTCTGTGACGGGAGCAGTGTCAGTGTCAGTGTCATAGTCATGAGCAGTGTCAGCATCAGTGTCAGGAGCAGTATCAGGAGCATTGTCAGGATCAGCAGCAGTGTCAGTGTCAGGAGCAGTGCCAGGAGCAGTGTCAGGAGCAGTGTCAGTGTCAGGAGCAGTCTGAGGAGCCGTGCCAGTGTCAGTTGCAGTGTCTGGAGCAGCGTCAGGAGCAGTGGCAGTGTCAGGAGCAGTGTCAGTGTCAGGAGGAGTGTCTGGAGCAGTGTCAGTAGCAGTGAGAGTGTCAGTATCAGGAGCGGTGTCAGAAGCAGTGACAGGAGCATTGTCAGTATAAGCAGAAGCGTCTGTGTCAGGAGCAGTGTCAGGAGCAGTGTCAGTGTCAGAAGCTGTGTCAGGAGCAGGGTCAGTGTCAGGATCAGTGTCAGGGGCAGTGCCAGTGTCAGTTGCAGTGTCTGGAGCAGCGTCAGGAGCAGTGACAGTGTCAGGAGCAGTGCCTGTGTCAGTACCAGGTGCAGTGTCTGTGTCAGGACCAGCGGCAATGTCAGGAGCAATGTCAGGAGCAGTTTCAGGACCAGCAAGTGCCAGAAGCAGTCTCAGGACAAGTGTCAGACACAGGAGCAGTGTCAGTGTCTGTGACGGGAGCAGTGTCAGTGTCAGTGTCACAGTCATGAGCAGTGTGAACGTCAGTGTCAGGAGCAGTGTCAGGAGCATTGTCAGGATCAGCAGCAGTGTCAGTGTCAGGAGCAGTGTCAGGAGCAGTGTCAGTGTCAGGAGCAGTGTCAGGAGCCGTGTCAGGAGCAGTGTCAGTGACAGTAGCCTTGTCACGAGCAGTGTCCGTTTCAGCAGCAGTGTTAGGAACAGTGGCAGGGGCAGTGTCAGTGTCAGAAGCAGTGTCAGGAGCAGTGTCAGGAGCAGTGTCAGGAGCAGTGTCAGTCTCAGGTGCAGTGTCAGGAGCATTGTCAGGATCAGCAGCAGTGTCTGTGTCTGGAGCAGTGTCATTAGCAGTGTCAGTGTCTGGAGCAGTGTCAGGAGCAGTGTTAGGTTCAGTAGCAGTGTCTGTGTCAGGAGCAGTGTCAGGAGCAGTGTCAGGAGCAGTGTCAGTGTCAGAAGCTGTGTCAGGAGCAGGGTCAGTGCCAGGATCAGTGTCAGGGGCAGTGCCAGTGTCAGTTGCAGTGTCTGGAGCAGCGTCAGGAGCAGTGACAGTGTCAGGAGCAGTGTCAGTGTCAGGACCAGCTTCAATGTCAGGAGCAATGTCAGGAGCAGTTTCAGGACCAGCAAGAGCCAGAAGCAGTCTCAGGACAAGTGTCAGACACAGGAGCAGTATCAGTGTCTGTGAAGTGAGCAGTGTCAGTGCCAGTGTCACTGTCATGAGCAGTGTGAGCGTCAGTGTCAGAAGCAGTGTCAGGACCAGTGTCAGTGACAGGAGCAGTGTGAGAGTCAGGGGCAGTGTCAGGACCAGTGACAGTGTCAGAAGCAGTGTCAGGACCAGTGTCAGTGACAAGAGCAGTGTCAGTGTCAGGAGCATTGTTCGGAGCAGTGTCTGTGTCAGGAGCAGTGTCAGGAGCATTGTCAGTATCAGCAGCAGTGTCTGTGTCAGGAGCAGCGTCAGTGTCATGAGCAGTTTGAGGTGTAGTGTCAGTTACAGGAGCAGTGCCAGTGTCAGGATCAGTCTCAGTCTCTGTGCCGGGAGCAGTGTCAGTGTCAGAGTCACTGTCATGAGCAGTGTCAGTGTCAGCGTCAGGAGCAGTTTCAGTGTCAGTGTCAGGAGCTGTGGCAGGAGCTGTGTCAGGAGCAGTGTCAGTGTCAGAAGCAGTGTCAGGAGCAGTGTCATCGTCAGGAGCTGTGTCAGAAGTAGTTTCAGGAGCAGTGTCAGTGTCAGTGTCTGGAGCAGTGTCAGGAGCAGTGTCAGGTTCAGGAGCAGTGTCAGTGTCAGGAGTAGTGTCAGGAGCAGTGTCAGGAGCAGTGTCAGGAGCTCTGTCACGATCAGCAGCAGTATCAGTGTCAGGAGCATTGTCAGTGTCAGGAGCAGTGCCAAGAGCAGTGCCAGTGTCAGGAGCTGTGTGAGGAGCAGTGTCAGTTTCAGGAGCAGTGCCACAAGCAGTGTCAGTGTCAGCAGCAGTGTCACAAGCAGTGACAGGAGCATTGTCAGTATCAGCAGAAGTGTCTGTGTCAGGAGCAGTGTCTGGAGCTGTGTCAGTGTCAGAAGCTGTGTCAGGAGCAGGGTCAGTGTCAGGATCAGTGTCAGGGGCAGTGCCAGTGTCAGTTGCAGTGTCTGGAGCAGCGTCAGGAGCAGTGACAGTGTCAGGAGCTGTGTCAGTGTCAGTACCAGGTGCAGTGTCTGTGTCAGGACCAGCGGCAATGTCAGGAGCAATGTCAGGAGCAGTTTCAGGACCAGCAAGTGTCAGAAGCAGTCTCAGGACAAGTGTCAGACACAGGAGCAGTGTCAGTGTCAGGATCAGTGTCAGTGTCTGTGACGGGAGCAGTGTCAGTGTCAGTGTCACAGTCATGAGCAGTGTCAGCATCAGTGTCAGGAGCAGTATCAGGAGCATTGTCAGGATCAGCAGCAGTGTCAGTGTCAGGAGCAGTGCCAGGAGCAGTGTCAGGAGCAGTGTCAGTGTCAGGAGCAGTCTGAGGAGCCGTGCCAGTGTCAGTTGCAGTGTCTGGAGCAGCGTCAGGAGCAGTGGCAGTGTCAGGAGCAGTGTCAGTGTCAGGAGGAGTGTCAGGAGCAGTGTCAGGAGCAGTGTCAGTGTCAGAAGCTGTTTCAGGAGCAGGGTCAGTGTCAGGATCAGTGTCAGGGGCAGTGTCAGTGTCAGTTGCAGTGTCTGGAGCAGCGTCAGGATCAGTGACAGTGTCAGGAGCAGTGTCAGTGTCAGTACCAGGTGCAGTGTCTGTGTCAGGGACAGCGGCAATGTCAGGAGCAATCTCAGGAGCAGTTTCAGGTCCAGCAAGTGCCAGAAGCAGTCTCAGGACAAGTGTCAGACACAGGAGCAGTGTCAGTGTCTGTGACGGGAGCAGTGTCAGTGTCAGTGTCACAGTCATGAGCAGTGTGAGCGTCAGTGTCAGGAGCAGTGTCAGGAGCATTGTCAGGATCAGCAGCAGTGTCAGTGTCAGGAGCAGTGTCAGGAGCAGTGTCAGTGTCAGGAGCAGTGTCAGGAGCAGTGTCAGGAGCAGTTTCAGTGTCAGGAGCATTATCAGTATCAGCAGCAGTGTCTGTGTCAGTAGCAGTGTCAGGAGCAGTGTCTGTGTGACGAGCAGTGTGAGGAGCAGTGTCAGTGACAGGAGCAGTGTCAGTGTCAGTGTCACTGTCATCAGCAGTATCAGCGTCAGTGTCAGGAGCACTGTCAGGAGCATTGTCAGGATCAGCAGCAGCGTCAGTGTCAGGAGCAGTGGTAGTAGCAGTGACAGTGTCAGGAGCAGTGTCAGGTGCAGTGTCAGGAGCATTGTCAGGATCAGCGGCAGTGTCAGTGCCAGGAGTAGTGACAGGAGCTGTGCCATGAGCAGTGTCAGTGTCAGGAGCAGTGTCAGGAGCAGTGTCAGGAGCAGTGTCAGGAGCAGTGTCAGGAGCAGTGTCAGTGGCAGGACCTGCGCCAGGAGCAGTGTCAGTGTCAGGAGCAGTGTCAGGAGCAGTGTCAGCGTCAGGAGCAGTGACAGGTGCAGTGTCGGTGTCAGGAGCAGTGTCAGTGTCAGTATCAGGAGTAGTGTCAGTGTCAGGAGCAGTGCCAGGGGCAGTGCCAGTAGCAGCGTCAGTGTCAGGAGCTGTCTCAGGGGCAGTATCATTGTCAGGACCAGCGTGAGGGGCAGTGTCAGTGTCAGGAGCAGTGTGAGGACCAGTGTCAGTTTCAGGAGCAGTGTCAGGACCAGTTGCAGTGCCAGGAGCAGTGTCAGGTGCAGTGTCAGTGTCAGGAGCAGTGTCAGGAGCAGTGGCAGTGTCAGGAGCAGTGTCAGTGTCTGTGTCAGGACCAGCGGCAATGTCAGGAGCAATGTCAGGTGCAGTTTCAGGACCAGCAAGTGCCAGAGCAGTCTCAGGACAAGTGTCAGACACAGGAGCAGTGTCAGTGTCTGTGACGGCAGCAGTGTCAGTGTCAGTGTCACAGTCATGAGCAGTGTGAGCGTCAGTGTCAGGAGCAGTGTCAGGAGCATTGTCAGGGTCAGCAGCAGTGTCAGTGTCAGGAGCAGTGTCAGTGTCAGGAGCAGTGTCAGGAGCAGTGTCAGGAGCAGTGTCAGTGTCAGGAGCAGTGTCAGGAGCAGTGACAGGAGCAGTGGCAGGAGCAGTGTCAGGAGCAGTGCCAGGAGCAGTGTCAGTGTCAGGAGCAGTGTCAGGATCAGTGTCAGTGTCAGGAGCAGCATCAGGCGCATGCTCAGGATCAGCAGCAGTGTCAGTGTCAGCAGCAGTGTCAGGAGCTGTTCGAGGAGCAGTGTCAGTTTCAGGAGCAGTGTCACAAACAGTGTCAGTGTCAGCAGCAGTGTCAGGAGCAGTGTCAGTGTCAGGAGCATTGTCAGGACCAGTGCCAGTGTCAGGAGCAGTGTCAGTGTGAGCAGCAATGTCAGGAACAGTGGCAGGAGCAGTGTCAGTGTCACGAGCTGTCTCAGGAGCAGTGTCAGTGTCTGGAGCAATGTCGCGAGCAGTGTCAGGAGCAGTGTCAGTGTCAGTACCAGGTGCAGTGCCTGTGTCAGGAGCAGAGTCAGGAGCAGCGTCAGGTGCAGTGCCAGGAGCCGTGTCAGTGTCAGCATCAGGAGCAGCGTCAGTGACAGGAGCAGCGCCAGGAGCAGTGTCAGTGTCAGGAGGAGTGTCAGGAGCAGTGTCAGTAGCAGTGAGAGTGTCAGTATCAGGAGCAGGGTCAGAAGCAGTGACAGGAGCATTGTCAGGATCAGCAGAAGTGTCTGTGTCAGGAGCAGTGGTAGCAGCAGTGACAGTGTCAGGAGCAGTGTCAGGTGCAGTGTCAGCGGCAGTGTCAGTGTCAGGAGCAGTGTCAGTGTCAGGAGCAGTGCCAGGAGCAGTGCCAGTGTCAGGAGCAGTGTGAGGAGCTGTGTCAGTGTCAGGATCCGTGTCAGTGTCAGTGTCAGGAGCAGTGTCAGGAGAATTCTCAGGATCAGCAGCAGTGTCAGTGTCAGGAGCAGTGTCAGGAGCAGTGTCAGTTACAGGAGCTATTTCAGCAGTTGTGGCAGGTGCAGTATCAGTGTCAGTGTCTGGAGCAGTGTCAAGAGCATTGTCAGGGTCAGCAGCAGTGTGAGTGTCAGGAGCAGTGTCAGTAGCAGTGTGAGTGTCAGTATCAGGAGCAGTGTCAGTTTCAGGAGCAGTGTCAGAAGCAGTGTCAGGAGCATTGTCAGTATCAGAAGCATTGTCTGTGTCAGGAGCAGTGTCAGGAGCAGTGTCAGTGTCAGGAGCAGTGTCAGGAGCAGTGTCAGTGTCAGAAGCTGTGTCAGGAGCAGGGTCAGTGTCAGGATCAGTGACGGGGGCGGTGCCAGTGTCAGTTGCAGTGTCTGGAGCAGCGTCAGGAACAGTGACAGTGTCAGGAGCAGTGTCAGTGTCAGTACCAGGTGCAGTGTCTGTGTCAGGACCAGCGGCAATGTCAGGAGCAATGTCAGGAGCAGTTTCAGGACCAGCAAGTGTCAGAAGCAGTCTCAGGACAAGTGTCAGACACAGGAGCAGTGTCAGTGTCAGGATCAGTGTCAGTGTCTGTGACGGGAGCAGTGTCAGTGTCAGTGTCACAGTCATGAGCAGTGTCAGCATCAGTGTCAGGAGCAGTGTCAGGAGCATTGTCAGGATCAGCAGCAGTGTCAGTGTCAGTTGCAGTGTCTGGAGCAGCGTCAGGAGCAGTGACAGGAGCAGTGTCAGTGTCAGCATCAGGAGCAGCGTCAGTGTCAGGAGCAGTTCCAGGAGCAGTGTCAGTGACAGTAGCTTTGTCACGAGCAGTGTCCGTTTCAGCAGCAGTGTTAGGAACAGTGGCAGGGGCTGTGTCAGTGTCAGGTGCAGTGTCAGGAGCAGTGTCAGGAGCAGTGTCAGGAGCAGTGTCAGTCTCAGGTGCAGTTTCAGGAGCATTGTCAGGATCAGCAGCAGTGTTTGTGTCTGGAGCAGTGTCATGAGCAGTGTCAGTGTCTGGAGCAGTGTCAGGAGCAGTGTTAGGTTCAGTAGCAGTGTCTGTGTCAGGAGCAGTGTCAGGAGCAGTGTCAGGATCAGTGCCAGTGTCAGAAGCAGTCTCAGGCCAAGTATCAGTTACAGGAGCAGTGTCAGTGTCAGGATCAGTGTCAGTGCCTGTGCCGGAAGCAGTGACTGTGTCAGCGTCACTGTCATGAGCAGTGTCAGTGTCTGTACCAGGAGCGGTGCCTGTGTCAGGAGCAGTGTCAGTGTCAGTACCAGGAGCAGTGCCTGTGTCAGGAGCAATTTCAGGAGCAGTGTCAGGAGCAGTGCCAGGAGCAGTGTCAGAGTCAGTATCAGGAGCAGCGTCAGTGTCAGGAGCAGTGCCAGGAGCAGTGTCAGTGTCACGAGCAGTGTCAGGTGCAGTGTCAGGAGCAGTGCCAGTGTCAGGAGCAGTGTCAGTGCCAGGAGCAGTGACAGGAGCTGTGCCATGAGCAGTGTCAGTGTCAGGAGCAGTGTCAGGAGCAGTGTCAGGAGCAGTGTCAGTGGCAGGAGCTGCGCCAGGAGCAGTGTCAGTGTCAGGAGCAGTGTCAGGAGCAGTGTCAGCGTCAGGAGCAGTGACAGGTGCAGTGTCGGTGTCATGAGCAGTGTCAGTGTCAGTATCAGGAGCATTGTCAGTGTCAGGAGCAGTACCAGGAGCAGTGCCAGGAGCAGCGTTAGTGTCAGGAGCAGTCTCAGGGGCAGTATCATTGTCAGGACCAGCGTGAGGGGCAGTGTCACTGTCAGGAGCAGTGTGAGGACCAGTGTCAGTTTCAGGAGCAGTGTCAGGACCAGTTGCAGTGCCTGGAGCAGTGTCAGGTGCAGTGTCAGTGTCAGGAGCAGTGTCAGGAGCAGTGTCAGTGTCAGGAGCTGTGTGAGGAGCCGTGCCAGTGTCAGTTGCAGTGACTGGAGCAGCGTCAGGAGCAGTAGCAGAGTCAGTAGCAGTGTCAGTGTCAGTACCAGAAACAGTGCCTGTGTCAGGAGCAGTGCCATTGTCAGTACCAGGTGCAGTGCCTGTGTCAGGAGCAGAGTCAGGAGCAGCGTCAGGTGCAGTGCCAGGAGCAGTGTCAGTGTCAGCATCAGGAGCAGCGTCAGTGACAGGAGCAGCGCCAGGAGCAGTGTCAGTGTCAGGAGGAGTGTCAGGAGCAGTTTGAGGTGTAGTGTCAGTGTCAGGAGCAGTGTCAGTAGCAGTGAGAGTGTCAGTATCAGGAGCAGTGTCAGAAGCAGTGACAGGAGCATTGTCAGTATCAGCAGAAGTGTCTGTGTCAGGAGCAGTGGTAGCAGCAGTGACAGTGTCAGGAGCAGTGTCAGGAGCAGTGTCAGGAGAATTCTCAGGATCAGCAGCAGTGTCAGTGTCAGGAGCAGTGTCAGGAGCAGTGTCAGTTACAGGAGCTATTTCAGCAGTTGTGTCAGGTGCAGTATCAGTGTCAGTGTCTGGAGCAGCGTCAAGAGCATTGTCAGGGTCAGCAGCAGTGTGAGTGTCAGGAGCAGTGTCAGTAGCAGTGAGAGTGTCAGTATCAGGAGCAGTGTCAGTTTCAGGAGCAGTGTCAGAAGCAGTGTCAGGAGCATTGTCAGTATCAGCAGCATTTTCTGTGTCAGGAGCAGTCTCAGTGTCAGAAGCAGTGTCAGGAGCAGTGTCAGTGTCAGGAGCTGTGTCTGGAGCAGTTTGAGGAGCAGTGTCAGTGACAGTAGCTTTGTAACGAGCAGTGTCCGTTTCAGCAGCAGTGTTAGGAACAGTGGCAGGGGCAGTGTCAGTGTCAGGAGCAGTGTCAGGAGCAGTGTCAGGAGCAGTGTCAGTCTCAGGAGCCGTGTCAGCAGCACTGACAGGATCAGCAGCAGTGTCTGTGTCAGGAGCAGTGTGAGGAGCAGTGTCAGTGTCTGGAGCAGTGTCAGGAGCAGTGTTAGGTTCAGGAGCAGTGTCAGTGTCAGGAGCTGTGTCTGGAGCAGTTTCAGGAGCAGTGTCAGTGACAGTAGCTTTGTCACGAGCAGTTTCCGTTTCAGCAGCAGTGTTAGGAACAGTGGCAGGGGCAGTATCAGGAGCAGTGTCAGTCTCAGGTGCAGTGTCAGGAGCATTGTCAGGATCAGCAGCAGTGTCTGTGTCTGGAGCAGTGTCATGAGCAGTGTCAGTGTCTGGAGCAGTGTCAGGAGCAGTGTTAGGTTCAGTAGCAGTGTCTGTGTCAGGAGCAGTGTCAGGAGCAGTGTCAGGACCAGTGCCAGTGTCAGAAGCAGTCTCAGGCCAAGTATCAGTTACAGGAGCAGTGTCAGTGTCAGGATCAGTGTCAGTGTCTGTGCCGGGAGCAGTGACTGTGTCAGTGTCACTTTCATGAGCAGTATCAGTGTCAGTACCAGGAGCGGTGCCTGTGTCAGGAGCAGTGTCAGTGTCAGTACCAGGAGCAGTGCCTGTGTCAGGAGCAATTTCAGGAGTAGTGTCAGGAGCAGTGCCAGGAGCAGTGTCAGAGTCAGTATCAGGAGCAGCGTCAGTGTCAGGAGCAGTGCCAGGAGCAGTGTCAGTGTCAGGAGCAGTGTCAGGAGCAGTGTCAGTGTCAGAAGCTGTGTCAGGAGCAGGGTCAGTGTCAGGATCAGTGACGGGGGCAGTGCCAGTGTCAGTTGCAGTGTCTGGAGCAGCGTCAGGAGCAGTGTCAGTGTCAGGAGCAGTGTCAGGAGCAGTGTCAGTGTCAGAAGCTGTGCCAGGAGCAGGGTCAGTGTCAGGATCAGTGACGGGGGCAGTGCCAGTGTCAGTTACAGTGTCTGGAGCAGCGTCAGGAGCAGTGACAGTGTCAGGAGCAGTGTCAGTGTCAGTACCAGGTGCAGTGTCCGTGTCAGGACCAGCGGCAATGTCAGGAGCAATGTCAGGAGCAGTGTCAGGACCAGCCAGTGTCAGAAGCAGTCTCAGGACAAGTGTTAGACACAGGAGCAGTGTCAGTGTCAGGATCAGTGTCAGTGTCTGTGACGGGAGCAGTGTCAGTGTCAGTGTCACAGTCATGAGCAGTGTCAGCATCAGTGTCAGGAGCAGTGTCAGGAGCATTGTCAGGATCAGCAGCAGTGTCAGTGTCAGTTGCAGTGTCTGGAGCAGCGTCAGGAGCAGTGACAGGAGCAGTGTCAGTGTCAGCATCAGGAGCAGCGTCAGTGTCAGGAGCAGTTCCAGGAGCAGTGTCAGTGTCAGGAGGAGTGTCAGGAGCAGGTTGAGGTGTAGTGTCAGTGTCAGGAGCAGTGTCAGTGCCAGGAGCTGTGTCAGGAGCAGTGTCAGTGTCAGGAGGAGCGTCTGGAGCAGTGTCAGGAGCAGTGTCAGCGTCAGGAGCAGTGTCAGTAGCAGTGAGAGTGTCAGTATCAGGAGCAGTGTCAGAAGCAGTGACAGGAGCATTGTCAGTATCAGCAGAAGTGTCTGTGTCAGGAGCAGTGTCAGGAGCAGTGTCAGTGTCAGAAGCTGTGTCAGGAGCAGGGTCAGTGTCAGGATCAGTGTCAGGGGCAGTGCCAGTGTCAGTTGCAGTGTCTGGAGCAGCGTCAGGAGCAGTGACAGTGTCAGGAGCAGTGTCTGTGTCAGTACCAGGTGCAGTGTCTGTGTCAGGACCAGCGGCAATGTCAGGAGCAATCTCAGGAGCAGTTTCAGGACCAGCAAGTGCCAGAAGCAGTCTCAGGACAAGTGTCAGACACAGGAGCAGTGTCAGTGTCTGTGACGGGAGCAGTGTCAGTGTCAGTGTCATAGTCATGAGCAGTGTGAGCGTCAGTGTCAGGAGCAGTGTCAGGAGCATTGTCAGGATCATCAGCAGTGTCAGTGTCAGGAGCAATGTCAGGAGCAGTGTCAGTGTCAGGAGCAGTGTGAGGAGCCGTGCCAGTGTCAGTTGCAGTGTGTGGAGCAGCGTCAGGAGCAGTGACAGGAGCAGTGTCAGTGTCAGCATCAGGAGCAGCGTCAGTGTCAGGAGCAGTTCCAGGAGCAGTGTCAATGTCAGGAGGAGTGTCAGGAGCAGTTTGAGTTGTAGTGTCAGTGTCAGGAGCAGTGTCAGTGCCAGGAGCTGTGTCAGGAGCAGTGTCAGTGTCAGGAGGAGTGTCTGGAGCAGTGTCAGGAGCAGTGTCAGTGTCAGGAGCAGTGTCAGTAGCAGTGAGAGTGTCAGTATCAGGAGCAGTGTCAGAAGCAGTGACAGGAGCATTGTCAGTATCAGCAGAAGTGTCTGTGTCAGGAGCAGTGTCAGGAGCAGTGTCAGTGTCAGAAGCTGTGTCAGGAGCAGGGTCAGTGTCAGGATCAGTGTCAGGATCAGTGTCAGTGTCAGGAGCAGCATCAGGCGCATGCTCAGGATCAGCAGCAGTGTCAGTGTCAGCAGCAGTGTCAGGAGCTGTTCGAGGAGCAGTGTCAGTTTCAGGAGCAGTGTCACAAACTGTGTCAGTGTCAGCAGCAGTGTCAGGAGCAGTGTCAGGAGCAGCGTCAGTGTCAGGAGCATTGTCAGGACCAGTACCAGTGTCAGGAGCAGTGTCAGTGTGAGCAGCAATGTCAGGAACAGTGGCAGGAGCAGTGTCAGTGTCACGAGCTGTCTTAGGAGCAGTGTCAGTGTCTGGAGCAATGTCGCGAGCAGTGTCAGGAGCACTGTCAGTGTCAGTAGCAGTGTCAGGAGCAGTGTCAGTGTCAGTGTCAGGAGCAGCGTCAGTGTCAGCAGCAGTGTCAGGACCAGCGCCAGTGTGAGAAGCAGTGTCAGGACCAGTGAAAGTGACAGGAGCAGTGTCAGTGTCAGAAGCATTGTTCGGAGCAGTGTCTGTGTCAGGAGCAGTGTCAGGAGCAGTGTCAGGACCACCGCCAGTGTCAGAAGCAGTGTCAGGACCAGTGCCAGTGACAGGAGCAGTGTCAGTGTCAGAAGCATTGTTCGGAGCAGTGTCTGTGTCAGGAGCAGTGTCAGGAGCATTGTCAGCATCAGCAGCAGTGTCTGTATCAGGACCAGTGTCAGGAGCAATGTCAGTATCAGGAGCAGTGTGAGCAGCCGTGTCAGGGTCAGGAGCAGTTTCAGGAGCATTATCAGTATCAGCAGCAGTGTCTGTGTCAGTAGCAGTGTCAGGAGCAGTGGCTGTGTGAAGAGCAGTGTGAGGAGCAGTGTCAGTGACAGGAGCAGTGTCAGTGTCAGTGTCACTGTCATCAGCAGTGTCAGCGTCAGTGTCAGGGGCACTGTCAGGAGCATTGTCAGGATCAGCAGCAGCGTCAGTGTCAGGAGCAGTGGTAGTAGCAGTGACAATATCAGGAGCAGTGTCAGGTGCAGTGTCAGGAGCAGTGTCAGTGTCAGGAGCAGTGTCAGTGCCAGGAGCAGTGACAGGAGCTGTGCCATGAGCAGTGTCAGTGTCAGGAGCAGTGTCAGGAGCAGTGTCAGGAGCAGTGTCAGTGGCAGGAGCTGCGCCAGGAGCAGTGTCAGTGTCAGGAGCAGTGTCAGGAGCAGTGTCAGCGTCAGGAGCAGTGACAGGTGCAGTGTCGGTGTCATGAGCAGTGTCAGTGTCAGTATCAGGAGCAGTGTCAGTGTCAGGAGCAATACCAGGAGCAGTGCCAGGAGCAGGGTCAGTGTCAGGATCAGTGTCAGGGGCAGTGCCAGTGTCAGTTGCAGTGTCTGGAGCAGCGTCAGGAGCAGTGACTGTGTCAGGAGCAGTGTCAGCTTCAGTACCAGGTGCAGTGTCTGTGTCAGGACCAGCTTCAATGTCAGGAGCAATGTCAGGAGCAGTTTCAGGACCAGCATGTGCAAGAAGCAGTCTCAGGACAAGTGTCAGACACAGGAGCAGTATCAGTGTCTGTGACGGTAGCAGTGTCAGTGTCAGTGTCACAGTCATGAGCAGTGCGAGCGTCAGTGTCAGGAGCAGTGTCAGGAGCAGTGTCAGTGGCAGGAGCTGCGCCAGGAGCAGTGTCAGTGTCAGGAGCAGTGTCAGGAGCAGTGTCAGCGTCAGGAGCAGTGACAGGTGCAGTGTCGGTGTCATGAGCAGTGTCAGTGTCAGTATCAGGAGCATTGTCAGTGTCAGGAGCAGTACCAGGAGCAGTGCCAGGAGCAGCGTTAGTGTCAGGAGCAGTCTCAGGGGCAGTATCATTGTCAGGACCAGCGTGAGGGGCAGTGTCACTGTCAGGAGCAGTGTGAGGACCAGTGTCAGTTTCAGGAGCAGTGTCAGGACCAGTTGCAGTGCCTGGAGCAGTGTCAGGTGCAGTGTCAGTGTCAGGAGCAGTGTCAGGAGCAGTGTCAGTGTCAGGAGCTGTGTGAGGAGCCGTGCCAGTGTCAGTTGCAGTGACTGGAGCAGCGTCAGGAGCAGTAGCAGAGTCAGTAGCAGTGTCAGTGTCAGTACCAGAAACAGTGCCTGTGTCAGGAGCAGTGCCATTGTCAGTACCAGGTGCAGTGCCTGTGTCAGGAGCAGAGTCAGGAGCAGCGTCAGGTGCAGTGCCAGGAGCAGTGTGAGTGTCAGCATCAGGAGCAGCGTCAGTGACAGGAGCAGCGCCAGGAGCAGTGTCAGTGTCAGGAGGAGTGTCAGGAGCAGTTTGAGGTGTAGTGTCAGTGTCAGGAGCAGTGTCAGTAGCAGTGAGAGTGTCAGTATCAGGAGCAGTGTCAGAAGCAGTGACAGGAGCATTGTCAGTATCAGCAGAAGTGTCTGTGTCAGGAGCAGTGGTAGCTGCAGTGACAGTGTCAGGAGCAGTGTCAGGTGCAGTGTCAGGGGCAGCGTCAGTGTCAGGAGCAGGGTAAGTGTCAGGATCAGTGTCAGGGGCAGTGCCAGTGTCAGTTGCAGTGTCTGGAGCAGCGTCAGGAGCAGTGACAGTGTCAGGAGCAGTGTCTGTGTCAGTACCAGGTGCAGTGTCTGTGTCAGGACCAGCGGCAATGTCAAGAGCAATGTCAGGAGCAGTTTCAGGACCAGCAAGTGCCAGAAGCAGTCTCAGGACAAGTGTCAGACACAGGAGCAGTGTCAGTGTCCGTGACGGGAGCAGTGTCAGTGTCAGTGTCACAGTCATTAGCAGTGTGAGCGTCAGTGTCAGGAGCAGTGTCAGGAGCATTGTCAGGATCATCAGCAGTGTCAGTGTCAGGAGCAGTGTCAGGAGCAGTGTCAGTGTCAGGAGCAGTGTGAGGAGCCGTGCCAGTGTCAGTTGCAGTGTCTGGAGCAGCGTCAGGAGCAGTGACAGGAGCAGTGTCAGTGTCAGCATCAGGAGCAGCGTCAGTGTCAGGAGCAGTTCCAGGAGCAGTGTCAATGTCAGTAGGAGTGACAGGAGCACATTGAGGTGTAGTGTCAGTGTCAGGAGCAGTGTCAGTGCCAGGAGCTGTGTCAGGAGCAGTGTCAGTGTCAGGAGGAGTGTCTGGAGCAGTGTGAGGAGCAGTGTCAGTGTCAGGATCCGTGTCAGTGTCAGTGTCAGGAGCAGTGTCAGGAGAATTCTCAGGAGCAGCAGCAGTGTCAGTGTCAGGAGCAGTGTCAGGAGCTGTGTCTGTTACAGGAGCTATTTCAGGAGTTGTGTCAGGTGCAGTATCATTGTCAGGACCAGCGTGAGGGGCAGCGTCACTGTCAGGAGCAGTGTGAGGACCAGTGTCAGTTTCAGGAGCAGTGTCAGGACCAGTTGCAGTGCAAGGAGCAGTGTCAGGTGCAGTGTCAGTGTCAGGAGCAGTGTCAGTGACAGTAGCTGTGTCTGGAGCAGTGTCAGTGTCTGGAGCAGTGTCAGGAGCAGTGTCAGGAGCAGGGTCAGTGTCAGGAGCTGTGTCAGGAGCAGTGTCATGGAGCAGTGTCAGTGTCACGAGCAGTGTCAGGAGAAGTGTCAGGAGCAGTGTCAGGAGCAGTGTCCGGAGCAGTGTCAGTCTCAGGAGCCGTGTCAGCAGCACCAACAGGATCAGCAGCAGTGTCTGTGTCAGGAGCAGTGCGAGGAGCAGTGTCAGTGTCTGGAGCAGTGTCAGGAGCAGTGTCAGTGTCAGGAGCTGTGTCTGGAGCAGTTTGAGGAGCAGTGTCAGTGACAGTAGCTTTGTCACGAGCAGTGTCCGTTTCAGCAGCAGTGTTAGGAACAGTGGCAGGGGCAGTGTCAGTGTCAGGAGCAGTGTCAGGAGCAGTGTCAGTCTCAAGTGCAGTGTCAGGAGCATTGTCAGGATCAGTAGCAGTGTCTGTGTCAGGAGCAGTGTCAGGAGCAGTGTCAGGACCAGTGCCAGTGTCAGAAGCTGTCTCAGGCCAAGTATCAGTTACAGGAGCAGTGTCAGTGTCAGGATCAGTGTCAGTGTCTGCGACGGGAGCAGTGACTGTGTCAGTGTCACTGTCATGAGCAGTGTCAGTGTCAGAGTCAGTATCAGGAGCAGCGTCAGTGTCAGGAGCAGTGCCAGGAGCAGTGTCAGTGTCAGGAGCAGTGTCAGGAGCAGTATCAGGAGCAGTGTCAGTGGCAGGAGCTGCGTCAGGAGCAGTGTCAGTGTCAGGAGCAGTGTCAGGAGCAGTGTCAGCGTCAGGAGCAGTGACAGGAGCTGTGTCGGTGTCAGGAGCAGTGTCAGTGTCAGTATCAGGAGCAGTGTCAGTGTCAGGAGCAGTGCCAGGAGCAGTGCCAGTATCAGGAGCAGTGTGAGGAGCAGTGTCAGTGTCAGGATCCGTGTCAGTGTCAGTGTCAGGAGCAGTGTCAGGAGAATTCTCAGGATCAGCAGCAGTGTCAGTGTCAGGAGCAGTGTCAGGAGCAGTGTCAGTTACAGGAGCTATTTCAGGAGTTGTGTCAGGTGCAGTATCAGTGTCAGTGTCTGGAGCAGTGTCAAGAGCATTGTCAGGATCAGCAGCAGTGTGAGTGTCAGGAGCAGTGTCAGTAGCAGTGAGAGTGTCAGTATCAGGTGCAGTGTCAGTTTCAGGAGCAGTGTCAGAAGCAGTGTCAGGAGCATTGTCAGTATCAGCAGCAGTGTCTGTGTCAGGAGCAGTGTCAGGAGCAGTGTCAGTGTCAAAAGCAGAGTCAGGACCAGCGCCAATGTAAGGAGCAGTGTCAGGACCAGTGCCAGTGTCAGAAGCAGTCTCAGGACAAGTGTTAGTTACAGGAGCAGTGTGAGTGTCAGGATCAGTCTCAGTCTCTGTGCCGGGAGCAGTGTCAGTGTCAGAGTCACTGTCATGAGCAGTGTCAGTGTCAGTGTCAGGAGCACTGTCAGGAGCATTGTCAGGATCAGCAGCAGCGTCAGTGTCAGGAGCAGTGGTAGCAGCAGTGACAGTGTCAGGAGCAGTGTCAGGTGCAGTGTCAGGAGCAGTGTCAGGGTCAGGAGCAGTGTCAGTGTCAGGAGCAGTGACAGGAGCTGTGCCATGAGCAGTGTCAGTGTCAGGAGCAGTGTCAGGATCAGTGTCAGGAGCAGTGTCAGTGGCAGGAGCTGTGCCAGGAGCAGTGTCAGTGTCAAGAGCAGTGTCAGGAGCAGTGTCAGCGTCAGGAGCAGTGACAGGAGCAGTGTCGGTGTCAGGAGCAGTGTCAGTGTCAGCATCAGGAGCAGTGTCTGTGTCAGGACCAGCGGCAATGTCAGGAGCAATGTCGGGAGCAGTGTCAGGACCAGCCAGTGTCAGAAGCAGTCTCAGGACAAGTGTTAGACACAGGAGCAGTGTCAGTGTCAGGATCAGTGTCAGTGTCTGTGACGGGAGCAGTGTCAGTGTCAGTGTCACAGTCATGAGCAGTGTCAGCATCAGTGTCAGGAGCAGTGTCAGGAGCATTGTCAGGATCTGCAGCAGTGTCAGTGTCAGGAGCAGTGCCACGAACAGTGTGAGGAGCAGTGTCAGTGTCAGGAGCAGTGTGAGGAGCCGTGCCAGTGTCAGCTGCAGTGTCTGGAGCAGCGTCAGGAGCAGTGGCAGTGTCAGTAGCAGTGTCAGTGTCAGTACCAGAAACAGTGCCTGTGTCAGGAGCAGTGTCAGTGTCAGTACCAGGTGCAGTGCCTGTGTCAGGAGCAGTGTCAGGAGCAGCGTCAGGAGCAGTGACAGGAGCAGTGTCAGTGTCAGCATCAGGAGCAGCGTCAGTGTCAGGAGCAGTTCCAGGAGCAGTGTCAGTGTCAGGAGGAGTGTCAGGAGCAGTTTGAGGTGTAGTGTCAGTGTCAGGAGCAGTGTCAGTGCCAGGAGCTGTGTCAGGAGCAGTGTCAGTGTCAGGAGCAGTGTCAGGAGCAGTGCCAGTTACAGAAGCTATTTCAGGAGTTGTGTCAGGTGCAGTATCAGTGTCAGTGTCTGGAGCAGTGTCAAGAGCATTGTCAGAATCAGCAGCAGTGTCTGTGTCAGGAGCAGTGTCAGGAGCAGTGCCAGTTACAATAGCTATTTCAGGAGTTGTGTCAGGAGCAGTGTCAGTGTCAGCATCAGGAGCAGTGTCAGTGTCAGGAGCAGTGCCAGGAGCAGTGCCAGGAGCAGCGTCAGTGTCAGGAGCAGTCTCAGGTGCAGTATCATTGTCAGGCCCAGCGTGAGGAGCAGTGTCAGTGTCAGGAGCAGTGTGAGGACCAGTGTCAGTTTCAGGAGCAGTGTCAGGACCAGTGGCAGTGCCAGGAGCAGTGTCAGGTGCAGTGTCAGTGTCAGGAGCAGTGTCAGGAGCAGTGTCAGTGTCAGGAGCAGTGTGAGGAGCCGTGCCAGTGTCAGTTGCAGTGTCTGGAGCAGCGTCAGGAGCAGTGGCAGTGTCAGTAGCAGTGTCACTCTCAGTACCAGAAACAGTGCCTGTGTCAGGAGCAGTGTCAGTGTCAGTACCAGGTGCAGTGCCTGTGTCAGCAGCAGTGTCAGGAGCAGCGTCAGCAGCAGTGCCAGGAGCAGTGTCAGTGTCAGCATCAGGAGCAGCGTCAGTGTCAGTAGCAGTGCCAGGAGCAGTGTCAGTGTCAGGATGAGTGTCAGGAGCAGTTTGAGGTGTAGTGTCAGTGTCAGGAGCAGTGTCAGTGTCAGGTGCTGCGTCAGGAGCAGTGTCAGTGTCAGGAGGAGTGTCTGGAGCAGTGCCAGGATCAGTGTCAGTGTCAGGAGCAGTGTCAGTAGCAGTGAGAATGTCAGTATCAGGAGCAGTGTCAGAAGCAGGGACAGGAGCATTGTCAGTATCAGCAGAAGTGCCTGTGTCAGGAGCAGTGTAGGAGCAGTGTCAGTGTCACGAGCTGTGTGAGGAGCAGTGTCAGTGTCAGGAGCATTGTCAGGAGCAGTGTCTGTGCCACGAGCAGTGTCAGGAGCAGTGTCAGGAGCAGTGTCAGTGTCAGGAGCAGTGTCAGGGCCAGTGCCATTGTCAGGAGCAGTGTCAGTGTGAGCAGCCGTGTCAGGAACAGTGGCAGGAGCAGTGTCACCGTCACGAGCTGTGTCAGAAGCAGTGTCAGTGTCTGGAGCAACGTCACGAGCAGTGTCAGTAGCAGTGTCAGGAGCTTTGTCAGGATCAGCACCAGTATCAGTGTCAGGAGCAGTGTCAGTGTCAGGAGCAGTGATAGGAGCTGTGCCATGAGCAGTGTCAGTGTCAGGAGCAGTGTCAGGATCAGTGTCAGGAGCAGTGTCAGGAGCAGTGTCAGTGTCAGGAGCTGTGTGAGGGGCAGTGTCAGTGTCAGGAGCACTGTCAGGAGCAGTGTCAGTGTCAGAAGCTGTGTCAGGAGCAGGGTCAGTGTCAGGATCAGTGACTGGGGCAGTGCCAGTGTCAGTTGCAGTGTCTGGAGCAGCGTCAGGAGCAGTGTCAGCCTCAGGTGCAGTGTCAGGAGCATTGTCAGGATCAGCAGCAGTGTCTGTGTCTGGAGCAGTGTCATGAGCAGTGTCAGTGTCTGGAGCAGTGTCAGGAGCAGTGTTAGGTTCAGTAGCAGTGTCTGCGTCTGGAGCAGTGTCAGGAGCAGTGTCAGGTCCAGTGCCAGTGTCAGAAGCAGTCTCAGGCCATGTGTCAGTTACAGGAGCAGTGTCAGTGTCAGGATCAGTGTCAGTGTCTGTGCCGGGAGCAGTGACTGTGTCAGTGTCACTGTCATGAGCAGTGTCAGTGTCAGTACCAGGAGCGGTGCCTGTGTCAGGAGCAGTGTCAGTGTCAGTACCAGGAGCAGTGCCTGTGTCGGGAGCAGTTTCAGGAGCAGTGTCAGGAGCAGTGCCAGCAGCAGTGTCAGAGTCAGTATCAGGAGCAGCGTCAGTGTCAGGAGCAGTGCCAGGAGCAGTGTCAGTGTCAGTAGCAGTGTCAGGAGCAGTGTCAGTGTCAGTATCAGGAGCAGCGTCAGTGTCAGGAGCAGTATCAGGACCAGTGCTAGTGTCAGAACCAGTGTCAGTGTCAGGAGCAGTGTCAGTGTCAGGAGCATTGTTGGGAGCAGTGTCGGTGTCAGGAGCAGTGTCAGTGTCAGTATCAGGAGCAGTGTCAGTGTCAGGAGCAGTGCCAGGAGCAGTATCAGGAGCAGTGTCAGTGTCAGGAGCAGTGTGAGAAGCCGTGCCAGTGTCAGTTGCAGTGCCTGGAGCAGCGTCAGGAGCAGTGGCAGTGTCAGTAGCAGTGTCAGTGTCAGTACCACAAACAGTGCCTGTGTCAGGAGCAGTGTCAGTGTCAGTACCAGGTGCAGTGCCTGTGTCAGGAGCAGTGTCAGGAGCAGCGTCAGGAGCAGTGCCAGGAGCAGTGTCAGTGTCAGCATCAGGAGCAGCGTCAGTGTCAGGAGCAGTGCCAGGAGCAGTGCCAGTGTCAGGAGCAGTGTGAGGAGCATTGTCAGTATCAGCAGCAGTGTCTGCGTCAGGTGCAGTGTCAGGAGCAGTGTCTGTGTCAGGAGCAGAGTCAGGAACAGCGCCAATGTAAGGAGCAGTGTCAGGACCAGTGCCAGTGTCAGAAGCAGTCTCAGGACAAGTGTCAGTTACAGGAGCAGTGTCAGTGTCAGGATCAGTCTCAGTCTCTGTGCCGGGAGCAGTGTCAGTGTCAGAGTCACTGTCATGAGCAGTGTCAGTGTCAGTGTCAGGAGCAGTGTCAGTGTCAGAGTCAGGAGCCGTGTCAGGAGCTGTGTCAGGGGCAGTGTCAGTGTCAGAAGCAGTGTCAGGAGCAGTGTCATCGTCAGGAGCTGTGTCAGGACCAGTGTCAGTGTCAGGAGCAGTGTCAAGAGCTGTGTCAGGAACACAGTCAGTGTCAGTGTCGGGAGCAGTGTCAGTCTCAGTATCAGGTGTAGTGTCTGTGTCAGGAGCAGTGTGAGGAGCAGTGTCAGTGTCAGGAGCAGTGTCATTAGCAGTGTCAGTGTCAGGAGCAGCGTCAGCAGCATTATCAGGATCAGCAGCAGTGTCAGTGTCAGCAGCAGTGTCAGGAGCAGTGTCAGTAGCAGTGTCGGTAGCAGTGTCTGGGTCAGGAGCAGTGACAATGTCAGGAGCTGTGTCAGGAGCAGTGTCAGGAGCAGTGTCAGGAGCAGTGTCAGTGTTAGGTGCAGTGTCAGGAGCAGTGTCAGTGTCAGTAGCTGTGTCAGCAGCAGTGTCAGGAGCAGTGTCTGTGTCAAGAGCTGTGTCAGTAGTAATTTCAGGAGCGCTGTCAGCGTCAGTGTCTGGAGCAGTGTCATGAGCAGTATCTGGGTCAGTCGCAGTGTCAGTGTCAGGAGGTGTGTCAGGAGCAGTGTCAGGAGCAGTGCCAGTGTCAGAAGCTGTGTCAGGAGCAGTGTCAGTGTCAGCAGCAGTGTTAGGAACAGTGTCAGGGGAAGTGTCAGTGTCTGGAGCAGTATCAGGAGCAGTGTCAGGAGCAGGATCAGTGTCAGGAGCAGGGTCAGTGTCAGGAGCAGTGTCAGGAGCAGTGTCAGTGTCAGGATCAGAGACAGTGTCAGTGTCGGGAGCAGTGTCAGTGTCAGTGTCACTGTCATGAGCAGTGTCAGTGTCAGTGTCTGGAGCAGTGTCAGGTTCAGGAGCAGTGTCAGTGTCAGGAGCAGTGTCATTAGGCATTCTCAGTGTCAGGAGCAGTGCCAGGAGTAGTGCCAGTGTCGGGAGCAGCATCAGGAGCAGTGTCAGTGTCAGGAGCAGTGCCAGGAGCAGTGCCAGGAGCAGCGTCAGTGTCAGGAGCAGTCTCAGGTGCAGTATCATTGTCAGGCCCAGCGTGAGGAGCAGTGTCAGTGTCAGGAGCAGTGTGAGGACCAGTGTCAGTTTCAGGAGCAGTGTCAGGACCAGTGGCAGTGCCAGGAGCAGTGTCAGGTGCAGTGTCAGTGTCAGGAGCAGTGTCAGGAGCAGTGTGAGGAGCCGTGCCAGTGTCAGTTGCAGTGTCTGGAGCAGCGTCAGGAGCAGTGGCAGTGTCAGTAGCAGTGTCACTCTCAGTACCAGAAACAGTGCCTGTGTCAGGAGCAGTGTCAGTGTCAGTACCAGGTGCAGTGCCTGTGTCAGCAGCAGTGTCAGGAGCAGCGTCAGCAGCAGTGCCAGGAGCAGTGTCAGTGTCAGCATCAGGAGCAGCGTCAGTGTCAGTAGCAGTGCCAGGAGCAGTGTCAGTGTCAGGATGAGTGTCAGGAGCAGTTTGAGGTGTAGTGTCAGTGTCAGGAGCAGTGTCAGTGTCAGGTGCTGCGTCAGGAGCAGTGTCATTGTCAGGAGCTGTGTCAGAAGTAGTTTCAGGAGCAGTGTCAGTGTCAGTGTCTGGAGCAGTGTCAGGAGCAGTGTCAGGTTCAGGAGCAGTGTCAGGCGCAGTGTCAGTGACAGGAGCTGTGTCTGGAGCAGTGTCAGTGTCAGGAGCTGTGTCAGGAGCAGTGTCAGGAGCAGTGGCAGTCTCAGTATCAGGAGTAGTGTCTGCGTCAGGAGCAGTGTGAGGAGCAGTGTCAGTGTCAGGAGCAGTGTCATTAGGCAGTGTCAGTGTCAGGAGCAGTGCCAGGAGTAGTGCCAGTGTCGGGAGCAGTGTCAGGAGCAGTGTCAGTGTCAGCATCAGAGTCAGTGTCAGTGTCGGGAGCAGTGTCAGGAGCAGTGTCAGTGTCAGGATCAGAGTCAGTGTCAGTGTCGGGAGCAGTGTCAGTGTCAGTGTCACTGTCATGAGCAGTGTCAGTGTCAGTGTCTGGAGCAGTGTCAGGTTCAGGAGCAGTGTCAGTGTCAGGAGCAGTGTCATTAGGCAGTCTCAGTGTCAGGAGCAGTGCCAGGAGTAGTGCCAGTGTCGGGAGCAGTGTCAGGAGCAGTGTCAGTGTCAGCATCAGAGTCAGTGTCAGTGTCGGGAGCAGTGTCAGGAGCAGTGTCAGTGTCAGGATCAGAGTCAGTGTCAGTGTCAGGAGCAGCGTCAGGAGCAGTGTCAGTGTCAGTTGCAGTGTCAGGAGCATTATCAGGATCAGTGTGCGGAGCAGTGCCTGGAGCAGTGTCAGTGTTATGAGCAGTGTCTGGAGCAGTGTCAGTGACAGGAGTAGTGTCAGGAGTAGTGTCAGTGTTAGGAGCGGTGTCAGGAGCATTCTCAGCATGAACAGTAGTGTCAGTGTCAGGAGCAGTGTCAGGAGCAGCGTCAGGAGCAGTGCCAGGAGCAGTGTCAGTGTCAGGAGCAGTGTGTGAGGAGTAGTGTCAGTGTCAGTTTCAGGTGCAGTGTCAGGACCAGTGTCAGTGTCAGGAGCAGTGTCAGGTGCATTCTCAGAATCAGCAGCTGTGTCAGTGCCAGGAGCAGTGTCAGGAGCATTCTCAGGTTCAGCAGCAGTGTCAGTGTCAGGGGCAGTGTCAGTAGCATTCTCAGGATCAGCAGCAGTGTCAGTGTCAGGAGCAGTGTCAGTGTCACTAGCAGTGTGAGGAGTAGTGTCAGTGTCAGGATCCGTGTGAGTGTCAGTGTCAGGAGCAGTGTCAGGAGAATTCTCAGGATCAGCAGCAGTGTCAGTGTCAGGAGCAGTGTCAGGAGCAGTGCCAGTTACAGGAGCTATTTCAGGAGTTGTGTCAGGTGTAGTATCAGTGTCAGTGTCTGGAGCAGTGTCAAGAGCATTGTCAGAATCAGCAGCAGTGTCTGTGTCAGGAGCAGTGTCAGGAGCAGTGCCAGTTACAATAGCTATTTCAGGAGTTGTGTCAGGAGCAGTGTCAGTGTCAGCATCAGGAGCAGTGTCAGTGTCAGGAGCAGTGTCAGGAGCAGTGTCAGGAGCAGTGTCAGTGTCAGGAGCAGTGTCAGTAGCAGTGTGTGTGTCAGTATCAGGAGCAGTGACAGAAGCAGTGACAGGAGCATTGTCAGTATCAGCAGAAGTGTCTGTGTCAGGAGCAGTGTCAGGAGCAGTGTCAGTGTCAGGAGCTGTGTGAGGGGCAGTGTCAGTGTCAGGAGCATTGTCAGGAGCAGTGTCAGTGTCAGAAGCTGTGTCAGGAGCAGGGTCAGTGTCAGGATCAGTGACTGGGGCAGTGCCAGTGTCAGTTGCAGTGTCTGGAGCAGCGTCAGGAGCAGTGTCAGCCTCAGGTGCAGTGTCAGGAGCATTGTCAGGATCAGCAGCAGTGTCTGTGTCTGGAGCAGTGTCATGAGCAGTGTCAGTGTCTGGAGCAGTGTCAGGAGCAGTGTTAGGTTCAGTAGCAGTGTCTGCGTCTGGAGCAGTGTCAGGAGCAGTGTCAGGTCCAGTGCCAGTGTCAGAAGCAGTCTCAGGCCATGTGTCAGTTACAGGAGCAGTGTCAGTGTCAGGATCAGTGTCAGTGTCTGTGCCGGGAGCAGTGACTGTGTCAGTGTCACTGTCATGAGCAGTGTCAGTGTCAGTACCAGGAGCGGTGCCTGTGTCAGGAGCAGTGTCAGTGTCAGTACCAGGAGCAGTGCCTGTGTCAGGAGCAGTTTCAGGAGCAGTGTCAGGAGCAGTGCCAGGAGCAGTGTCAGAGTCAGTATCAGGAGCAGCGTCAGTGTCAGGAGCAGTGCCAGGAGCAGTGTCAGTGTCAGTAGCAGCGTCAGGAGCAGTGTCAGTGTCAGTATCAGTAGCAGCGTCAGTGTCAGGAGCAGTATCAGGACCAGTGCTAGTGTCAGAAGCAGTGTCAGAACCAGTGTCAGTGTCAGGAGCAGTGTCAGTGTCAGGAGCATTGTTGGGAGCAGTGTCGGTGTCAGGAGCAGTGTCAGTGTCAGTATCAGGAGCAGTGTCAGTGTCAGGAGCAGTGCCAGGAGCAGTATCAGGAACAGTGTCAGTGTCAGGAGCAGTGTGAGGAGCCGTGCCAGTGTCAGTTGCAGTGTCAGGAGCAGGATCAGTGTCAGGAGCAGGGTCAGTGTCAGGAGCAGTGTCAGGACCAGTGTCAGAGTCAGGAGCTGTGACAGGAGTAGTGTCAGGATCAGTGTCAGTGTCAGAAGAAGTGTCAGGAGCAGTGTCATTGTCAGGAGCTGTGTCAGAAGTAGTTTCAGGAGCAGTGTCAGTGTCAGTGTCTGGAGCAGTGTCAGGAGCAGTGTCAGGTTCAGGAGCAGTGTCAGGCGCAGTGTCAGTGACAGGAGCTGTGTCTGGAGCAGTGTCAGTGTCAGGAGCTGTGTCAGGAGCAGTGTCAGGAGCAGTGGCAGTCTCAGTATCAGGAGTAGTGTCTGCGTCAGGAGCAGTGTGAGGAGCAGTGTCAGAGTCAGGAGCAGTGTCATTAGGCAGTGTCAGTGTCAGGAGCAGTGCCAGGAGTAGTGCCAGTGTCGGGAGCAGTGTCAGGAGCAGTGTCAGTGTCAGCATCAGAGTCAGTGTCAGTGTCGAGAGCAGTGTCAGGAGCAGTGTCAGTGTCAGGATCAGAGTCAGTGTCAGGATCAGAGTCAGTGTCAGTGTCGGTAGCAGTGTCAGTGTCAGTGTCACTGTCATGAGCAGTGTCAGTGTCAGTGTCTGGAGCAGTGTCAGGTTCAGGAGCAGTGTCAGTGTCAGGAGCAGTGTCACCAGCAGTGTCAATGTCGGGAGCAGTGTCAGGAGCAGTGTCAGTGTCAGGATCAGAGTCAGTGTCAGTGTCGGGAGCAGTGTCAGTGTCAGTGTCACTGTCATCAGCAGTGTCAGTGTCAGTGTCTGGAGCAGTGTCAGGTTCAGGAGCAGTGTCAGTGTCAGGAGCTGTGTCACCAGCAGTGTCAGTGTCAGGAGCAGCGTCAGGAGCAGTGTCAGTGTCAGTTGCAGTGTCAGGAGCATTATCAGGATCAGTGTTCGGAGCAGTGCCTGGAGCAGTGTCAGTGTTATGAGCAGTGTCTGGAGCAGTGTCAGTGTCAGGAGCAGTGTCAGAGCCAGTATCAGGAGCAGCGTCAGTGTCAGGAGCATTATCAGGATCAGCAGTAGTGTCAGTGTCAGCAGCAGTGGCTGGAGCAGTGTCAGTGTCAGGAGCAGTGCCACGAGCAGTGTCAGTGTCAGGAGCAGTGTCAGGAGCAGTGTCAGTGTCAGGACCAGTGTCAGGCGCATTCTCAGGATCAGTAGCAGCGTCAGTGTCTGGAGCAGTGTCAGGAGCAGTGTCAGGAGCAGTGTCAGTGTCAGGAGCTGTGTCAGGAGCAGTGTCAGGCACAGTGTCAGTGACAAGAGCTGTGTCAGGAGCAGTGTCAGTGTCAGCAGCAGTGTCAGGAGCAGTGCCAGGAGCAGTGTCAGTGTTAGGAGCAGTGTCAGGACCTGTGCCTGTGCCAGGAGCAGTGTCAGCGTAAGCAGCAGTGTCAGGAACAGTGGCAGGAGTAGTGTCACTATCATGTGCTGTGTCAGGAGCAGTGTCAGTGTCTGGAGAATTGTCACGAGCAGTGTCAGGAGCAGTATCAGTGTCAGTAGCAGTGTCAGGAGCAGTGTCGGTGTCAGTATCAGGAGCAGTGTCAGTGTCAGGAGCAGTGTCAGGGCCTGTGCCAGTGTCAGGAGCAGTGTCAGTGTGAGCAGCAGTGTCAGGAACAGTGGCAGGAGCAGTGTCACTGTCAATAGCTGTGTCAGGAGCAGTGTCAGGCACAGTGTCAGTGACAAGAGCTGTGTCAGGAGCAGTGTCAGTGTCAGCAGCAGTGTCAGGAGCAGTGTCAGGAGCAGTGTCAGTGTTAGGAGCAGTCTCAGGTGCAGTGTCAGTGCCAGGAGCAGTGTGAGGAGCAGTGTCAGTGTCAGGAACAGTGTCAGTTTCAGGAGCAGTGCCAGGACCAGTGTCGGTGTCAGGAGCAGTGTCAGGAGCAGTGTCAGTAGCAGTGTCAGTGTCAGGACCAGTGTCAGGCGCATTCTCAGGATCAGTAGCAGCGTCAGTGTCAGGCGCAGTGTCAGGAGCAGTGTCAGGAGCAGTGTCAGTGTCAGGAGCAGTGTCAGGCACAGTGTCAGTGACAAGAGCTGTGTCAGGCGCAGTGTCAGTGCGAGGTGCAGTGTCATGAGCTGTGTCAGTGTCAGGAGCAGTGTCAGGAGCAGTGTCAGTGTCAGGAGCAGTGTGAGGAGCAGTGTCAGTATCAGGACCAGTGTCAGATTCAGGAGCAGTGTCAGGACCAGTGTCAGCGTTAGGAGCAGTGTGAGGAGCTGTGTCAGGAACAACGTCAGTGTCAGTGTCGGGAGCAATGTCAGTGTCAGTGTTACTGTCATGAGCAGTGTCAGCGTCAGTGTCAGGAGCAGTGTCAGGATCAGTGCCAGTGTCAGAAGCAGTGTCAGGAGCAGTGTCAGTGTCAGGAGCAGTGACAGTGTCAGGAGCTGTGTCAGGAGCAGTGTCAGTGTCAGGAGCAGTGTCAGGAGCAGTGTCAGTGTCAGGAGCAGTGTCAGTGTCAGGAGCAGTGTCAGGAGCATGGTCAGGAGCATTGTCAGGATCAGCAGCAGTGTCAGTGTCTGGAGCAGTGTCAGGAGCAGTGTCAGGTTCTGGAGCAGTGCCAGTGTCAGTAGCTGCGTCAGGAGCAGTGTCAGGCGCAGTGTCAGTGACAGGAGCTGTGTCAGGAGCAGTGTCAGTGTCATCACCAGTGTTAGGGACAGTGTCAGGTGCAGTGTCAGTGTCAGGTGCAGTGTCAGGAGCAGTGTCAATAGCAGGAGCAGTGTCAGCATCAGCAGTAGTGTCAGGCGCAGTGTCAGTGCCAGGTGCAGTGTCAGGAGCTGTGTCAGTGTCAGGAGCAGTGTCATTAGCAGTGTCCAGTGTCAGGAGCAGTGTCAGGAGCATTATCAGGATAAGCAGCTGTGACAGTGTCAGCAGCAGTGTCAGGAGTAGTGTCAGTAGCAGTGTCGGTAGCAGTGTCAGGAGCATTGTCAGGATCCGCAGCAGTGTCAGTGTCAGGAGCAGAGTCAGTAGCAGTGAGAGTGTCAGTATAAGGAGCAGTGTCAGTTTCAGGAGCAGTGTCAGAACCAGTGTCAGGAGCATTGTCAGTATCAGCAGCAGTGTCAGTGTCACGAGCAGTGTCAGGAGCAGTGTCAGGAGCAGTGTCAGCGTTAGGAGCTGTGTCCGGACCTGTGCCAGTGCCAGGAGCAGTGTCAGCGTGAGCAGCAGTGTCAGGAACAGTGGCAGGAGCAGTGTCACTATCATGTGCTGTGTCAGGAGCAGTGTCAGTGTCTGGAGAATTGTCACGAGCAGTGTCAGGACCAGTGTCAGCGTTAGGAGCAGTGTGAGGAGCTGTGTCAGGAACAACGTCAGTGTCAGTGTCGGGAGCAATGTCAGTGTCAGTGTCACTGTCATGAGCAGTGTCAGCGTCAGTGTCAGGAGCAGTGTCAGGATCAGTGCCAGTGTCAGAAGCAGTGTCAGGAGCAGTGTCAGTGTCAGGAGCAGTGTCAGGGCCAGCGCCAATGTCAGGAGCAGTGTCAGGAACAGTGCCAGAGTCAGAAGCAGTGTCAGGACAAGTGTCAGTTACAGGAGCAGTGTCAGTGTCAGGATCAGAGTCAGTGTAAGTGTCGGGAGCAGTGTCAGTGTCAGTGTCACTGTAAGGAGCAGTGTCAGTGTTAGGAGCAGTGTCAGGAGCAGTGTCAGTGTCAGGAGCAGTGCAGGATCATTGTTAGAATCAGCAGCAGTGTCTGTGTGAGGAGCTGTGGCAGGAGCAGTGTCAGTGTCAGGAGCAGTGTGAGGACCAGTGTCAGTGTCACGTGCAGTGCCAGGAGCAGTGCCAGTGTCGGTGTCATGTGCTGTGTCAGGAGCAGTGTCAGGTGCAGTGTCAGTGACAGGAGCTGTGTCAGGAGCATTGTCAGTGTCAGCAGCAGTGTCAGGAGTAGTGTCAGTAGCAGTGTCGGTAGCAGTGTCAGGAGCATTGTCAGGATCTGCAGCGGTGTCAGTGCCAGGAGCAGAGTCAGTAGCAGTAAGAGTGTCAGTATAAGGAGCAGTGTCAGTTTCAGGAGCAGTGTCAGAAGCAGTGTCAGGAGCATTTTCAGTATCAGCAGCAGTGTCAGTGTCACGAGCAGTGTCACGAGCAGTGTCAGGAGCAGTGTCAGTGTCAGTCGCAGTGTCAGGAGCAGTGTCAGTGTCAGTATCAGAAGCAGTGTCAGTGTCAGGAGCAGTGACAGTGTCAGGAGCTGTGTCAGCAGCAGTGTCAGTGTCAGGAGCAGTGTCAGGAGCAGTGTCAGTGTCAGGAGCAGTGTCAGTGTCAGGAGCAGTGTCAGGAGCAGTGTCAGTGTCAGGAGCAGTGTCAGTGTCAGGAGCAGTGTCAGGAGCAGTGTCAGGAGCAGTGCCAGGAACAGTGCCAGGAGCAGTGTCAGTGTCAGCAGCAGTGTCAGGAGCAGTTTCAAGAGCAGTGTCAGTGTCAGGAGCATGGTCACGAGCATTGTCAGGATCAGCAGCAGTGTCAGTGTTAGGAGCAGTGTGAGGAGCAGTGTCAGGACCAGTGTCAGCAGCAGTGTCAGTGTCAGGAACAGTGCCAGGAGCAGTGTCAGGGTCAGGAGCAGTGTCAGTGTCAGCAGTAATGTCAGGCGCAGTATCAGTGCCAGGAACAGTGTCAGGAGCTGTGCCAGCGTCAGGAGCAGTGTCATGAGCAGTGTCAGTGTCAGGAGCAGTGTGAGGAGCAGTGTCAGTTGCGGGACCAGTATCAGTTTCAGGAGCAGTGTCAGGACCAGTGTCAGCGTTAGGAGCAGTGTCAGGAGCTGTGTCAGGAACAATGTCAGTGTCTGTGTCGGGAGCAATGTCAGTGTCAGTGTCACTGTCATGAGCAGTGTCAGCGTCAGTGTCAGGAGCAGTGTCAGGAGCATTGTCAGGATCAGCAGCAGCGTCACTGTCAGGAGCAGAGACAGAACCAGCGCCAATGTCAGGAGCAGTCTCAGGAGCAGTGTCAGGAACAGTGCCAGTGTCAGAAGCAGTGTCAGGACAAGTGTCAGTTACAGGGGCAGTGTCAGTGTCAGGATCAGTGTCAGTGTCAGTGTCGGGAGCAGTGTCAGTGTCAGTGTCACTATCATGAGCAGTATCAGTGTCAGTGCCAGGAGCAGTGTCAGTGTCAGTGTCAGGAACTGTGTCAGAAGCTGTTTCAGGAGCAGTGTCAGTATCAGTGTCTGGAGCAGTGTCAGGAGCAGTGTCAGGTTCAGGAGCAGTGTCAGTGTCAGGAGCTGTGTCAGGAGCAGTGTCAGGCGCAGTGTCTGTGACAGGAGCTGTCTCTGGAGCAGTGTCAGTATCAGGAGCAGTGTCAGGAGCAGTGTCAGGAGCAGTGTCAGTCTCAGTGTCTGGAGTAGTGTCTGTGTCAGGTGCAGTGTGAGGAGCAGTGTCAGTGTCAGGAGCAGTGTCAGGGTCAGGACCAGTGTCAGGGTCAGGAGAAGTGTCAGGGCCAGTGCCAGTGTCAGGAGCAGTGTCAGTGTGAGCAGCAGTGTCAGGAACAGTGGCAGGAGCAGTGTCACTGTCAGGAGCTGTGTCAGGAGCAGTGTCAGGCACTGTGTCAGTGACAAGAGCTGTGTCAGGACGAGTGTCAGTGTCAGGAGCAGTGTCAGGAGCAGTGTCAGTAGCAGTGTCAGAGTCAGGAGCAGTGTCAGGACCAGCGCCAATGTCAGGAGTAGTGTCAGGAACAGTGCCAGAGCCAGAAGCAGTGTCAGGACAAGTGTCAGTTACAGGAGCAGTGTCAGTGTCAGGATCAGAGTCAGTGTAAGTGTCGGGAGCAGTGTCAGTGTCAGTGTCACTGTAAGGAGCAGTGTCAGTGTTAGGAGCAGTGTCAGGAGCAGTGTCAGTGTCAGGAGCAGTGCAGGATCATTGTTAGAATCAGCAGCAGTGTGTGTGTGAGGAGCTGTGGCAGGAGCAGTGTCAGTGTCAGGAGCAGTGTGAGGACCAGTGTCAGTGTCACGTGCAGTGCCAGGAGCAGTGCCAGTGTCGGTGTCATGTGCTGTGTCAGGAGCAGTGTCAGGTGCAGTGTCAGTGACAGGAGCTGTGTCAGGAGCATTGTCAGTGTCAGCAGCAGTGTCAGGAGTAGTGTCAGTAGCAGTGTCGGTAGCAGTGTCAGGAGCATTGTCAGGATCTGCAGCGGTGTCAGTGTCAGGAGCAGAGTCAGTAGCAGTAAGAGTGTCAGTATAAGGAGCAGTGTCAGTTTCAGGAGCAGTGTCAGAAGCAGTGTCAGGAGCATTTTCAGTATCAGCAGCAGTGTCAGTGTCACGAGCAGTGTCACGAGCAGTGTCAGGAGCAGTGTCAGTGTCAGTCGCAGTGTCAGGAGCAGTGTCAGTGTCAGTATCAGAAGCAGTGTCAGTGTCAGGAGCAGTGACAGTGTCAGGAGCTGTGTCAGCAGCAGTGTCAGTGTCAGGAGCAGTGTCAGGAGCAGTGTCAGTGTCAGGAGCAGTGTCAGTGTCAGGAGCAGTGTCAGGAGCAGTGTCAGTGTCAGGAGCAGTGTCAGTGTTAGGAGCAGTGTCAGGAGCAGTGTCAGGAGCAGTGCCAGGAACAGTGCCAGGAGCAGTGTCAGTGTCAGCAGCAGTGTCAGGAGCAGTTTCAAGAGCAGTGTCAGTGTCAGGAGCATGGTCACGAGCATTGTCAGGATCAGCAGCAGTGTCAGTGTTAGGAGCAGTGTGAGGAGCAGTGTCAGGACCAGTGTCAGGAGCAGTGTCAGTGTCAGGAACAGTGCCAGGAGCAGTGTCAGGGTCAGGAGCAGTGTCAGTGTCAGCAGTAATGTCAGGCGCAGTATCAGTGCCAGGAACAGTGTCAGGAGCTGTGCCAGCGTCAGGAGCAGTGTCATGAGCAGTGTCAGTGTCAGGAGCAGTGTGAGGAGCAGTGTCAGTTGCGGGACCAGTATCAGTTTCAGGAGCAGTGTCAGGACCAGTGTCAGCGTTAGGAGCAGTGTCAGGAGCTGTGTCAGGAACAATGTCAGTGTCTGTGTCGGGAGCAATGTCAGTGTCAGTGTCACTGTCATGAGCAGTGTCAGCGTCAGTGTCAGGAGCAGTGTCAGGAGCATTGTCAGGATCAGCAGCAGCGTCACTGTCAGGAGCAGAGACAGAACCAGCGCCAATGTCAGGAGCAGTCTCAGGAGCAGTGTCAGGAACAGTGCCAGTGTCAGAAGCAGTGTCAGGACAAGTGTCAGTTACAGGGGCAGTGTCAGTGTCAGGATCAGTGTCAGTGTCAGTGTCGGGAGCAGTGTCAGTGTCAGTGTCACTATCATGAGCAGTATCAGTGTCAGTGCCAGGAGCAGTGTCAGTGTCAGAGTCAGGAACTGTGTCAGAAGCTGTTTCAGGAGCAGTGTCAGTATCAGTGTCTGGAGCAGTGTCAGGAGCAGTGTCAGGTTCAGGAGCAGTGTCAGTGTCAGGAGCTGTGTCAGGAGCAGTGTCAGGCGCAGTGTCTGTGACAGGAGCTGTCTCTGGAGCAGTGTCAGTATCAGGAGCAGTGTCAGGAGCAGTGTCAGGAGCAGTGTCAGTCTCAGTGTCTGGAGTAGTGTCTGTGTCAGGTGCAGTGTGAGGAGCAGTGTCAGTGTCAGGAGCAGTGCCAGGGTCAGGACCAGTGTCAGGGTCAGGAGAAGTGTCAGGGCCAGTGCCAGTGTCAGGAGCAGTGTCAGTGTGAGCAGCAGTGTCAGGAACAGTGGCAGGAGCAGTGTCACTGTCAGGAGCTGTGTCAGGAGCAGTGTCAGGCACTGTGTCAGTGACAAGAGCTGTGTCAGGACGAGTGTCAGTGTCAGGAGCAGTGTCAGGAGCAGTGTCAGTAGCAGTGTCAGAGTCAGGAGCAGTGTCAGGACCAGCGCCAATGTCAGGAGTAGTGTCAGGAACAGTGCCAGAGCCAGAAGCAGTGTCAGGACAAGTGTCAGTTACAGGAGCAGTGTCAGTGTCAGGATCAGAGTCAGTGTAAGTGTCGGGAGCAGTGTCAGTGTCAGTGTCACTGTAAGGAGCAGTGTCACTGTTAGGAGCAGTGTCAGGAGCAGTGTCAGTGTCAGGAGCAGTGCAGGATCATTGTTAGTATCAGCAGCAGTATCTGTGTGAGGAGCTGTGGCAGGAGCAGTGTCAGTGTCAGGACCTGTTTCAGTAGCAGTGTCGGGAACAGTGTCAGTGTCACTGTCAGGAGCAGTGACAGTGTCAGGAGCTGTCTCAGGAGCAGTGTCAGTGTAAGGAGCAGTGCCAGGTGCAGCGTCAGTGTCAGGTGCAGTGTCAGGAGCGTTCTCAGGATCAGTGTCAGTAGCAGTGGCTGGTGCAGTGTCAGTGTCAGGAGCCGTGTCAGGAGCAGTGCCAGGAGCAGTGTCAGTGTCAGGAGCTGTGTCAGGTGTAGTGTCAGGAGCATTGTCAATGTCAGTGTCTGGAGCAGTGTCAGGAGCAGTGTCAGGTTCTGGAGCAGTCTCAGTGTCAGGAGCTGTGTCAGGAGCAGTGTCAGGCGCAGTGTCAGTGACAGGAGCTGTGTCTGGAGCAGTGTCAGTATCAGGAGCAGTGTCAGGAGCAGTGTCAGGAGCAGTGTCAGTCCCAGTGTCTGGAGTAGTGTCTGTGTCAGGAGCAGTGTCAGGCGTAGTGTCAGTGACATGAGCTGTGTCAGTAGCAGTTTCAGTGTCAGCACCTGTGTTAGGAACAGAGTCAGGGGCAGTGTCAGTGTCATTAGCAGTGTCAGGAGCAGTGTCAGTCTCAGCATCAGGAGCAGTGTCAGTGTCAGTAGCAGTGGGAGGAGCAGTGTCAGTGTCAGGAGCAGTGTCATTAGCAGTGTCAGTGTCAGGAGCAGTGTCAGGAGCATTATCAGGATCAGCAGCTGTGACAGTGTCAGCAGCAGTGTCAGGAGTAGTGTCAGTAGCAGTGTCGGTAGCAGTGTCAGGAGCATTGTCAGGATCCGCAGCAGTTTCAGTGTCAGGAGCAGAGTCAGTAGCAGTGAGAGTGTCAGTATCAGGAACAGTGTCAGTTTCAGGAGCAGTGTCAGAAGCAGTGTCAGGAGCATTGTCAGTATCAGCAGCAGTGTCAGTGTCACGAGCAGTGTCAGGAGCAGTGTCAGGAGCAGTGTCAGAGTTAGGAGCAGACTCAGGAGCAGTGTCAGTGCCAGGAGCAGTGTGAGGAGCAGTGTCAGTGTCAGGAACAGTGTCAGTTTCAGGAGCAGTGTCAGGACCAGTGTCAGTGTCAGGAGCAGTGGGAGGAGCAGTGTCAGTGTCAGGAGCAGTGTCATTAGCAGTGTCAGTGTCAGGAGCAGTGTCAGGAGCATGATCAGGATCAGCAGCTGTGACAGTGTCAGCAGCAGTGTCAGGAGTAGTGTCAGTAGCAGTGTCGGTAGCAGTGTCAGGAGCATTGTCAGGATCTGCAGCAGTGTCAGTGTCAGGAGCAGAGTCAGTAGCAGTAAGAGTGTCAGTATAAGGAGCAGTGTCAGTTTCAGGAGCAGTGTCAGAAGCAGTGTCAGGAGCATTTTCAGTATCAGCAGCAGTGTCAGTGTCACGAGCAGTGTCACGAGCAGTGTCAGGAGCAGTGTCAGTGTCAGTCGCAGTGTCAGGAGCAGTGTCAGTGTCAGTATCAGAAGCAGTGTCAGTGTCAGGAGCAGTGACAGTGTCAGGAGCTGTGTCAGCAGCAGTGTCTGTGTCAGGAGCAGTGTCAGGAGCAGTGTCAGTGTCAGGAGCAGTGTCAGTGTCAGGAGCAGTGTCAGGAGCAGTGTCAGTGTCAGGAGCAGTGTCAGTGTCAGGAGCAGTGTCAGGAGCAGTGTCAGGAGCAGTGCCAGCAACAGTGCCAGGAGCAGTGTCAGTGTCAGCAGCAGTGTCAGGAGCAGTTTCACGAGCAGTGTCAGTGTCAGGAGCATGGTCAGGAGCATTGTCAGGATCAGCAGCAGTGTCAGTGTTAGGAGCAGTGTGAGGAGCAGTGTCAGGACCAGTGTCAGGAGCAGTGTCAGTGTCAGGAACAGTGTCAGGAGCAGTGTCAGGGTCAGGAGCAGTGTCAGTGTCAGCAGTAATGTCAGGCGCAGTATCAGCGCCAGGAACAGTGTCAGGAGCTGTGTCAGCGTCAGGAGCAGTGTCATGAGCAGTGTCAGTGTCAGGAGCAGTGTGAGGAGCAGTGTCAGTTGCGGGACCAGTATCAGTTTCAGGAGCAGTGTCAGGACCAGTGTCAGCGTTAGGAGCAGTGTCAGGAGCTGTGTCAGGAACAATGTCAGTGTCTGTGTCGGGAGCAATGTCAGTGTCAGTGTCACTGTCATGAGCAGTGTCAGCGTCAGTGTCAGGAGCAGTGTCAGGAGCATTGTCAGGATCAGCAGCAGCGTCTCTGTCAGGAGCAGAGGCAGAACCAGCGCCAATGTCAGGAGCAGTCTCAGGAGCAGTGTCAGGAACAGTGCCAGTGTCAGAAGCAGTGTCAGGACAAGTGTCAGTTACAGGGGCAGTGTCAGTGTCAGGATCAGTGTCAGTGTCAGTGTCGGGAGCAGTGTCAGTGTCAGTGTCACTATCATGAGCAGTATCAGTGTCAGTGCCAGGAGCAGTGTCAGTGTCAGTGTCAGGAACTGTGTCAGAAGCTGTTTCAGGAGCAGTGTCAGTATCAGTGTCTGGAGCAGTGTCAGGAGCAGCGTCAGTGTCAGTACCAGGAGCAGTCCCTGTGCAGGTGCAGTGTCAGTGGCAGGAGCAGTGTCAGGAACAGTGCCAGTGTCAGAAGCAGTGTGAGGACAAGTGTCAGTTACAGGAGCAGTGTCCGTGTCAGGGTCAGTGTCAGCGTCAGTGTCAGTGTCAGTGTCATCAGTAGTGTCAGTGTCAGTGTCAGGAGTAGTGCCAGTGTCAGAGTCAGTAGCTGTGACAGGAGTAGTGTCAGGAGCAGTGTCAGTGTCAGAAGAAGTGTCAGGAGCAGTGTCAATGTCAGGAGCTGTGTCAGAAGTAGTTGCAGGAGCGGTGCAGTGTCAGTGTCTGGAGCAGTGTCAGGAGCAGTGTCAGGTTCAGGAGCAGTGTCAGTGTCAGGAGCTGTGTCAGGAGCAGTGTCAGGCGCTGTGTCTGTGACAGGAGCTGTCTCTGGAGCAGTGTCAGTATCAGGAGCAGTGTCAGGAGCAGTGTCAGGAGCAGTGTCAGTCTCAGTGTCTGGAGTAGCGTCTGTGTCAGGTGCAGTGTGAGGAGCAGTGTCAGTGTCAGGAGCAGTGTCATTAGGCAGTGTCAGTGTCAGGAGCAGTGTCTGGAGCTGTGTCAGGAACACAGTCAGTGTCAGTGTCGGGAGCAGTGTCAGTCTCAGTATCAGGTGTAGTGTCTGTGTCAGGAGCAGTGTGAGGAGCAGTGTCAGTGTCAGGAGCAGTGTGAGGACCAGTGTCAGTGTCAGGTGTTGTGTCAGGAGCAGTGTCAGGAGCAGTGTCAGTGAGAGTAGCTGAGTCTGGAGCAGTGTCTGTGTCTGGAGCAGTGTCAGGAGCAGTGTCAGGAGCAGGGTCAGTGTCAGGAGCTGTGTCAGGAGCAGTGTCAGTCTCAGGAGCCGTGTCAGCAGCACTGACATGATCAGCAGCAGTGTCTGTGTCAGGAGCAGTGTCAGGAGCAGTGTCAGGAGCTGTGTCAGGAGCAGTGTCAGTCTCAGGTGCAGTGTCAGGAGCATTGTCAGGAGCAGTGTCTGTGTCACAAGCAGCGTCAGGAGCAGTGTCAGGAGCAGTGTCAGTGTCAGGAGCAGTGTCAGGACCAGTGCCATTGTCAGGAGCAGTGTCAGTGTGAGCAGCCGTGTCAGGAACAGTGGCAGGAGCAGTGTCACCGTCACGAGCTGTGTCAGGAGCAGTGTCAGTGTCAGTGTCAGGAGCTGTGTCAGGATCTGTGTCTGGAGCAGTGTCAGTGTCAGAAGCAGTGTCAGGAGCAGTGTCATCGTCAGGAGCTGTGTCAGAAGTAGTTTCAGGAGCAGTGTCAGTGTCAGTGTCTGGAGCATCGTCAGGAGCAGTGTCAGGTTCAGGAGCAGCGTCAGTGTCAGGAGTTGTGTCAGGGGCAGTGTCAGGAGCAGTGTTAGTGACAGTAGCTGTGTCAGGAGCAGTGTCAGTGTCTGGAGCAGTGTCAGGAGCAGTGTCAGGAGCAGCGTCAGTTTCATGAGCTGTGTCAGGAGCAGTGTCATGGAGCAGTGTCAGTGTAGGGAGCAGTGTCAGGAGAAGTGTCACGAGCTGTGTCAGGAGCAGTGTCAGTGTCAGGAGCAGTTTCAGGAGCATTATCAGTATCAGCAGCAGTGTCTGTGTCAGTAGCAGTGTCAGGAGCAGTGTCAGTGTGAGGAGCAGTCTGAGGAGCAGTGTCAGTGACAGGAGCAGTGTCATTGTCAGTGTCACAGTCATCAGCAGTGTCAGCGTCAGTGTCAGGAGCACTGTCAGGAGCATTGTCAGGATCAGCAGCAGCGTCAGTGTCAGGAGCAGTGGTAGCAGCAGTGACAGTGTCAGGAGCAGTGTCAGGTGCAGTGTCAGGAGCTGTGTCAGTGTCAGGAGCAGTGACAGGAGCTGTGCCATGAGCAGTGTCAGTGTCAGGAGCAGTGTCAGGAGCAGTGTCAGGAGCAGTGTCAGTGGCAGCAGCTGTGCCAGGAGCAGTGTCAGTGTCAGGAGCAGTGTCAGGAGCAGTGTCGGCGTCAGGAGCAGTGACAGGAGCAGTGTCGGTGTCAGGAGCAGTGTCAGAAGCAGTGTCAGGAGCAGTGTCATCGTCAGGAGCTGTGTCAGAAGTAGTTTCAGGAGCAGTGTCAGTGTCAGTGTCTGGAGCAGTGTCAGGAGCAGTGTCAGGTTCAGAAGCAGTGTCAGTGTCAGGAGTTGTGTCAGGAGCAGTGTCAGGAGCAGTGTCAGTGTCTGGAGCAACGTCAAGAGCAGTGTCAGTAGCAGTGTCAGGGGCTTTGTCAGGATCAACAGCAGTATCAGTGTCAGGAGCAGTGTCTGTGTCAGGAGCAGGGCCAGGAGCAGTGCCAGGAGCAGTGTCAGTGTCAGGAGCAGTGTCAGGAGCAGTGTCAGGAGCAGTGGCAGGAGCAGTGTCAGTGTCAGTAGCAGTGTCAGGAGCAGTGTCAGTGTCAGTGTCAGGAGCAGCGTCAGTGTCAGGAGCAGTTTCAGGACCAGCGCCAGTGTGAGAAGCAGTGTCAGGACCAGTGCCAGTGACAGGAGCAGTGTCAGTGTCAGGAGCATTGTTCGGAGCAGTGTCTGTGTCAGGAGCAGTGTCAGGAGCATTGTCAGCATCAGCAGCAGTGTCTGTGTCAGGACCAGTGTCAGGAGCAATGTCAGTATCAGGAGCAGTGTGAGCAGCCGTGTCAGGGTCAGGAGCAGTTTCAGGAGCAGTATCAGTATCAGCAGCAGTGTCTGTGTCAGTAGCAGTGTCAGGAGCAGTGTCTGTGTGAAGAGCAGTGTGAGGAGCAGTGTCAGTGACAGGAGCAGTGTCAGTGTCAGTGTCACTGTGATCAGCAGTGTCAGCGTCAGTGTCAGGAGCACTGTCAGGAGCATTGTCAGGATCAGCAGCAGCGTCAGTGTCAGGAGCAGTGGTAGTAGCAGTGACAGTGTCAGGAGCAGTGTCAGGTGCAGTGTCAGGAGCAGTGTCAGTGCCCGGAGCAGTGACTGGAGCTGTGCCATGAGCAGTGTCAGTGTCAGGAGCAGTATCAGGAGCAGTGTCAGGAGCAGTGTCAGTGGCAGGAGCTGCGCCAGAAGCAGTGTCAGTGTCTGGAGCAGTGTCAGGAGCAGTGTCAGCGTCAGGAGCAGTGACAGGAGCAGTGTCGGTGTCAGGAGCAGTGTCAGTGTCAGTATCAGGAGCAGTGTCAGTGTCAGGAGCAGGGCCAGGAGCAGTGCCAGGAGCAGCGTCAGTGTCAGGAGCAGGCTCAGGGTCAGTATCATTGTCAGGACCAGCGTGAGGAGCATTGTCAGTGTCAGGAGCAGTGTGAGGACCAGTGTCAGTGTCAGGAGTTGTGTCAGGAGTTGTGTCACGAGCTGTGTCTGGAGCAGTGTCAGTGTCTGGAGGAGTGTCAGGAGCAGTGTCAGGAGCAGGGTCAGTGTCAGGAGCTGTGTCAGGAGCAGTGTCATGGAGCAGTGTCAGTGTCACGAGCAGTGTCAGTAGAAGTGTCAGGAGCCGTGTCAGGAACAGTGTCAGGAGCAGTGTCAGTCTCAGGAGCCGTGTCAGCAGCACTGACAGGATCAGCAGCAGTGTCTGTGTCAGGAGCAGTGTGAGGAGCAGTGTCAGTGTCTGGAGCAGTGTCAGGAGCAGTGTTAGGTTCAGGAGCAGTGTCAGTGTCAGGAGCTGTGTCTGGAGCAGTTTCAGGAGAAGTGTCAGTGACAGTAGCTTTGTCACGAGCAGTGTCCGTTTCAGCACCAGTGTTAGGAACAGTGGCAAGGGCAGTGTCAGGAGCAGTGTCAGGAGCAGTGTCAGGAGCAGTGTCAGTATCAGGTGCAGTGTCAGGAGCATTGTCAGGAGCAGTGTCTGTGTCACGAGCAGTGTCAGGAGCAGTGTCAGGAGCAGTGTCAGTGTCTGGAGCAGTGTCAGGAGCAGTATCAGGTTCAGGAGCAGTGTCAGTGTCAGGAGTTGTGTCAGGAGCAGTGTCAGTGTCAGGAGCATTGTTAGGAGCAGTGTCTGTGTCACGAGCAGTGTCAGGGGCAGTATCAGGAGCAGTGTCAGTGTCAGGAGCAGTGTCAGGACCAGTGCCAGTGTCAGGAGCGGTGTCAGTGTGAGCAGCCGTGTCAGGAACAGTGGCAGGAGCAGTGTCACCGACACGAGCTGTGTCAGGAGCAGTGTCAGTGTCTGGAGCAACGTCACGAGCAGTGTCAGTAGCAATGTCAGGAGCTTTGTCAGGATCAGCAGCGGTATCAGTGTCAGGAGCAGTGTCAGTGTCAGGAGCAGTGTCAGGAGAATTCTCAGGATCAGCAGCAGTGTCAGTGTCAGGATCAGTGTCAGGAGCAGTGTCATTTACAGGAGCTATTTCAGGAGTTGTGTCAGGTGCAGTATCAGTGTCAGTGTCTGGAGCAGTGTCAAGAGCATTGTCAGGATCAGCAGCAGTGTGAGTGTCAGGAGCAGTGTCAGGAGCAGTGTCAGTGTCAGGAGCAGAATCAGGACCAGCGCCAATGTAAGGAGCAGTGTCAGGACCAGTGCCAGTGTCAGAAGCAGTCTCAGGACAAGTGTCAGTTACAGGAGCAGTGTCAGTGTCAGGATCAGTCTCAGTCTCTGTGCCGGGAGCAGTGTCAGTGTCAGAGTCACTGTCATGAGCAGTGTCAGTGTCAGTGTCAGGAGCAGTGTCAGTGTCAGTGTCAGGAGTTGTGTCAGGAGCAGTGTCAGGAGCAGTGTAAGTGCCTGGAGCAAAGTCACGAGCAGTGTCAGTAGCAGTGTCAGGAGCTTTGTCAGGATCAACAGCAGTATCAGTGTCAGGAGCAGTGTCTGTGTCAGGAGCAGTGCCAGGAGCAGTGCCAGCGTCAGGAGCAGTGTGAGGAGCAGTGTCAGTGTCAGGATCCGTGTCAGTGTCAGTGTCAGGAGCAGTGTCAGGAGAATTCTCAGGATCAGCAGCAGTGTCTGTGTCAGGAGCAGTGTCAGGAGCTGTGTCAGTTACAGGAGCTATTTCAGGAGTTGTGTCAGGTGCAGTATCAGTGTCAGTGTCTGGAGCAGTGTCAAGAGCATTGTCAGGATCAGCAGCGGTGTGAGTGTCAGGAGCAGCGTGAGGAGCAGTGTCAGTGTCAGGAGCTGTGTGAGGATCAGTGTCTGTTTCAGGAGCAGTGTCAGGACCAGTGTCAATGCCAGGAGCAGTGTCAGGTGCAGTGTCAGTGTCAGGAGCAGTGTCAGGAGCAGTGTCAGTGTCAGGAGCAGTGTGAGGAGCCGTGCCAGTGTCAGTTGCATTGTCTGAAGCAGCGTCAGGAGCAGTGGCAGTGTCAGTAGCAGTGTCAGTGTCAGGAGGTGTGTCTGGAGCAGTGTCTGGAGCAGTGTCAGTGTCAGGAGCAGTGTCAGTAGCAGTGAGAGTATCAGTATCAGGAGCAGTGTCAGTTTCAGGAGCAGTGTCAGAAGCAGTGACAGGAGCATTGTCAGTATCAGCAGAAGTGTCTGTGTCAGGAGCACTGTCAGGAGCAGTGTCAGTGTCAGGAGCTGTGTGAGGAGCAGTGTCAGTGTCAGGAGCATTGTTAGGAGCAGTGTCTGTATCACGAGCAGTGTCAGGGGCAGTATCAGGAGCAGTGTCAGTGTCAGGAGCAGTGTCAGGACCAGTGCCAGTGTCAGGAGCAGTGTCCGTGTGAGCAGCCGTGTCAGGAACAGTGGCAGGAGCAGTGTCACCGTCACGAGCTGTGTCAGGAGCAGTGTCAGTGTCTGGAGCAACGTCACGAGCAGTGTCAGTAGCAATGTCAGGAGCTTTGTCAGGATCAGCAGCGGTATCAGTGTCAGGAGCAGTGTCAGTGTCAGGAGCAGTGCCAAGAGCAGTGCCAGTGTCAGGAGCTGTGTGAGGAGCAGTGTCAGTTTCAGGAGCAGTTCCACAAGCAGTGTCAGTGTCAGCAGCAGTGTGACGAGCTGTGCCAGGAGCAGTGTCAGTGTCTGGAGCAATGTCGCGAGCAGTGTCAGGAGCAGTGTCAGGACAAGTGTCAGACACAGGAGCAGTATCAGCGTCAGGATCAGCAGCAGTGTCAGTGTCAGGAGCAGTGTCAGGAGCAGTGTCAGTGTCAGGAGCAGTGTCAGGAGCAGTGCCAGTGTCAGGAGCAGTGTCAGGAGCAGTGTCAGGAGCAGTGTCAGTGTCAGGAGCAGTGTCAGGAGCAGTGTCAGGAGCAGTGACAGGAGCAGTGGCAGGAGCAGTGTCGGTGTCAGGAGCAGTGTCAGAAGCAGTTTCAGGAGCAGTATTAGGTTCAGTAGCAGTGTCTGTGTCTGGAGCAGTGTCATGAGCAGTGTCAGTGTCAGAAGCAGTCTCAGGCCAAGTATCAGTTACAGGAGCAGTGTCAGTGTCAGGATCAGTGTCAGTGTCTGTGCCGGGAGCAGTGACTGTGTCAGTGTCACTGTCATGAGCAGTGTCAGTGTCAGTACCAGGAGCGGTGCCTGTGTCAGGAGCAGTGTCAGTGTCAGTACCAGGAGCAGTGTCAGTGTCAGGAGCAGTGTCAGGAGCAGTGTCAGTGTCAGAAGCTGTGTCAGGAGCAGGGTCAGTGTCAGGATCAGTGACGGGGGCAGTGCCAGTGTCAGTTGCAGTGTCTGGAGCAGCGTCAGGAGCAGTGACAGTGTCAGGAGCAGTGTCAGTGTCAGTACCAGGTGCAGTGTCTGTGTCAGGACCAGCGGCAATGTCAGGAGCAATGTCAGGAGCAGTGTCAGGACCAGCCAGTGTCAGAAGCAGTCTCAGGACAAGTGTTAGACACAGGAGCAGTGTCAGTGTCAGGATCAGTGTCAGTGTCTGTGACGGGACCAGTGTCAGTGTCAGTGTCACAGTCATGAGCAGTGTCAGCATCAGTGTCAGGAGCAGTGTCAGGAGCATTGTCAGGATCAGCAGCAGTATCAGTGTCAGGAGCAGTGTCAGGAGCAGTGTCATGGAGCAGTGTCAGTGCAGGGAGCAGTGTCAGGAGAAGTGTCACGAGCTGTGTCAGGAGCAGTGTCAGTGTCAGGAGCAGTTTCAGGAGCATTATCAGTATCAGCAGCAGTGTCTGTGTCAGTAGCAGTGTCAGGAGCAGTGTCAGTGTGAAGAGCAGTTTGAGGTGTAGTGTCAGTGTCAGGAGCAGTGTCAGTGCCAGGAGCTGTGTCAGGAGCAGTGTCAGTGTCAGGAGGAGTGTCTGGAGCAGTGTCAGGAGCAGTGTCAGTAGCAGTGAGAGTGTCAGTATCAGGAGCAGTGTCAGAAGCAGTGACAGGAGCATTGTCAGTATCAGCAGAAGTGTCTGTGTCAGGAGCAGTGTCAGGAGCAGTGTCAGGAGCAGTGTCAGTGTCAGAAGCTGTGTCAGGAGCAGGGTCAGTGTCAGGATCAGTGTCAGGGGCAGTGTCAGGAGCAGTGTCAGTGTCAGGAGCAGTGTCAGTAGCAGTGAGAGTGACAGTGTCAGGAGCAGTGTCAGTGTCAGTACCACGTGCAGTGTCTGTGTCAGGACCAGCTTCAATGTCAGGCGCAATGTCAGGAGCAGTTTCAGGACCAGCAAGTGTCAGAAGCAGTCTCAGGACAAGTGTCAGACACAGGAGCAGTATCAGTGTCTGTGACGGGAGCAGTGTCAGTGTCTGGAGCAGTGCCAGGGGCATTGTCAGGATCAGCAGCAGTATCAGTGTCAGGAGCAGTGTCAGGAGCAGTGTCAGGAGCAGTGTCAGTGTCAGAAGCAGTTTCAGGAGCAGTATTAGGTTCAGCAGCAGTGTCAGTGTCAGGAGCAGTGTCAGGAGCATTTTCAGTGGCAGGAGCAGTGTCAGTGTCACGAGCTGTCTCAGGAGCAGTGTCAGTGTCTGGAGCAATGTCGCGAGCAGTGTCAGGAGCAGTGTCAGTGTCAGGAGCAGGGTCAATTTCAGGAGCTGTGTCAGGAGCAGTGTCATGGAGCAGTGTCAGTGTAGGGAGCAGTGTCAGGAGAAGTGTCACGAGCTGTGTCTGGAGCAGTGTCAGTGTCAGGAGCAGTTTCAGGAGCATTATCAGTATCAGCAGCAGTGTCTGTGTCAGTAGCAGTGTCAGGAGCAGTGTCAGTGTGAAGAGCAGTCTGAGGAGCAGTGTCAGTGACAGGAGCAGTGTCAGTGTCAGTGTCACTGTCATCAGCAGTGCCAAAGTCAGTGTCAGGAGCACTGACAGGAGCATTGTCAGGATCAGCAGCAGCGTCAGTGTCAGGAGCAGTGGTAGCAGCAGTGACAGTGTCAGGAGCAGTGTCAGGTGCAGTGTCAGGAGCAGTGTCAGTGTCAGGAGCAGTGTCAGTGTCAGGAGCAGTGACAGGAGCTGTGCCATGAGCAGTGTCAGTGTCAGGAGCAGTGTCAGGAGCAGTGTCAGGAGCTGTGTCAGGAGCAGGGTCAGTTTCAGGAGCAGTGTCAGTGTCAGGAGCAGTGACAGGAGCTGTGCCATGAGCAGTGTCAGTGTCAGGAGCAGTGTCTGGAGCAGTGTCAGGAGCAGTGTCATGAGCAGGGTCAGTTTCAGGAGCTGTGTCAGGTGCAGTGTCATGGAGCAGTGTCAGTGTAGGGAGCAGTGACAGGAGAAGTGTCACGGGCTGTGTCAGGAGCAGTGTCAGTGTCAGGAGCAGTCTCAGGAGCATTATCAGTATCAGCAGCAGTGTCTGTGTCAGTAGCAGTGTCAGGAGCAGTGTCAGTGTGAAGAGCAGTCTGAGGAGCAGTGTCAGTGACAGGAGCAGTGTCAGTGTCAGTGTCACTGTCATCAGCAGTATCAGCGTCAGTGTCAGGAGCACTGTCTGGAGCATTGTCAGGATCAGCAGCAGCGTCAGTGTCAGGAGCAGTGGTAGCAGCAGTGACAGTGTCAGGAGCAGTGTCAGGTGCAGTGTCAGGAGCAGTGTCAGTGTCAGGAGCAGTGTCAGTGTCAGGAGCAGTGACAGGAGCTGTGCCATGAGCAGTGTCAGTCTCAGGAGCAGTGTCAGGAGCAGTGTCAGTCTCAGGTGCAGTGTCAGGAGCATTGTCAGGATCAGCAGCAGTGTCTGTGTCTGAAGCAGTGTCATGAGCAGTGTCAGTGTCTGTGCCGGGAGCAGTGACTGTGTCAGTGTCACTGTCATGAGCAGTGTCAGTGTCAGTACCAGGAGCGGTGCCTGTGTCAGGAGCAGTGTCAGTGTCAGTACCAGGAGCAGTGCCTGTGTCAGGAGCAGTTTCAGGAGCCGTGTCAGGAGCAGTGCCAGGAGCAGTGTCAGAGTCAGTATCAGGAGCAGCGTCAGTGTCAGGAGCAGTGCCAGGACCAGTGTCAGTGTCAGGAGCAGTGTCAGGACAAGTGCCATTGTCAGGAGCAGTGTCAGTGTGAGCAGCCGTGTCAGGAACAGTGGCAGGAGCAGTGTCACCGTCACGAGCTGTGTCAGGAGCAGTGTCAGTGTCTGGAGCAACGTCACGAGCAGTGTCAGTAGCAGTGTCAGGAGCTTTGTCAGGATCAGCAGCAGTGTCAGTGTCAGGAGCAGTGCCAGGAGCATTGCCAGTGTCAGGTGCAGTGTCAGGAGCAGTGTCAGTGTCAGGAGCAGCGACAGGAGCTGTGCCATGAGCAGTGTCATTGTCAGGAGCAGTGTCAGGAGCAGTGTCAGGAGCAGTGTCAGTGGCAGGAACTGTGCCAGGAGCAGTGTCAGTGTCAGGAGCAGTGTCAGGAGCAGTGTCAGCGTCAGGAGCAGTGACAGGCGCAGTGTCGGTGTCAGGAGCAGTGTCAGTGTCAGCATCAGGAGCAGTGTCAGTGTCAGGAGCAGTGCCAGGAGCAGTGCCTGGAGCAGCGTCAGTGTCAGGAGCAGTCTCAGGGGCAGTATCATTGTCAGGACCAGCGTGAGGAGCAGTGTCAGTGCCAGGAGCAGTGTGAGGACCAGTGTCACTGTCAGGAGTTGTGTCAGGAGCAGTGTCAGAAGCAGTGTCAGTGACAGTAGCTGTGTCTGGAGCAGTGTCAGTGTCTGGAGCAGTGTCAGGAGCAGTGTCAGGAGCAGGGTCAGTGTCACGAGCTGTGTCAGGAGCAGTGTCATGGAGCAGTGTCAGTGTCACGAGCAGTGTCAGGAGAAGTGTCAGGAGCAGTGTCAGAAGCAGTGTCAGGTGCAGTGTCAGACTCAGGAGCCGTGTCAGCAGCACTGACAGGGTCAGCAGCAGTGTCTGTGTCAGGAGCAGTGTCAGGAGCAGCGTCAGGAGCAGTGACAGGAGCAGTGTCAGTGTCAGCATCAGGAGCAGCGTCAGTGTCAGGAGCAGTTCCAGGAGCAGTGTCAGTGTCAGGAGGAGTGTCCGGAGCAGTTTGAGGTGTAGTGTCAGTGTCAGGAGCAGTGTCAGTGCCAGGAGCTGTGTCAGGAGCAGTGTCAGTGTCAGGAGGAGTGTCTGGAGCAGTGTCAGGAGCAGTGTCAGTAGCAGTGAGAGTGTCAGTATCAGGAGCAGTGTCAGAAGCAGTGACAGGAGCATTGTCAGTATCAGCAGAAGTGTCTGTGTCAGGAGCAGTGTCAGGAGCAGTGTCAGTGTCAGAAGCTGTGTCAGGAGCAGGGTCAGTGTCAGGATCAGTGTCAGGGGCAGTGTCAGGAGCAGTGTCAGTGTCAGGAGCAGTGTCAGTAGCAGTGAGAGTGACAGTGTCAGGAGCAGTGTCAGTGTCAGTACCACGTGCAGTGTCTGTGTCAGGACCAGCTTCAATGTCAGGCGCAATGTCAGGAGCAGTTTCAGGACCAGCAAGTGCCAGAAGCAGTCTCAGGACAAGTGTCAGACACAGGAGCAGTATCAGTGTCTGTGACGGGAGCAGTGTCAGTGTCTGGAGCAGTGCCAGGGGCATTGTCAGGATCAGCAGCAGTATCAGTGTCAGGAGCAGTGTCAGGAGCAGTGTCAGGAGCAGTGTCAGTGTCAGAAGCAGTTTCAGGAGCAGTATTAGGTTCAGCAGCAGTGTCAGTGTCAGGAGCAGTGTCAGGAGCATTGTCAGTGGCAGGAGCAGTGTCAGTGTCACGAGCTGTCTCAGGAGCAGTGTCAGTGTCTGGAGCAATGTCGCGAGCAGTGTCAGGAGCAGTGTCAGTGTCAGGAGCAGGGTCAATTTCAGGAGCTGTGTCAGGAGCAGTGTCATGGAGCAGTGTCAGTGTAGGGAGCAGTGTCAGGAGAAGTGTCACGAGCTGTGTCAGGAGCAGTGTCAGTGTCAGGAGCAGTTTCAGGAGCATTATCAGTATCAGCAGCAGTGTCTGTGTCAGTAGCAGTGTCAGGAGCAGTGTCAGTGTGAAGAGCAGTCTGAGGAGCAGTGTCAGTGACAGGAGCAGTGTCAGTGTCAGTGTCACTGTCATCAGCAGTGTCAACGTCAGTGTCAGGAGCACTGACAGGAGCATTGTCAGGATCAGCAGCAGCGTCAGTGTCAGGAGCAGTGGTAGCAGCAGTGACAGTGTCAGGAGCAGTGTCAGGTGCAGTGTCAGGAGCAGTGTCAGTGTCAGGAGCAGTGTCAGTGTCAGGAGCAGTGACAGGAGCTGTGCCATGAGCAGTGTCAGTGTCAGGAGCAGTGTCAGGAGCAGTGTCAGGAGCTGTGTCAGGAGCAGGGTCAGTTTCAGGAGCAGTGTCAGTGTCAGGAGCAGTGACAGGAGCTGTGCCATGAGCAGTGTGAGTGTCGGGAGCAGTGTCTGGAGCAGTGTCAGGAGCAGTGTCAGGAGCAGGGTCAGTTTCAGGAGCTGTGTCAGGTGCAGTGTCATGGAGAAGTGTCAGTGTAGGGAGCAGTGACAGGAGAAGTGTCACGAGCTGTGTCAGGAGCAGTGTCAGTGTCAGGAGCAGTTTCAGGAGCATTATCAGTATCAGCAGCAGTGTCTGTGTCAGTAGCAGTGTCAGGAGCAGTGTCAGTGTGAAGAGCAGTCTGAGGAGCAGTGTCAGTGACAGGAGCAGTGTCAGTGTCAGAGTCACTGTCATCAGCAGTGTCAGCGTCAGTGTCAGGAGCACTGTCTGGAGCATTGTCAGGATCAGCAGCAGCGTCAGTGTCAGGAGCAGTGGTAGCAGCAGTGACAGTGTCAGGAGCAGTGTCAGGTGCAGTGTCAGGAGCAGTGTCAGTGTCAGGAGCAGTGTCAGTGTCAGGAGCAGTGACAGGAGCTGTGCCATGAGCAGTGTCAGTGTCAGGAGCAGTGTCAGGAGCAGTGTCAGGAGCAGTGTCATCGTCAGGAGCTGTGTCAGAAGTAGTTTCAGGAGCAGTGTCAGGAGCAGTGTCAGGTTCAGGAGCAGTGTCAGTGTCAGGAGTTGTGTCAGGAGCAGTGTCAGGAGCAGCGTCAGTGACAGTAGCTGTGTCAGGAGCAGTGTCAGTGTCTGGAGCAGTGTCAGGAGCAGTGTCAGGAGCAGGGTCAGTTTCAGGAGCTGTGTCAGGTGCAGTGTCATGGAGCAGTGTCACTGTAGGGAGCAGTGACAGGATAAGTGTCACGGGCTGTGTCAGGAGCAGTGTCAGTGTCAGGAGCAGTTTCAGGAGCATTTTCAGTATCAGCAGCAGTGTCTGTGTCAGTAGCAGTGTCAGGAGCAGTGTCAGTGTGAAGAGCAGTCTGAGGAGCAGTGTCAGTGACAGGAGCAGTGTCAGTGTCAGTGTCACTGTCATCAGCAGTGTCAGCGTCAGTGTCAGGAGCACTGTCTGGAGCATTGTCAGGATCAGCAGCAGTGTCAGTGTCAGGAGCAGTGGTAGCAGCAGTGACAGTGTCAGGAGCAGTGTCAGGTGCAGTGTCAGGAGCAGTGTCAGTGTCAGGAGCAGTGTCAGTGTCAGGAGCAGTGACAGGAGCTGTGCCATGAGCAGTGTCAGTCTCAGGAGCAGTGTCAGGAGCAGTGTCAGGTGCAGTGTCAGTGGCAGGAGCTGTGCCAGGAGCAGTGTCAGTGTCAGGAGCAGTGTCAGGAGCAGTGCCAGCGTCAGGAGCAGTGACAGGAGCAGTGTCGGTGTCAGGAGCAGTGACAGTGTCAGCATCAGGAGCAGTGTCAGTGTGAGGAGCAGTGCCAGGAGCAGTGCCAGGAGCAGCGTCAGTGTCAGGAGCAGTCTCAGGTGCAGTATCATTGTCAGGACCAGCGTGAGGAGCAGTGTCACTGTCAGGAGCAGTGTGAGGACCAGTGTCAGTGTCAGGAGTTGTGTCAGGAGCAGTGTCAGGAGCAGTGTCAGTGACAGTAGCTGTGTCTGGAGCAGTGTCAGTGTCTGGAGCAGTGTCAGGAGCAGTGTCAGGAGCAGGGTCAGTGTCACGAGCTGTGTCAGGAGCAGTGTCATGGAGCAGTGTCAGTGTCACGAGCAGTGTCAGGAGAAGTGTCAGGAGCAGTGTCAGAAGCAGTGTCAGGTGCAGTGTCAGACTCAGGAGCCGTGTCAGCAGCACTGACAGGGTCAGCAGCAGTGTCTGTGTCAGGAGCAGTGTCAGGAGCAGCGTCAGGAGCAGTGACAGGAGCAGTGTCAGTGTCAGCATCAGGAGCAGCGTCAGTGTCAGGAGCAGTTCCAGGAGCAGTGTCAGTGTCAGGAGGAGTGTCCGGAGCAGTTTGAGGTGTAGTGTCAGTGTCAGGAGCAGTGTCAGTGCCAGGAGCTGTGTCAGGAGCAGTGTCAGTGTCAGGAGGAGTGTCTGGAGCAGTGTCAGGAGCAGTGTCAGTAGCAGTGAGAGTGTCAGTATCAGGAGCAGTGTCAGAAGCAGTGACAGGAGCATTGTCAGTATCAGCAGAAGTGTCTGTGTCAGGAGCAGTGTCAGGAGCAGTGTCAGTGTCAGAAGCTGTGTCAGGAGCAGGGTCAGTGTCAGGATCAGTGTCAGGGGCAGTGTCAGGAGCAGTGTCAGTGTCAGGAGCAGTGTCAGTAGCAGTGAGAGTGACAGTGTCAGGAGCAGTGTCAGTGTCAGTACCACGTGCAGTGTCTGTGTCAGGACCAGCTTCAATGTCAGGCGCAATGTCAGGAGCAGTTTCAGGACCAGCAAGTGCCAGAAGCAGTCTCAGGGCAAGTGTCAGACACAGGAGCAGTATCAGTGTCTGTGACGGGAGCAGTGTCAGTGTCTGGAGCAGTGCCAGGGGCATTGTCAGGATCAGCAGCAGTATCAGTGTCAGGAGCAGTGTCAGGAGCAGTGTCAGGAGCAGTGTCAGTGTCAGGAGCAGTTTCAGGAGCATTATCAGTTTCAGCAGCAGTGTCTGTGTCAGTAGCAGTGTCAGGAGCAGTGTCAGTGTGAAGAGCAGTCTGAGGAGCAGTGGCAGTGACAGGAGCAGTGTCAGTGTCAGTGTCACTGTCATCAGCAGTGTCAGCGTCAGTGTCAGGAGCACTGTCTGGAGCATTGTCAGGATCAGCAGCAGCGTCAGTGTCAGGAGCAGTGGTAGCAGCAGTGACAGTGTCAGGAGCAGTGTCAGTGTCAGGAGCAGTGTCAGTGTCAGGAGCAGTGACAGGAGCTGTGCCATGAGCAGTGTCAGTGTCAGGAGCAGTGTCAGGAGCAGTGTCAGGAGCAGTGTCATCGTCAGGAGCTGTGTCAGAAGTAGTTTCAGGAGCAGTGTCAGGAGCAGTGTCAGGTTCAGGAGCAGTGTCAGTGTCAGGAGTTGTGTCAGGAGCAGTGTCAGGAGCAGTGTCAGTGACAGTAGCTGTGTCAGGAGCAGTGTCAGTGTCTGGAGCAGTGTCAGGAGCAGTGTCAGGAGCAGGGTCAGTTTCAGGAGCTGTGTCAGGAGCAGTGTCATGGAGCAGTGTCAGTGTAGGGAGCAGTGTCAGGAGAAGTGTCACGAGCTGTGTCAGGAGCAGTGTCAGTGTCAGGAGCAGTTTCAGGAGCATTATCAGTATCAGCAGCAGTGATTGTGTCAGTAGCAGTGTCAGGAGCAGTGTCAGTGTGAAGAGCAGTCTGAGGAGCAGTGTCAGTGACAGGAGCAGTGTCAGTGTCAGTGTCACTGTCATCAGCAGTGCCAACGTCAGTGTCAGGAGCACTGACAGGAGCATTGTCAGGATCAGCAGCAGCGTCAGTGTCAGGAGCAGTGGTAGCAGCAGTGACAGTGTCAGGAGCAGTGTCAGGTGCAGTGTCAGGAGCAGTGTCAGTGTCAGGAGCAGTGTCAGTGTCAGGAGCAGTGACAGGAGCTGTGCCATGAGCAGTGTCAGTGTCAGGAGCAGTGTCAGGAGCAGTGTCAGGAGCTGTGTCAGGAGCAGGGTCAGCTTCAGGAGCAGTGTCAGTGTCAGGAGCAGTGACAGGAGCTGTGCCATGAGCAGTGTCAGTGTCAGGAGCAGTGTCAGTGTCAGGAGCAGTGTCAGGAGCAGGGTCAGTTTCAGGAGCTGTGTCAGGTGCAGTGTCATGGAGCAGTGTCAGTGTAGGGAGCAGTGACAGGATAAGTGTCACGGGCTGTGTCAGGAGCAGTGTCAGTGTCAGGAGCAGTGTCAGGAGCCGTGTCAGGAGCAGTGTCAGGAGCAGTGTCAGTCTCAGGAGCCGTGTCAGGAGCATTGTCAGTAGCAGTGTCTGTGTCACGTGCAGTGTCAGGAGCAGTGTCAGGAGCAGTGTCAGTGTAAGGAGCAGTATCAGGACCAGTGCCATTGTCAGGAGCAGTGTCAGTGTGAGCAGCCGTGTCAGGAACAGTGGCAGGAGCAGTGTCACCGTCACGAGCTGTGTCAGGAGCAGTGTCAGCGTCTGGAGCAACGTCACGAGCAGTGTCAGTAGCAGTGTCAGGAGCTTTGTCAGGATCAACAGCAGTGTCAGTGCCAGGAGCAGAGCCAGAAGCAGTGCCAGTGTCAGGAGCAGTGTGAGGAGCAGTGTCAGTGTCAGGATCCGTGTCAGTGTCAGTGTCAGGAGCAGTGTCAGGGGAATTCTCAGGATCAGCAGCAGTGTCAGTGTCAGGAGCAGCGTCAGGAGCAGTGTCAGTTACAGGAGCTTTTTCAGGAGTTGTGTCAGGTGCAGTATCAGTGTCAGTGTCTGGAGCAGTGTCAAGAGCACTGTCAGGATCAGCAGCAGTGTGAGTGTCAGGAGCAGTGTCAGTAGCAGTGAGAGTGTCAGTATCAGGAGCAGTGTCAGTTTCAGGAGCAGTGTCAGAAGCAGTGTCAGGAGCATTGTCAGTATCAGCAGCGGTGTCTGTGTCAGGAGTAGTGTCAGGAGCAGTGTCAGTGTCTGGAGCAGAGTCAGGACCAGCGCCAATGTAAGGAGCAGTGTCAGGACCAGTGTCAGTGTCAGAAGCAGTCTCAGGACAAGTGTCAGTTACAGGAGCAGTGTCAGTGTCAGGATCAGTCTCAGTCTCTGTGCCGGGAGCAGTGTCAGTGTCAGAGTCACTGTCATGAGCAGTGTCAGTGTCAGTGTCAGGAGCAGTGTCAGTGTCAGTGTCAGGTGCTGTGTCAGGAGCTGTGTCAGGAGCAGTGTCAGTGTCAGAAGCAGTGTCAGGAGCAGTGTCCGTTTCAGCAGCAGTGTTAGGAACAGTGGCAGGGGCAGTGTCAGTGTCAGGAGCAATGTCAGGAGCAGTGTCAGGAGCAGTGTCAGGAGCAGTGTCAGGAGCATTGTCAGTCTCAGGTGCAGTGTCAGGAGCATTGTCAGTAGCAGTGTCTGTGTCACGAGCAGTGTCAGGAGCAGTGGCAGGAGCTGTGTCTGTGTCAGGAGCAGTGTCAGGACCAGTGCCATTTTCAGGAGCTGTGTCAGTGTGAGCAGCCGTGTCAGGAACAGTGGCAGGAGCAGTGTCACCGTCACGAGCTGTGTCAGGAGCAGTGTCAGTGTCTGGAGCAACGTCACGAGCAGTGTCAGTAGCAGTGTCAGGAGCTTTGTCAGGATCAGCAGCAGTGTCAGTGTCAGGAGCAGTGCCAGGAGCAGTGCCAGTATCAGGAGCAGTGTGAGGAGCAGTGTCAGTGTCAGGATCCGTGTCAGTGTCAGTGTCAGGAGCAGTGTCAGGGGAATTCTCAGGATCAGCAGCAGTGTCAGTGTCAGGAGCAGTGTCAGTCTCAGGAGCCGTGTCAGGAGCATTGTCAGTAGCAGTGTCTGTGTCACGTGCAGTGTCAGGAGCAGTGTCAGGAGAAGTGTCAGTGTAAGGAGCAGTGTCAGGACCAGTGCCATTGTCAGGAGCAGTGTCAGTGTGAGCAGCCGTGTCAGGAACAGTGGCAGGAGCAGTGTCACCGTCACGAGCTGTGTCAGGAGCAGTGTCAGCGTCTGGAGCAACGTCACGAGCAGCGACAGTAGCAGTGTCAGGAGCTTTGTCAGGATCAGCAGCAGTGTCAGTGCCAGGAGCAGAGCCAGAAGCAGTGCCAGTGTCAGGAGCAGTGTGAGGAGCAGTGTCAGTGTCAGGATCCGTGTCAGTGTCAGTGTCAGGAGCAGTGTCAGGGGAATTCTCAGGATCAGCAGCAGTGTCAGTGTCAGGAGCAGTGTCAGGAGCAGTGTCAGTTACAGGAGCTTTTTCAGGAGTTGTGTCAGGTGCAGTATCAGTGTCAGTGTCTGGAGCAGTGTCAAGAGCACTGTCAGGATCAGCAGCAGTGTGAGTGTCAGGAGCAGTGTCAGTAGCAGTGAGAGTGTCAGTATCAGGAGCAGTGTCAGTTTCAGGAGCAGTGTCAGAAGCAGTGTCAGGAGCATTGTCAGTATCAGCAGCAGTGTCTGTGTCAGGAGTAGTGTCAGGAGCAGTGTCAGTGTCAGGAGCAGAGTCAGGACCAGCGCCAATGTAAGGAGCAGTGTCAGGACCAGTGCCAGTGTCAGAAGCAGTCTCAGGACAAGTGTCAGTTACAGGAGCAGTGTCAGTGTCAGGATCAGTCTCAGTCTCTGTGCCGGGAGCAGTGTCAGTGCCAGAGTCACTGTCATGAGCAGTGTCAGTGTCAGTGTCAGGAGCAGTGTCAGTGTCAGTGTCAGGAGCTGTGTCAGGAGCTGTGTCAGGAGCAGTGTCAGTGTCAGAAGCAGTGTCAGGAGCAGTGTCCGTTTCAGCAGCAGTGTTAGGAACAGTGGCAGGGGCAGTGTCAGTGTCAGGAGCAATGTCAGAAGCAGTGTCAGGAGCAGTGTCAGGAGCAGTGTCAGGAGCATTGTCAGTCTCAGGTGCAGTGTCAGGAGCATTGTCAGTAGCAGTGTCTGTGTCACGAGCAGTGTCAGGAGCAGTGACAGGAGCTGTGTCAGTGTCAGGAGCAGTGTCAGGACCAGTGCCATTTTCAGGAGCTGTGTCAGTGTGAGTAGCCGTGTCAGGAACAGTGGCAGGAGCAGTGTCACCGTCACGAGCTGTGTCAGGAGCAGTGTCAGTGTCTGGAGCAACGTCACGAGCAGTGTCAGTAGCAGTGTCAGGAGCTTTGTCAGGATCAGCAGCAGTGTCAGTGTCAGGAGCAGTGCCAGGAGCAGTGCCAGTGTCAGGAGCAGTGTGAGGAGCAGTGTCAGTGTCAGGATCCGTGTCAGTGTCAGTGTCAGGAGCAGTGTCAGGGGAATTCTCAGGATCAGCAGCAGTGTCAGTGTCAGGAGCAGTGTCAGGAGCAGTGTCAGTTACAGGAGCTATTTCAGGAGTTGTGTCAGGTGCAGTATCAGTGTCAGTGTCTGGAGCAGTGTCAAGAGCATTGTCAGGATCAGCAGCAGTGTGTGTGTCAGGAGCAGTGTCAGTAGCAGTGAGAGTGTCAGTATCAGGAGCAGTGTCAGAAGCAGTGTCAGGAGCATTGTCAGTATCAGCAGCAGTGTCTGTGTCAGGAGCAGTGTCAGGAGCAGTGTCAGTGTCAGGAGCAGAGACAGGACCAGCGCCAATGTAAGGAGCAGTGTCAGGACCAGTGCCAGTGTCAGAAGCAGTCTCAGGACAAGTGTCAGTTACAGGAGCAGTGTCAGTGTCAGGATCACTCTCAGTCTCTGTGCCGGGAGCAGTGTCGGTGTCAGAGTCACTGTCATGAGCAGTGTCAGTGTCAGTGTCAGGAGCAGTGTCAGTGTCAGTGTCAGGAGCTGTGTCAGGAGCTGTGTCAGGAGCAGTGTCAGTGTCAGAAGCAGTGTCAGGAGCAGTGTCATCGTCAGGAGCTGTGTCAGAAGTAGTTTCAGGAGCAGTGTCAGGAGCAGTGTCAGGTTCAGGAGCAGTGTCAGTGTCAGGAGTTGTGTCAGGAGCAGTGTCAGGAGCAGTGTCAGTGACAGTAGCTGTGTCAGGAGCAGTGTCAGTGTCTGGAGCAGTGTCAGGAGCAGTGTCAGGAGCAGGGTCAGTTTCAGGAGCTGTGTCAGGAGCAGTGTCATGGAGCAGTGCCAGTGTAGGGAGCAGTGTCAGGAGAAGTGTCACGAGCTGTGTCAGGAGCAGTGTCAGTGTCAGGAGCAGTGACAGGAGCTGTGCCATGAGCAGTGTCAGTGTCGGGAGCAGTGTCTGGAGCAGTGTCAGGAGCAGTGTCAGGAGCAGGGTCAGTTTCAGGAGCTGTGTCAGGTGCAGTGTCATGGAGCAGTGTCAGTGTAGGGAGCAGTGTCAGGAGAAGTGTCACGAGCTGTGTCAGGAGCAGTGTGAGTGTCAGGAGCAGTTTCAGGAGCATTATCAGTATCAGCAGCAGTGATTGTGTCAGTAGCAGTGTCAGGAGCAGTGTCACTGTGAAGAGCAGTCTGAGGAGCAGTGTCAGTGACAGGAGCAGTGTCAGTGTCAGTGTCACTGTCATCAGCAGTGCCAAAGTCAGTGTCAGGAGCACTGACAGGAGCATTGTCAGGATCAGCAGCAGCGTCAGTGTCAGGAGCAGTGGTAGCAGCAGTGACAGTGTCAGGAGCAGTGTCAGGTGCAGTGTCAGGAGCAGTGTCAGTGTCAGGAGCAGTGTCAGTGTCAGGAGCAGTGACAGGAGCTGTGCCATGAGCAGTGTCAGTGTCAGGAGCAGTGTCAGGAGCAGTGTCAGGAGCTGTGTCAGGAGCAGGGTCAGTTTCAGGAGCAGTGTCAGTGTCAGGAGCAGTGACAGGAGCTGTGCCATGAGCAGTGTCAGTGTCAGGAGCAGTGTCTGGAGCAGTGTCTGGAGCAGTGTCAGGAGCAGTGTCAGGAGCAGGGTCAGTTTCAGGAGCTGTGTCAGGTGCAGTGTCATGGAGCAGTGTCAGTGTAGGGAGCAGTGACAGGAGAAGTGTCACGGGCTGTGTCAGGAGCAGTGTCAGTGTCAGGAGCAGTCTCAGGAGCATTATCAGTATCAGCAGCAGTGTCTTTGTCAGTAGCAGTGTCAGGAGCAGTGTCAGTGTGAAGAGCAGTCTGAGGAGCAGTGTCAGTGACAGGAGCAGTGTCAGTGTCAGTGTCACTGTCATCAGCAGTGTCAGCGTCAGTGTCAGGAGCACTGTCTGGAGCATTGTCAGGATCAGCAGCAGCGTCAGTGTCAGGAGCAGTGGTAGCAGCAGTGACAGTGTCAGGAGCAGTGTCAGGTGCAGTGTCAGGAGCAGTGTCAGTGTCAGGAGCAGTGTCAGTGTCAGGAGCAGTGACAGGAGCTGTGCCATGAGCAGTGTCAGTGTCAGGAGCAGTGTCAGTGTCAGGAGCAGTGTCAGGAGCAGGGTCAGTTTCAGGAGCTGTGTCAGGTGCAGTGTCATGGAGCAGTGTCACTGTAGGGAGCAGTGACAGGATAAGTGTCACGGGCTGTGTCAGGAGCAGTGTCAGTGTCAGGAGCAGTTTCAGGAGCATTATCAGTATCAGCAGCAGTGTCTGTGTCAGTAGCAGTGTCAGGAGCAGTGTCAGTGTGAAGAGCAGTCTGAGGAGCAGTGTCAGTGACAGGAGCAGTGTCAGTGTCAGTGTCACTGTCATCAGCAGTGTCAGCGTCAGTGTCAGGAGCACTGTCTGGAGCATTGTCAGGATCAGCAGCAGTGTCAGTGTCAGGAGCAGTGGTAGCAGCAGTGACAGTGTCAGGAGCAGTGTCAGGTGCAGTGTCAGGAGCAGTGTCAGTGTCAGGAGCAGTGTTCGTGTCAGGAGCAGTGACAGGAGCTGTGCCATGAGCAGTGTCAGTCTCAGGAGCAGTGTCAGGAGCAGTGTCAGGTGCAGTGTCAGTGGCAGGAGCTGTGCCAGGAGCAGTGTCAGTGTCAGGAGCAGTGTCAGGAGCAGTGCCAGCGTCAGGAGCAGTGACAGGAGCAGTGTCGGTGTCAGGAGCAGTGACAGTGTCAGCATCAGGAGCAGTGTCAGTGTGAGGAGCAGTGCCAGGAGCAGTGCCAGGAGCAGCGTCAGTGTCAGGAGCAGTCTCAGGTGCAGTATCATTGTCAGGACCAGCGTGAGGAGCAGTGTCACTGTCAGGAGCAGTGTGAGGAGCAGTGTCAGTGTCTGGAGCAGTGTCAGGAGCAGTGTCAGGAGCAGGGTCAGTGTCACGAGCTGTGTCAGGAGCAGTGTCATGGAGCAGTGTCAGTGTCACGAGCAGTGTCAGGAGAAGTGTCAGGAGCAGTGTCAGAAGCAGTGTCAGGTGCAGTGTCAGACTCAGGAGCCGTGTCAGCAGCACTGACAGGGTCAGCAGCAGTGTCTGTGTCAGGAGCAGTGTCAGGAGCAGCGTCAGGAGCAGTGACAGGAGCAGTGTCAGTGTCAGCATCAGGAGCAGCGTCAGTGTCAGGAGCAGTTCCAGGAGCAGTGTCAGTGTCAGGAGGAGTGTCCGGAGCAGTTTGAGGTGTAGTGTCAGTGTCAGGAGCAGTGTCAGTGCCAGGAGCTGTGTCAGGAGCAGTGTCAGTGTCAGGAGGAGTGTCTGGAGCAGTGTCAGGAGCAGTGTCAGTAGCAGTGAGAGTGTCAGTATCAGGAGCAGTGTCAGAAGCAGTGACAGGAGCATTGTCAGTATCAGCAGAAGTGTCTGTGTCAGGAGCAGTGTCAGGAGCAGTGTCAGTGTCAGAAGCTGTGTCAGGAGCAGGGTCAGTGTCAGGATCAGTGTCAGGGGCAGTGTCAGGAGCAGTGTCAGTGTCAGGAGCAGTGTCAGTAGCAGTGAGAGTGACAGTGTCAGGAGCAGTGTCAGTGTCAGTACCACGTGCAGTGTCTGTGTCAGGACCAGCTTCAATGTCAGGCGCAATGTCAGGAGCAGTTTCAGGACCAGCAAGTGCCAGAAGCAGTCTCAGGGCAAGTGTCAGACACAGGAGCAGTATCAGTGTCTGTGACGGGAGCAGTGTCAGTGTCTGGAGCAGTGCCAGGGGCATTGTCAGGATCAGCAGCAGTATCAGTGTCAGGAGCAGTGTCAGGAGCAGTGTCAGGAGCAGTGTCAGTGTCAGGAGCAGTTTCAGGAGCATTATCAGTTTGAGCAGCAGTGTCTGTGTCAGTAGCAGTGTCAGGAGCAGTGTCAGTGTGAAGAGCAGTCTGAGGAGCAGTGGCAGTGACAGGAGCAGTGTCAGTGTCAGTGTCACTGTCATCAGCAGTGTCAGCGTCAGTGTCAGGAGCACTGTCTGGAGCATTGTCAGGATCAGCAGCAGCGTCAGTGTCAGGAGCAGTGGTAGCAGCAGTGACAGTGTCAGGAGCAGTGTCAGGTGCAGTGTCAGGAGCAGTGTCAGTGTCAGGAGCAGTGTCAGTGTCAGGAGCAGTGACAGGAGCTGTGCCATGAGCAGTGTCAGTGTCAGGAGCAGTGTCAGGAGCAGTGTCAGGAGCAGTGTCATCGTCAGGAGCTGTGTCAGAAGTAGTTTCAGGAGCAGTGTCAGGAGCAGTGTCAGGTTCAGGAGCAGTGTCAGTGTCAGGAGTTGTGTCAGGAGCAGTGTCAGGAGCAGTGTCAGTGACAGTAGCTGTGTCAGGAGCAGTGTCAGTGTCTGGAGCAGTGTCAGGAGCAGTGTCAGGAGCAGGGTCAGTTTCAGGAGCTGTGTCAGGAGCAGTGTCATGGAGCAGTGTCAGTGTAGGGAGCAGTGTCAGGAGAAGTGTCACGAGCTGTGTCAGGAGCAGTGTCAGTGTCAGGAGCAGTTTCAGGAGCATTATCAGTATCAGCAGCAGTGATTGTGTCAGTAGCAGTGTCAGGAGCAGTGTCAGTGTGAAGAGCAGTCTGAGGAGCAGTGTCAGTGACAGGAGCAGTGTCAGTGTCAGTGTCACTGTCATCAGCAGTGCCAACGTCAGTGTCAGGAGCACTGACAGGAGCATTGTCAGGATCAGCAGCAGCGTCAGTGTCAGGAGCAGTGGTAGCAGCAGTGACAGTGTCAGGAGCAGTGTCAGGTGCAGTGTCAGGAGCAGTGTCAGTGTCAGGAGCAGTGTCAGTGTCAGGAGCAGTGACAGGAGCTGTGCCATGAGCAGTGTCAGTGTCAGGAGCAGTGTCAGGAGCAGTGTCAGGAGCTGTGTCAGGAGCAGGGTCAGTTTCAGGAGCAGTGTCAGTGTCAGGAGCAGTGACAGGAGCTGTGCCATGAGCAGTGTCAGTGTCAGGAGCAGTGTCAGTGTCAGGAGCAGTGTCAGGAGCAGGGTCAGTTTCAGGAGCTGTGTCAGGTGCAGTGTCATGGAGCAGTGTCAGTGTAGGGAGCAGTGACAGGATAAGTGTCACGGGCTGTGTCGGGAGCAGTGTCAGTGTCAGGAGCAGTGTCAGGAGCCGTGTCAGGAGCAGTGTCAGGAGCAGTGTCAGTCTCAGGAGCCGTGTCAGGAGCATTGTCAGTAGCAGTGTCTGTGTCACGTGCAGTGTCAGGAGCAGTGTCAGGAGCAGTGTCAGTGTAAGGAGCAGTATCAGGACCAGTGCCATTGTCAGGAGCAGTGTCAGTGTGAGCAGCCGTGTCAGGAACAGTGGCAGGAGCAGTGTCACCGTCACGAGCTGTGTCAGGAGCAGTGTCAGCGTCTGGAGCAACGTCACGAGCAGTGTCAGTAGCAGTGTCAGGAGCTTTGTCAGGATCAACAGCAGTGTCAGTGCCAGGAGCAGAGCCAGAAGCAGTGCCAGTGTCAGGAGCAGTGTGAGGAGCAGTGTCAGTGTCAGGATCCGTGTCAGTGTCAGTGTCTGGAGCAGTGCCAGGGGCATTGTCAGGATCAGCAGCAGTATCAGTGTCAGGAGCAGTGTCAGGAGCAGTGTCAGGAGCAGTGTCAGTGTCAGAAGCAGTTTCAGGAGCAGTATTAGGTTCAGCAGCAGTGTCAGTGTCAGGAGCAGTGTCAGGAGCATTGTCAGGGGCAGGAGCAGTGTCAGTGTCACGAGCTGTCTCAGGAGCAGTGTCAGTGTCTGGAGCAATGTCGCGAGCAGTGTCAGGAGCAGTGTCAGTGTCAGGAGCAGGGTCAATTTCAGGAGCTGTGTCAGGAGCAGTGTCATGGAGCAGTGTCAGTGTAGGGAGCAGTGTCAGGAGAAGTGTCACGAGCTGTGTCAGGAGCAGTGTCAGTGTCAGGAGCAGTTTCAGGAGCATTATCAGTATCAGCAGCAGTGTCTGTGTCAGTAGCAGTGTCAGGAGCAGTGTCAGTGTGAAGAGCAGTCTGAGGAGCAGTGTCAGTGACAGGAGCAGTGTCAGTGTCAGTGTCACTGTCATCAGCAGTGTCAACGTCAGTGTCAGGAGCACTGACAGGAGCATTGTCAGGATCAGCAGCAGCGTCAGTGTCAGGAGCAGTGGTAGCAGCAGTGACAGTGTCAGGAGCAGTGTCAGGTGCAGTGTCAGGAGCAGTGTCAGTGTCAGGAGCAGTGTCAGTGTCAGGAGCAGTGACAGGAGCTGTGCCATGAGCAGTGTCAGTGTCAGGAGCAGTGTCAGGAGCAGTGTCAGGAGCTGTGTCAGGAGCAGGGTCAGTTTCAGGAGCAGTGTCAGTGTCAGGAGCAGTGACAGGAGCTGTGCCATGAGCAGTGTGAGTGTCGGGAGCAGTGTCTGGAGCAGTGTCAGGAGCAGTGTCAGGAGCAGGGTCAGTTTCAGGAGCTGTGTCAGGTGCAGTGTCATGGAGAAGTGTCAGTGTAGGGAGCAGTGACAGGAGAAGTGTCACGAGCTGTGTCAGGAGCAGTGTCAGTGTCAGGAGCAGTTTCAGGAGCATTATCAGTATCAGCAGCAGTGTCTGTGTCAGTAGCAGTGTCAGGAGCAGTGTCAGTGTGAAGAGCAGTCTGAGGAGCAGTGTCAGTGACAGGAGCAGTGTCAGTGTCAGTGTCACTGTCATCAGCAGTGTCAGCGTCAGTGTCAGGAGCACTGTCTGGAGCATTGTCAGGATCAGCAGCAGCGTCAGTGTCAGGAGCAGTGGTAGCAGCAGTGAGAGTGTCAGGAGCAGTGTCAGGTGCAGTGTCAGGAGCAGTGTCAGTGTCAGGAGCAGTGTCAGTGTCAGGAGCAGTGACAGGAGCTGTGCCATGAGCAGTGTCAGTGTCAGGAGCAGTGTCAGGAGCAGTGTCAGGAGCAGTGTCATCGTCAGGAGCTGTGTCAGAAGTAGTTTCAGGAGCAGTGTCAGGAGCAGTGTCAGGTTCAGGAGCAGTGTCAGTGTCAGGAGTTGTGTCAGGAGCAGTGTCAGGAGCAGTGTCAGTGACAGTAGCTGTGTCAGGAGCAGTGTCAGTGTCTGGAGCAGTGTCAGGAGCAGTGTCAGGAGCAGGGTCAGTTTCAGGAGCTGTGTCAGGAGCAGTGTCATGGAGCAGTGTCAGTGTAGGGAGCAGTGTCAGGAGAAGTGTCACGAGCTGTGTCAGGAGCAGTGTCAGTGTCAGGAGCAGTTTCAGGAGCATTATCAGTATCAGCAGCAGTGATTGTGTCAGTAGCAATGTCAGGAGCAGTGTCAGTGTGAAGAGCAGTCTGAGGAGCAGTGTCAGTGACAGGAGCAGTGTCAGTGTCAGTGTCACTGCCATCAGCAGTGCCAACGTCAGTGTCAGGAGCACTGACAGGAGCATTGTCAGGATCAGCAGCAGCGTCAGTGTCAGGAGCAATGGTAGCAGCAGTGACAGTGTCAGGAGCAGTGTCAGGTGCAGTGTCAGGAGCAGTGTCAGTGTCAGGAGCAGTATTCGTGTCAGGAGCAGTGACAGGAGCTGTGCCATGAGCAGTGTCAGTCTCAGGAGCAGTGTCAGGAGCAGTGTCAGGTGCAGTGTCAGTGGCAGGAGCTGTGCCAGGAGCAGTGTCAGTGTCAGGAGCAGTGTCAGGAGCAGTGCCAGCGTCAGGAGCAGTGACAGGAGCAGTGTCGGTGTCAGGAGCAGTGACAGTGTCAGCATCAGGAGCAGTGTCAGTGTGAGGAGCAGTGCCAGGAGCAGTGCCAGGAGCAGCGTCAGTGTCAGGAGCAGTCTCAGGTGCAGTATCATTGTCAGGACCAGCGTGAGGAGCAGTGTCACTGTCAGGAGCAGTGTGAGGACCAGTGTCAGTGTCAGGAGTTGTGTCAGGAGCAGTGTCAGGAGCAGTGTCAGTGACAGTAGCTGTGTCTGGAGCAGTGTCAGTGTCTGGAGCAGTGTCAGGAGCAGTGTCAGGAGCAGGGTCAGTGTCACGAGCTGTGTCAGGATCAGTGTCATGGAGCAGTGTCAGTGTCACGAGCAGTGTCAGGAGAAGTGTCAGGAGCAGTGTCAGAAGCAGTGTCAGGTGCAGTGTCAGACTCAGGAGCCGTGTCAGCAGCACTGACAGCGTCAGCAGCAGTGTCTGTGTCAGGAGCAGTGTCAGGAGCAGCGTCAGGAGCAGTGACAGGAGCAGTGTCAGTGTCAGCATCAGGAGCAGCGTCAGTGTCAGGAGCAGTTCCAGGAGCAGTGTCAGTGTCAGGAGGAGTGTCCGGAGCAGTTTGAGGTGTAGTGTCAGTGTCAGGAGCAGTGTCAGTGCCAGGAGCTGTGTCAGGAGCAGTGTCAGTGTCAGGAGGAGTGTCTGGAGCAGTGTCAGGAGCAGTGTCAGTAGCAGTGAGAGTGTCAGTATCAGGAGCAGTGTCAGAAGCAGTGACGGGAGCATTGTCAGTATCAGCAGAAGTGTCTGTGTCAGGAGCAGTGTCAGGAGCAGTGTCAGTGTCAGAAGCTGTGTCAGGAGCAGGGTCAGTGTCAGGATCAGTGTCAGGGGCAGTGTCAGGAGCAGTGTCAGTGTCAGGAGCAGTGTCAGTAGCAGTGAGAGTGACAGTGTCAGGAGCAGTGTCAGTGTCAGTACCACGTGCAGTGTCTGTGTCAGGACCAGCTTCAATGTCAGGCGCAATGTCAGGAGCAGTTTCAGGACCAGCAAGTGCCAGAAGCAGTCTCAGGGCAAGTGTCAGACACAGGAGCAGTATCAGTGTCTGTGACGGGAGCAGTGTCAGTGTCTGGAGCAGTGCCAGGGGCATTGTCAGGATCAGCAGCAGTATCAGTGTCAGGAGCAGTGTCAGGAGCAGTGTCAGGAGCAGTGTCAGTGTCAGGAGCAGTTTCAGGAGCATTATCAGTTTCAGCAGCAGTGTCTGTGTCAGTAGCAGTGTCAGGAGCAGTGTCAGTGTGAAGAGCAGTCTGAGGAGCAGTGGCAGTGACAGGAGCAGTGTCAGTGTCAGTGTCACTGTCATCAGCAGTGTCAGCGTCAGTGTCAGGAGCACTGTCTGGAGCATTGTCAGGATCAGCAGCAGCGTCAGTGTCAGGAGCAGTGGTAGCAGCAGTGACAGTGTCAGGAGCAGTGTCAGGTGCAGTGTCAGGAGCAGTGTCAGTGTCAGGAGCAGTGTCAGTGTCAGGAGCAGTGACAGGAGCTGTGCCATGAGCAGTGTCAGTGTCAGGAGCAGTGTCAGGAGCAGTGTCAGGAGCAGTGTCATCGTCAGGAGCTGTGTCAGAAGTAGTTTCAGGAGCAGTGTCAGGAGCAGTGTCAGGTTCAGGAGCAGTGTCAGTGTCAGGAGTTGTGTCAGGAGCAGTGTCAGGAGCAGTGTCAGTGACAGTAGCTGTGTCAGGAGCAGTGTCAGTGTCTGGAGCAGTGTCAGGAGCAGTGTCAGGAGCAGGGTCAGTTTCAGGAGCTGTGTCAGGAGCAGTGTCATGGAGCAGTGTCAGTGTAGGGAGCAGTGTCAGGAGAAGTGTCACGAGCTGTGTCAGGAGCAGTGTCAGTGTCAGGAGCAGTTTCAGGAGCATTATCAGTATCAGCAGCAGTGATTGTGTCAGTAGCAGTGTCAGGAGCAGTGTCAGTGTGAAGAGCAGTCTGAGGAGCAGTGTCAGTGACAGGAGCAGTGTCAGTGTCAGTGTCACTGTCATCAGCAGTGCCAACGTCAGTGTCAGGAGCACTGACAGGAGCATTGTCAGGATCAGCAGCAGCGTCAGTGTCAGGAGCAGTGGTAGCAGCAGTGACAGTGTCAGGAGCAGTGTCAGGTGCAGTGTCAGGAGCAGTGTCAGTGTCAGGAGCAGTGTCAGTGTCAGGAGCAGTGACAGGAGCTGTGCCATGAGCAGTGTCAGTGTCAGGAGCAGTGTCAGGAGCAGTGTCAGGAGCTGTGTCAGGAGCAGGGTCAGTTTCAGGAGCAGTGTCAGTGTCAGGAGCAGTGACAGGAGCTGTGCCATGAGCAGTGTCAGTGTCAGGAGCAGTGTCAGTGTCAGGAGCAGTGTCAGGAGCAGGGTCAGTTTCAGGAGCTGTGTCAGGTGCAGTGTCATGGAGCAGTGTCAGTGTAGGGAGCAGTGACAGGATAAGTGTCACGGGCTGTGTCAGGAGCAGTGTCAGTGTCAGGAGCAGTGTCAGGAGCCGTGTCAGGAGCAGTGTCAGGAGCAGTGTCAGTCTCAGGAGCCGTGTCAGGAGCATTGTCAGTAGCAGTGTCTGTGTCACGTGCAGTGTCAGGAGCAGTGTCAGGAGCAGTGTCAGTGTAAGGAGCAGTATCAGGACCAGTGCCATTGTCAGGAGCAGTGTCAGTGTGAGCAGCCGTGTCAGGAACAGTGGCTGGAGCAGTGTCACCGTCACGAGCTGTGTCAGGAGCAGTGTCAGCGTCTGGAGCAACGTCACGAGCAGTGTCAGTAGCAGTGTCAGGAGCTTTGTCAGGATCAACAGCAGTGTCAGTGCCAGGAGCAGAGCCAGAAGCAGTGCCAGTGTCAGGAGCAGTGTGAGGAGCAGTGTCAGTGTCAGGATCCGTGTCAGTGTCAGTGTCAGGAGCAGTGTCAGGGGAATTCTCAGGATCAGCAGCAGTGTCAGTGTCAGGAGCAGCGTCAGGAGCAGTGTCAGTTACAGGAGCTTTTTCAGGAGTTGTGTCAGGTGCAGTATCAGTGTCAGTGTCTGGAGCAGTGTCAAGAGCACTGTCAGGATCAGCAGCAGTGTGAGTGTCAGGAGCAGTGTCAGTAGCAGTGAGAGTGTCAGTATCAGGAGCAGTGTCAGTTTCAGGAGCAGTGTCAGAAGCAGTGTCAGGAGCATTGTCAGTATCAGCAGCGGTGTCTGTGTCAGGAGTAGTGTCAGGAGCAGTGTCAGTGTCTGGAGCAGAGTCAGGACCAGCGCTAATGTAAGGAGCAGTGTCAGGACCAGTGTCAGTGTCAGAAGCAGTCTCAGGACAAGTGTCAGTTACAGGAGCAGTGTCAGTGTCAGGATCAGTCTCAGTCTCTGTGCCGGGAGCAGTGTCAGTGTCAGAGTCACTGTCATGAGCAGTGTCAGTGTCAGTGTCAGGAGCAGTGTCAGTGTCAGTGTCAGGCGCTGTGTCAGGAGCTGTGTCAGGAGCAGTGTCAGTGTCAGAAGCAGTGTCAGGAGCAGTGTCCGTTTCAGCAGCAGTGTTAGGAACAGTGGCAGGGGCAGTGTCAGTGTCAGGAGCAATGTCAGGAGCAGTGTCAGGAGCAGTGTCAGGAGCAGTGTCAGGAGCATTGTCAGTCTCAGGTGCAGTGTCAGGAGCATTGTCAGTAGCAGTGTCTGTGTCACGAGCAGTGTCAGGAGCAGTGGCAGGAGCTGTGTCAGTGTCAGGAGCAGTGTCAGGACCAGTGCCATTTTCAGGAGCTGTGTCAGTGTGAGCAGCCGTGTCAGGAACAGTGGCAGGAGCAGTGTCACCGTCACGAGCTGTGTCAGGAGCAGTGTCAGTGTCTGGAGCAACGTCACGAGCAGTGTCAGTAGCAGTGTCAGGAGCTTTGTCAGGATCAGCAGCAGTGTCAGTGTCAGGAGCAGTGCCAGGAGCAGTGCCAGTATCAGGAGCAGTGTGAGGAGCAGTGTCAGTGTCAGGATCCGTGTCAGTGTCAGTGTCAGGAGCAGTGTCAGGGGAATTCTCAGGATCAGCAGCAGTGTCAGTGTCAGGAGCAGTGTCAGGAGCAGTGTCAGTTACACGAGCTATTTCAGGAGTTGTGTCAGGTGCAGTATCAGTGTCAGTGTCTGGAGCAGTGTCAAGAGCATTGTCAGGATCAGCAGCAGTGTGTGTGTCAGGAGCTGTGTCAGTAGCAGTGAGAGTGTCAGTATCAGGAGCAGTGCCAGAAGCAGTGTCAGGAGCATTGTCAGTATCAGCAGCAGTGTCTGTGTCAGGAGCAGTGTCAGGAGCAGTGTCAGTGTCAGGAGCAGAGACAGGACCAGCGCCAATGTAAGGAGCAGTGTCAGGACCAGTGCCAGTGTCAGAAGCAGTCTCAGGACAAGTGTCAGTTACAGGAGCAGTGTCAGTGTCAGGATCAGTCTCAGTCTCTGTGCCGGGAGCAGTGTCAGTGTCAGAGTCACTGTCATGAGCAGTGTCAGTGTCAGTGTCAGGAGCAGTGTCAGTGTCAGTGTCAGGAGCTGTGTCAGGAGCTGTGTCAGGAGCAGTGTCAGTGTCAGAAGCAGTGTCAGGAGCAGTGTCATCGTCAGGAGCTGTGTCAGAAGTAGTTTCAGGAGCAGTGTCAGGAGCAGTGTCAGGTTCAGGAGCAGTGTCAGTGTCAGGAGTTGTGTCAGGAGCAGTGTCAGGAGCAGTGTCAGTGACAGTGGCTGTGTCAGGAGCAGTGTCAGTGTCTGGAGCAGTGTCAGGAGCAGTGTCAGGAGCAGGGTCAGTTTCAGGAGCTGTGTCAGGAGCAGTGTCATGGAGCAGTGTCAGTGTAGGGAGCAGTGTCAGGAGAAGTGTCACGAGCTGTGTCAGGAGCAGTGTCAGTGTCAGGAGCAGTGACAGGAGCTGTGCCATGAGCAGTGTCAGTGTCGGGAGCAGTGCCTGGAGCAGTGTCAGGAGCAGTGTCAGGAGCAGGGTCAGTTTCAGGAGCTGTGTCAGGTGCAGTGTCATGGAGCAGTGTCAGTGTAGGGAGCAGTGACAGGAGAAGTGTCACGAGCTGTGTCAGGAGCAGTGTCAGTGTCAGCAGCAGTTTCAGGAGCATTATCAGTATCAGCAGCAGTGTCTGTGTCAGTAGCAGTGTCAGGAGCAGTGTCAGTGTGAAGAGCAGTCTGAGGAGCAGTGTCAGTGACAGGAGCAGTGTCAGTGTCAGTGTCACTGTCATCAGCAGTGTCAGCGTCAGTGTCAGGAGCACTGTCTGGAGCATTGTCAGGATCAGCAGCAGCGTCAGTGTCAGGAGCAGTGGTAGCAGCAGTGACAGTGTCAGGAGCAGTGTCAGGTGCAGTGTCAGGAGCAGTGTCAGTGTCAGGAGCAGTGTCAGTGTCAGGAGCAGTGACAGGAGCAGTGCCATGAGCAGTGTCAGTGTCAGGAGCAGTGTCAGGAGCAGTGTCAGGAGCAGTGTCAGTGGCAGGAGCTGTGCCAGGAGCAGTGTCAGTGTCAGGAGCAGTGTCAGGAGCAGTGCCAGCGTCAGGAGCAGTGTCAGTGTCAGTGTCAGGAGCTGTGTCAGGAGCTGTGTCAGGAGCAGTGTCAGTGTCAGAAGCAGTGTCAGGAGCAGTGTCATCGTCAGGAGCTGTGTCAGAAGTAGTTTCAGGAGCAGTGTCAGGAGCAGTGTCAAGTTCAGGAGCAGTGTCAGTGTCAGGAGTTGTGTCAGGAGCAGTGTCAGGAGCAGTGTCAGTGACAGTAGCTGTGTCAGGAGCAGTGTCAGTGTCTGGAGCAGTGTCAGGAGCAGTGGTAGCAGCAGTGACAGTGTTAGGAGCAGTGTCAGGTGCAGTGTCAGGAGCAGTGTCAGTGTCAGGAGCTGTGTCAGTGTCAGGAGCAGTGACAGGAGCAGTGCCATGAGCAGTGTCAGTGTCAGGAGCAGTGTCAGGAGCAGTGCCAGCGTCAGGAGCAGTGACAGGAGCAGTGTCGGTGTCAGGAGCAGTGTCAGTGTCAGCATCAGGAGCAGTGTCAGTGTGAGGAGCAGTGCCAGGAGCAGTGCCAGGAGCAGCGTCAGTGTCAGGAGCAGTCTCAGGTGCAGTATCATTGTCAGGACCAGCGTGAGGAGCAGTGTCACTGTCATGAGCAGTGTGAGGACCAGTGTCAGTGTCAGGAGTTGTGTCAGGAGCTGTGTCAGGAGCAGTGTCAGTGACAGTAGCTGTGTCTGGAGCAGTGTCAGTGTCTGGAGCAGTGTCAGGAGCAGTGTCAGGAGCAGGGTCAGTGTCAGGAGCTATGTCAGGAGCAGTGTCAGGAGCAGTGTCAGTGTGAAGAGCAGTCTGAGGAGCAGTGTCAGTGACAGGAGCAGTGTCAGTGTCAGTGTCACTGTCATCAGCAGTGTCAGCGTCAGTGTCAGGAGCACTGTCAGGAGCATTGTCAGGATCAGCAGCAGCGTCAGTGTCAGGAGCAGTGGTAGCAGCAGTGACAGTGTGAGCAGCAGTGTCAGGAACAGTGGCAGGTGCAGTGTCAGTGTCACGAGCTGTCTCAGGAGCAGTGTCAGTGTCTGGAGCAATGTCGCGAGCAGTGTCAGGAGCAGTGTCAGTGTCAGTAGCAGTGTGAGTGTCAGGAGCAGCGTGAGGAGCAGTGTCAGTGTCAGGAGCTGTGTGAGGATCAGTGTCTGTTTCAGGAGCAGTGTCAGGACCAGTGTCAATGCCAGGAGCAGTGTCAGGTGCAGTGTCAGTGTCAGGAGCAGTGTCAGGAGCCGTGTCAGGAGCAGTGTCAGGAGCAGTGTCAGTCTCAGGAGCCGTGTCAGGAGCATTCTCAGTAGCAGTGTCTGTGTCACGAGCAGTGTCAGGAGCAGTGTCAGGAGCAGTGTCAGTGTCAGGAGCAGTGTCAGGGCCAGTGCCATTGTCAGGAGCAGTGTCAGTGTGAGCAGCCGTGTCAGGAACAGTGGCAGGAGCAGTGTCACCGTCACGAGCTGTGTCAGGAGCAGTGTCAGTGTCTGGAGCAACGTCACGAGCAGTGTCAGTAGCAGTGTCAGGAGCTTTGTCAGGATCAGCAGCAGTGTCAGTGCCAGGAGCAGAGCCAGGAGCAGTGCCAGTGTCAGGAGCAGTGTGAGGAGCAGTGTCAGTGTCAGGATCCGTGTCAGTGTCAGTGTCAGGAGCAGTGTCAGGGGAATTCTCAGGATCAGCAGCAGTGTCAGTGTCAGGAGCAGTGTCAGGAGCAGTGTCAGTTACAGGAGCTTTTTCAGGAGTTGTGTCAGGTGCAGTATCAGTGTCAGTGTCTGGAGCAGTGTCAAGAGCACTGTCAGGATCAGCAGCAGTGTGAGTGTCAGGAGCAGTGTCAGTAGCAGTGAGAGTGTCAGTATCAGGAGCAGTGTCAGTTTCAGGAGCAGTGTCAGACGCAGTGTCAGGAGCATTGTCAGTATCAGCAGCAGTGTCTGTGTCAGGAGCAGTGTCAGGAGCAGTGTCAGTGTCAGGAGCAGAGTCAGGACCTGCGCCAATGTAAGGAGCAGTGTCAGGACCAGTGCCAGTGTCAGAAGCAGTCTCAGGACAAGTGTCAGTTACAGGAGCAGTGTCAGTGTCAGGATCAGTCTCAGTCTCTGTGCCGGGAGCAGTGTCAGTGTCAGAGTCACTGTCATGAGCAGTGTCAGTGTCAGTGTCAGGAGCAGTGTCAGTGTCAGTGCCAGGAGCTGTGTCAGGAGCTGTGTCAGGAGCAGTGTCAGTGACAGAAGCAGTGTCAGGAGCAGTGTCATCGTCAGGAGCTGTGTCAGAAGTAGTTTCAGGAGCAGTGTCAGGAGCAGTGTCAGTGACAGTAGCTGTGTCAGGAGCAGTGTCAGTGTCTGGAGCAGTGTCAGGAGCAGTGTCAGGAGCAGGGTCAGTTTCAGGAGCTGTGTCAGGAGCAGTGTCATGGAGCAGTGTCAGTGTAGGGAGCAGTGTCAGGAGAAGTGTCACTAGCTGTGTCAGGAGCAGTGTCAGTGTCAGGAGCAGTTTCAGGAGCATTATCAGTATCAGCAGCAGTGTCTGTGTCAGTAGCAGTGTCAGGAGCAGTGTCAGTGTGAAGAGCAGTCTGAGGACCAGTGTCAGTGACAGGAGCAGTGTCACTGTCAGTGTCACTGTCATCAGCAGTGTCAGCGTCAGTGTCAGGAGCACTGTCTGGAGCATTGTCAGGATCAGCAGCAGCGTCAGTGTCAGGAGCAGTGGTAGCAGCAGTGACAGTGTGAGGAGGAGTGTCAGGTGCAGTGTCAGGAGCTGTGTCAGTGTAGGGAGCAGTGCCAGGAGCAGTGCCAGTAGCAGCGTCAGTGTCAGGAGCAGTCTCAGGTGCAGTATCATTGTCAGGACCAGCGTGAGGAGCAGTGTCAGTGTCAGGAGCAGTCTGAGGACCAGTGTCAGTGTCAGGAGTTGTGTCAGGAGCAGTGTCAGGAGCAGTGTCAGTGACAGTAGCTGTGTCTGGAGCAGTGTCAGGAGCAGGGTGAGTGTCAGGAGCTGTGTCAGGAGCAGTGTCATGGAGCAGTGTCAGTGTCACGAGCAGTGTCAGGAGAAGTGTCAGGAGCCGTGTCAGGAGCAGTGTCAGGAGCAGTGTCAGTCTCAGGAGCCGTGACAGCAGCACTGTCAGGATCAGCAGCAGTGTCTGTGTCAGGAGCAGTGTGAGGAGCAGTGTCAGTGTCTGGAGCAGTCTCAGGAGCAGTGTTAGGTACAGGAGCAGTGTCAGTGTCAGGAGCTGTGTCTGGAGCAGTTTCAGGAGCAGTGTCAGTGAAAGTAGCTTTGTCACGAGCAGTGTCCGTTTCAGCAGCAGTGTTAGGTACAGTGGCAGGGGCAGTGTCAGTGTCAGGAGCAGTGTCAGGAGCAGTGTCAGGAGCAGTGTCAGTCTCAGGTGCAGTGTCAGCGGCATTGTCAGGATCAGCAGCAGGGTCTGTGTCTGGAGCAGTGTCATGAGCAGTGTCAGTGTCTGGAGCAGTGTCAGGAGCAGTGTTAGGTTCAGTAGCAGTGTCCGCGTCACGAGCAGTGTCAGGAGCAGTGTCAGGAGCAGCGTCAGGACCAGTGCCAGTGTCAGAAGGAGTCTCAGGCCAAGTGTCAGTTACAGGAGCAGTGTCAGTGTCAGGATCAGTGTCAGTGTCTGTGCCGGGAGCAGTGACTGTGTCAGGAGCAGTGTCAGTGTCAGTACCAGCAGCAGTGCCTGTGTCAGGAGCAATTTCAGGAGCAGTGTCAGGAGCAGTGCCAGGAGCAGTGTCAGAGTCAGTATCAGGAGCAGCGTCAGTGTCAGGAGCAGTGCCAGGAGCAGTGTCAGTGTCAGGAGCAGTGTCAGGAGCAGTGTCAGTGTCAGAAGCTGTGTCAGGAGCAGGGTCAGTGTCAGGATCAGTGACGGGGGCAGTGCCAGTGTTAGTTGCAGTGTCTGGAGCAGCGTCAGGAGCAGTGACAGTGTCAGGAGCAGTGTCAGTGTCAGTACCAGGTGCAGTGTCTGTGTCACGACCAGCGGCAATGTCAGGAGCAATGTCAGGAGCAGTGTCAGGACCAGCCAGTGTCAAAAGCAGCCGCAAGAGAAGTGTTAGACACAGGCCCCAGTGTCAGTGTCAGGAGCAGTGTCAGTTTCAGGAGCAGTGTCAGGAGCAGTGTCAGGAGCAGTGTCAGTGGCAGGAGCTGCGCCAGGGGTAGTGTTAGTGTCAGGAGCAGTGTCAGGAGCAGTGTCAGCGTCAGGAGCAGTGACAGGAGCAGTGACTGTGTCAGGAGCAGTGTCAGTGTCAGTACCCTGGAGCAGTGCCTGTGTCAGGAGCAATTTCAGGAGCAGTGTCAGGAGCATAGTCAGTATCAGCAGCAGTGTCTGTGTCAGGAGCAGTGTCAGGAACAGTGTCAGTGTCAGGAGCAGAGTCAGGACCAGCGCCAATGTAAGGAGCAGTGTCAGGACCAGTGCCAGTGTCAGAAGCAGTCTCAGGACAAGTGTCAGTTACAGGAGCAGTGTCAGTGTCAGGATCAGTCTCAGTCTCTGTGCCGGGAGCAGTGTCAGGAGCTGTGTCAGGAGCAGTGTCAGTCTCAGAAGCAGTGTCAGGAGCAGTGTCATCGTCAGGAGCTGTGTCAGAAGTAGTTTCAGGAGCAGTGTCAGTGTCAGTGTCTGGAGCAGTGTCTGGAGCAGTGTCAGGTTCAGGAGCAGTGTCAGTGTCAGGAGTTGTGTCAGGAGCAGTGTCAGGAGCAGCGTCAGTGACAGTAGCTGTGTCAGGAGCAGTGTCAGTGTCTGGAGCAGTCTCAGGGGCAGTATCACAGTCAGGACCAGAGTGAGGGGCAGTGTCAGTGCCAGGAGCAGTGTCAGGTGCAGTGTCAGTGTCAGGAGCAGTGTCAGGAGCAGTGTCAGTGTCAGGAGCAGTGTGAGGAGCCGAGCCAGTGTCAGTTGCACTGTCTGGAGTAGCGTCAGGAGCAGTGGCAGTGTGAGTAGCAGTGTCAGTGTCAGTACCAGAAACAGTGCCTGTGTCAGTTGCAGTGTTTGGAGTAGCGTCAGGAGCAGTGTCAGTGTCAGGAGCAGTGTCAGGAGCAGTGTCAGTGTCAGGAGCAGTGTGAGGAGCCGTGCCATTGTCAGTTGCAGTGTCTGGAGCAGCGTCAGGAGCAGTGGCAGTGTCAGTATCAGTGTCAGTGTCAGTACCAGAAACAGTGCCTGTGTCAGGAGCAGTGTCAGTGTCAGTACCAGGTGCAGTGCCTGCGTCAGGAGCAGTGTCAGGAGCAGCGTCAGGTGCAGTGCCAGGAGCTGTGTCAGTGTCAGCATCAGGAGCAGCGTCAGTGTCAGGAGCAGTGCCAGGAGCAGTGTCAGTGTCAGGAGGAGTGTCAGGAGCAGTTTGAGGTGTAGTGTCAGTGTCAGGAGCAGTGTCAGTGTCAGGTGCCGCGTCAGGAGCAGTGTCAGTGTCAGGAGGAGTGTCTGGAGCAGTGTCAGGAGCAGTGTCAGTGTCAGGAGCAGTGTGAGGACCAGTGTCAGTGTCAGGAGTTGTGTCAGGAGCAGTGCCAGGAGCAGTGTCAGTGTCAGGAGCAGTGTCAGGAGCAGTGTCAGGACCAGTGCCAGTGTCTGGAGCAGTTTGAGTGTGAGCAGCAGTGTCAGGAACAGTGGCAGGTGCAGTTTCACTGTCACGAGCTGTGTCAGGAGCAGTGTCAGTGTCAGGAGGAGTGCCAGGAGCCGTGTAAGTGTCAGGAGCATTGTCCGGAGCAGTGTCCGTGTCAGGAGAAGGATCAGGAGCATTGTCAGTGTCAGCAGCAGTGTCTGTGTCAGGAGCAGTGTTAGGAGCAGCTCAGTGTCAGGTGCAGTGTGAGGAGCCGTGTCACGGTCAGGATCAGTTTGAGGAGCATTGTCAGTATCAGCAGCAGTCTCTGTGTCAGGAGCAGTGTCAGGAGCAGTGTCAGTGTCGGTATCAGGAGCAGTGTCAGTGTCAGGAGCAGTGTCAGGACCAGTGCCAGTGTCAGGAGCAGTTTCAGTGTGAGCAGCAGTGTCAGGAACAGTGGCAGGTGCAGTTTCACTGTCACGAGCTGTGTCAGGAGCAGTGTCAGTGTCAGGAGGAGTGCCAGGAGCAGTGTCAGTGTCAGGAGCATTTTCCGGAGCATTGTCCGTGTCAGGAGAAGGATCAGGAGCATTGTCAGTATCAGCAGCAGTGTCTGTGTCAGGAGCAGTGTTAGGAGCAGCTTAGTGTCAGGTGCAGTGTGAGGAGCCGTGTCACGTTCAGGATCAGTTTGAGGAGCATTGTCAGTATCAGTAGCAGTCTCTGTGTCAGGAGCAGTGTCAGGAGCAGTGTCAGTGTCGGTATCAGGAGCAGTGTCAGTGTCAGGAGCAGTGTGAGGACCAGTGCCTGTGTCAGAAGCAGAGTCAGGTCCAGTGCCAGTGACAGGAGCAGCGTCAGTGCCAGAAGCATTGCTCGGAACAGTGTCTGTGTCAGGAGCATTGTCAGCATCAGCAGCAGTGTGTGCAACCGTGTCAGGGTCAGGAGCAGTTTCAGGAGCATTATCAGTATCAGCAGCAGTGTCTGTGTCAGTAGCAGTGTCAGGAGCAGTGTCAGTGTGAAGGCAGTATGAGGAGCAGTGTCAGTGACGGGAGCAGTGTCAGTGTCAGTGTCAGTGTCATCAGCAGCGTCAGAGTCAGCGTCAGGAGCACTGTCAGGAGCATTGTCAGGATCAGCAGCAGCGTCAGTGTCAGGAGCAGTGGTAGTAGCAGTGACAGTGTCAGGAGCAGTGTCAGGTGCAGTGTCAGGAGCAGTGTCAGTGTCAGGAGCAGTCACAGGAGCTGTGTCATGAGCAGTGTCAGTGTCAGGAGCAGTGTCAGGAGCATTGTCAGGAGCAGTGTCAGTGGCAGGAGCTGTGCCAGGAGCAGTGTCAGTGTCAGGAGCAGTGACAGGAGCAGTGTCGGTGTCAGGAGCTGTGTCAGTGTCAGCATCAGGAGCAGTGTCTGTGTCAGGAGCAGTGCCAGGAGCAGTGCCAGGAGCAGCGTCAGTGTCAGGAGCAGTCTCAGGGGCAGTATCATTGTCAGGACCAGCGTGAGGAGCAGTGTCAGTGTCAGGAGCAGTGTGAGGACCAGTGTCAGTATCAGGAGCAGTGTCAGGACCAGTGGCAGTGCCAGGAGCAGTGTCAGGTGCAGTGTGAGGAGCCGTGTCACGGTCAGGATCAGTTTGAGGAGCATTGTCAGTATCAGCAGCAGTCTCTGTGTCAGGAGCAGTGTCAGGAGCAGTGTCAGTGTCAGGAGCAGTGACAGGAGCTGTGCCATGAGCAGTGTCAGTGTCAGGAGCAGTGTCAGGAGCAGTGTCAGGAGCTGTGTCAGGAGCAGGGTCAGTTTCAGGAGCAGTGTCAGTGTCAGGAGCAGTGACAGGAGCTGTGCCATGAGCAGTGTGAGTGTCGGGAGCAGTGTCTGGAGCAGTGTCAGGAGCAGTGTCAGGAGCAGGGTCAGTTTCAGGAGCTGTGTCAGGTGCAGTGTCATGGAGAAGTGTCAGTGTAGGGAGCAGTGACAGGAGAAGTGTCACGAGCTGTGTCAGGAGCAGTGTCAGTGTCAGGAGCAGTTTCAGGAGCATTATCAGTATCAGCAGCAGTGTCTGTGTCAGTAGCAGTGTCAGGAGCAGTGTCAGTGTGAAGGGCAGTGTGAGGAGCAGTGTCAGTGACAGTAGCAGTGTCACTGTCAGGAGCAATGTGAGGAGCCGAGCCAGTGTCAGTTGCAGTGTCTGGAGCAGCGTCAGGAGCTGTGTCAGGAGCAGTGTCAGTGTCAGAAGCAGTGTCAGGAGCAGTGTCATCGTCAGGAGCTGTGTCAGAATTAGTGTCAGGCGCAGTGTCAGCGTCAGTGTCTGGAGCAGTGTCAGGAGCAGCGTCAGGAGCAGTGCCAGGAGCAGTGTCAGTGTCAGCATCAGGAGCAGCGTCAGTGTCAGGAGCAGTGCCAGCAGCAGTGTCAGTGTCAGGAGCAGTGTCAGGAGCTGTTTCAGGGGCAGGGTAAGTGTCAGGAGCAGTGTCGGGACCAGTGCCAGTGTCTGGAGCAACGTCACGAGCAGTGTCAGTAGCAGTGTCAGGAGCTTTGTCAGGATCAGCAGCAGTATCAGTGTCAGGAGCAGTGTCAGTGTCAGGAGCAGTGCCAAGAGCAGTGCCAGTGTCAGGAGCTGTGTGAGGAGCAGTGTCAGTTTCAGGAGCAGTGCTACAAGCAGTGTCAGTGTCAGCAGCAGTGTCACGAGCTGTGTCAGGAGCAGTGTCAGTGTCTGGAGCAGCGTCAGGTGCAGTGACAGGAGCAGTGTCAGTGTCAGGAGGAGTGTCAGGAGCAGTTTGAGGTGTAGTGTCAGTGTCAGGAGCAGTGTCAGTGTCAGGAGCTCTGTCTGGAGCAGTGTCAGTGTCGGTATCAGGAGCAGTGTCAGTGTCAGGAGCAGTGTGAGGACCAGTGCCAGTGTCAGAAGCAGAGTCAGTGTGAGCAGCAGTGTCAGGAACAGTGGCAGGTGCAGTTTCACTGTCACGAGCTGTGTCAGGAGCAGTGTCAGTGTCAGGAGGAGTGCCAGGAGCAGTGTCAGTGTCAGGAGCATTTTCCGGAGCATTGTCCGTGTCAGGAGAAGGATCAGGAGCATTGTCAGTATCAGCAGCAGGGTCTGTGTCAGGAGCAGTGTTAGGAGCAGCTTAGTGTCAGGTGCAGTGTGAGGAGCCGTGTCACGTTCAGGATCAGTTTGAGGAGCATTGTCAGTATCAGTAGCAGTCTCTGTGTCAGGAGCAGTGTCAGGAGCAGTGTCAGTGTCGGTATCAGGAGCAGTGTCAGTGTCAGGAGCAGTGTGAGGACCAGTGCCAGTGTCAGAAGCAGAGTCAGGTCCAGTGCCAGTGACAGGAGCAGCGTCAGTGCCAGAAGCATTGCTCGGAACAGTGTCTGTGTCAGGAGCAGTGTCAGGAGCATTGTCAGCATCAGCAGCAGTGTGTGCAACCGTGTCAGGGTCAGGAGCAGTTTCAGGAGCATTATCAGTATCAGCAGCAGTGTCTGTGTCAGTAGCAGTGTCAGGAGCAGTGTCAGTGTGAAGGCAGTATGAGGAGCAGTGTCAGTGACGGGAGCAGTGTCAGTGTCAGTGTCAGTGTCATCAGCAGCGTCAGAGTCAGCGTCAGGAGCACTGTCAGGAGCATTGTCAGGATCAGCAGCAGCGTCAGTGTCAGGAGCAGTGGTAGTAGCAGTGACAGTGTCAGGAGCAGTGTCAGGTGCAGTGTCAGGAGCAGTGTCAGTGTCAGGAGCAGTCACAGGAGCTGTGTCATGAGCAGTGTCAGTGTCAGGAGCAGTGTCAGGAGCATTGTCAGGAGCAGTGTCAGTGGCAGGAGCTGTGCCAGGAGGAGTGTCAGTGTCAGGAGCAGTGACAGGAGCAGTGTCGGTGTCAGGAGCTGTGTCAGTGTCAGCATCAGGAGCAGTGTCAGTGTCAGGGGCAGTGCCAGGAGCAGTGCCAGGAGCAGCGTCAGTGTCAGGAGCAGTCTCAGGGGCAGTATCATTGTCAGGACCAGCGTGAGGAGCAGTGTCAGTGTTAGGAGCAGTGTGAGGACCAGTGTCAGTATCAGGAGCAGTGTCAGGACCAGTGGCAGTGCCAGGAGCAGTGTCAGGTGCAGTGTGAGGAGCCGTGTCACGGTCAGGATCAGTTTGAGGAGCATTGTCAGTATCAGCAGCAGTCTCTGTGTCAGGAGCAGTGTCAGGAGCAGGGTCAGTGTCGGTATCAGGAGCAGTGTCAGTGTCAGGAGCAGTGACAGGACCAGTGCCAGTGTCAGAAGCAGTGTCAGGACCAGTGCCAGTGACAGGAGCAGTGTCAGTGTCAGAAGCATTGTTCGGAGCAGTGTCTGTGTCAGGAGCAGTGTCAGGAACATTGTCAGCAGCAGCAGCAGTGTGAGCAGCCGTGTCAGGGTCAGGAGCATTATCAGTGTCAGCAGCAGTGTCTGTGTCAGTAGCAGTGTCAGGAGCAGTGTCAGTGTGAAGGGCAGTGTGAGGAGCAGTGTCAGTGACAGTAGCAGTGTCACTGTCAGGAGCAATGTGAGGAGCCGAGCCAGTGTCAGTTGCAGTGTCTGGAGCAGCGTCAGGAGCTGTGTCAGGAGCAGTGTCAGTGTCAGAAGCAGTGTCAGGAGCAGTGTCATCGTCAGGAGCTGTGTCAGAATTAGTTTCAGGCGCAGTGTCGGCGTCAGTGTCTGGAGCAGTGTCAGGAGCAGCGTCAGGAGCAGTGCCAGGAGCAGTGTCAGTGTCAGCATCAGGAGCAGCGTCAGTGTCAGGAGCAGTGCCAGCAGCAGTGTCAGTGTCAGGAGCAGTGTCAGGAGCTGTTTCAGGGGCAGGGTAAGTGTCAGGAGCAGTGTCGGGACCAGTGCCAGTGTCTGGAGCAACGTCACGAGCAGTGTCAGTAGCAGTGTCAGGAGCTTTGTCAGGATCAGCAGCAGTATCAGTGTCAGGAGCAGTGTCAGTGTCAGGAGCAGTGCCAAGAGCAGTGCCTGTGTCAGGAGCTGTGTGAGGAGCAGTGTCAGTTTCAGGAGCAGTGCCACAAGCAGTGTCAGTGTCAGCAGCAGTGTCACGAGCTGTGTCAGGAGCAGTGTCAGTGTCTGGAGCAGCGTCAGGTGCAGTGACAGGAGCAGTGTCAGTGTCAGGAGGAGTGTCAGGAGCAGTTTGAGGTGTAGTGTCAGTGTCAGGAGCAGTGTCAGTGTCAGGAGCTCTGTCTGGAGCAGTGTCAGTGTCAGGAGGAGTGTCTGGAGCAGTGTAAGGAGCAGTGTCAGTGTCAGGAGCAGTGTCAGTAGCAGTGAGAGTGTCAGTATCAGGAGCAGTGTCAGTTTCAGGTGCAGTGTCAGAAGCAGTGACAGGAGCATTGTCAGTATCAGCAGAAGTGTCCGTGTCAGTGTCAGTGTCAGGAGCAGTGTCAGGAGAATTCTCAGGATCAGCAGCCGTGTCAGTGTCAGGAGATGTGTCAGTTACAGGAGCTATTTCAGGAGCTGTGTCAGGTGCAGTATCAGTTTCAGTGTCTGGAGCAGTGTCAAGAGCATTGTCAGGATCAGCAGCAGTGTGAGTGTCAGGAGCAGTGTCAGTAGCAGTGAGAGTGTCAGTATCAGCAGCAGTGTCTGTGTCAGGAGCAGTGTCAGTAGCAGTGTCAGTGTCAGGAGCAGAGTCAGGACCAGCGCCAATGTAAGGAGCAGTGTCAGGATCAGTGCCTGTGTCAGAAGCAGTCTCAGGACAAGTGTCAATTACAGGAGCAGTGTCAGTGTCAGGATCAGTCTCAGTCTCTGTGCCGGGAGCAGTGTCAGTGTCAGAGTCACCGTCATGAGCAGTGTCAGTGTCAGTGTCAGGAGCAGTGTCAGTGTCAGTGTCAGGAGCTGTGTCAGGAGCAGTGTCAGTGTCAGAAGCAGTGTCAGGAGCAGTGTCATCGTCAGGAGCTGTGTCAGAAGTAGTTTCAGGCGCAGTGTCAGCGTCAGTGTCTGGAGCAGTGTCAGGAGCAGCGTCAGGAGCAGTGCCAGGAGCAGTGTCAGTGTCAGCATCAGGAGCAGCGTCAGTGTCAGGAGCAGTGCCAGGAGCAGTGTCAGTGTCAGGAGCAGTGTCAGGAGCTGTTTCAGGGGCAGGGTAAGTGTCAGGAGCAGTGTCGGGACCAGTGCCAGTGTCTGGAGCAACGTCACGAGCAGTGTCAGTAGCAGTGTCAGGAGCTTTGTCAGGATCAGCAGCAGTATCAGTGTCAGGAGCAGTGTCAGTGTCAGGAGCAGTGCCAAGAGCAGTGTCAGTGTCAGAAGCTGTGTCAGGAGCAGGGTCAGTGGCAGGATCAGTGTCAGGGGCAGTGCCAGTGTCAGTTGCTGTGTCTGGAGCAGCGTCAGGAGCAGTGACAGTGTCTGGAGCATTGTCAGGTCCTGTGCCAGTGTCAGGAGGAGTGTCAGTGTGAGCAGCAGTGTCAGGAACAGTGGCAGGAGCAGTGTCAGTGTCACGAGCTGTCTCAGGAGCAGTGTCAGTGTCTGGAGCAATGTCGCGAGCAGTTCCAGGAGCAGTGTCAGTGTCAGTAGCAGTGTCAGGAGCAGTGTCAGTGTCAGTGTCAGGAGCAGCGTCAGTGTCAGGAGCAGTGTCAGGACTAGTGCCAGTGTCAGAAGCAGTGTCAGGGCCAGTGTCAGTGACAGGAGCAGTGACAGTGTCAGGAGCATTGTCCGGAGCAGTGTCCGTGTCAGGAGCACTGTCAGGAGCATTGTCAGGATCAGCAGCAGCGTCAGTGTCAGGAGCAGTGGTAGTAGCAGTGACAGTGTCAGGAGCAGTGGTAGTAGCAGTGTCAGTGACACGAGCAGTGTCAGGTGCAGTGTCAGGAGCAGTGTCAGGTTCAGGAGCATTGTCCGGAGAAGTGTCCGTGTCAGGAGAAGCATCAGGAGCATTGTCAGTAGCAGCAGCAGTGTCTGTGTCATGAGCAGTGTCAGGAGCAGCTCAGTGTCAGGTGCAGTGTGAGGAGCCGTGTCACGGTCAGGTGCAGTTTGAGGAGCATTGTCAGTATCAGCAGCAGTCTCTGTGTCAGGAGCAGTGTCAGGAGCAGTGTCAGTGTCAGTATCAGGAGCAGTGTCAGTGTCAGGAGCAGTGTCAGTGTCAGGAGCAGTGCCAGGACCAGCGCCAGTATCAGAAGCAGTGTCAGGACCAGTGCCAGTGACAGGAGCAGTGTCAGTGTCAGAAGCATTGTTCGGAGCAGTGTCTGTGTCAGGAACAGTGTCAGGAGCATTGTCAGCATCAGAAGCAGTGTCTGTGTCAGGACCAGTGTCAGGAGCAATGTCAGTATCAGGAGCAGTGTGAGCAGCCGTGTCAGGGTCAGGAGCAGTTTCAGGAGCATTATCAGTATCAGCAGCAGTGTCTGTGTCAGTAGCAGTGTCAGGAGCAGTGTCAGTATGAAGAGCAGTGTGAGGAGCAGTGTCAGTGACAGAAGCAGTGTCAGTGTCAGTGTCACTGTCATCAGCAGTGTCAGCGTCAGTGTCAGGAGCAGTGTCAGGAGCAGTGTCAGCGTCAGGAGCAGTGACAGGAGCAGTGTCGGTGTCAGGAGCAGTGTCAGTGTCAGTGTCAGGAGCAGTGTCAGGAGCAGTGTCAGTGTCTGCAGTAGTGTCACGAGCAGTGTCAGGAGCAGTGTCAGTGTCAGTAGCAGTGTCAGAAGCAGTGTAAGTGTCAAGAGCAGCGCCAGGGACAGTATCAGGATCAGTGTCAGTGTCACGAGCAGTGTCAGGAGTAGTGTCAGGAGCAGGGTTAGTGTCAGGAGCTGTGTCAGTGTCAGGAGCTATTTCAGGAGTAGTTTCATGTGCAGTCTCAGTGTCAGTGTCTGGAGCAGTGTCAGGAGCATTGTCAGGATCAGCAGCAGTGACAGTGTCAGGAGCAGTGTCAGGAGCAGTATCAGCGTCTGGAGCAGTGTCACGAGCAGTGTCAGGAGCAGCGCCAGTGACAGTATCAGGAGCAGTGTCAGTGTCACGAGCAGTGTCAGGAGTAGTTTCAGCAGCATTGTCAGTATCGGCAGCAGTGCCAGTGTCAGGAGCAGTGCCAGGAGCAGTGTCAGTGTCAGGTGCAGTGTGAGGAGCCGTGTCAGTGTCAGGAGCAGTGTCAGGAGCATTGTCAGTATCAGCAGCAGTGTCTGTGTCAGGAGCAGTGTCAGAGTCAGGAGCAGTGTGAGGAGCAGTGTCAGTGTCTGGAGCAGTGTCAGGAGCAGTGTTAGGTTCAGGAGCAGTGTCAGTGTCAGGAGCTGTGTCTGGAGCAGTTTCAGGAGCAGTGTCAGTGACAGTAGCTTTGTCACGAGCAGTGTCCGTTTCAGCAGCAGTGTTAGGAACAGTGGCAGGGGCAGTGTCAGTGTCAGGAGCAGTGTCAGGAGCAGTGTCAGGAGCAGTGTCAGGAGCAGTGTCAGGAGCAGTGTCAGTCTCAGGTGCAGTGTCAGGAGCATTGTCAGGATCAGCAGCAGTATCTGTGTCTGGAGCAGTGTCATGAGCAGTGTCAGTGTCTGGAGCAGTGTCAGGACCAGTGCCAGTGTCAGAAGCAGTCTCAGGCCAAGTGTCAGTTACAGGAGCAGTGTCAGTGTCAGGATTAGTGTCAGTGTCTGTGCCGGGAGCAGTGACTGTGTCAGTGTCACTGTCATGAGCAGTGTCAGTGTCAGTACCAGGAGCGGTGCCTGTGTCAGGAGCAGTGACAGTGTCAGTACCAGGAGCAGTGCCTGTGTCAGGAGCAGTTTCAGGAGCAGTGTCAGGAGCAGTGCCAGGAGCAGTGTCAGAGTCAGTATCAGGAGCAGCGCTAGTGTCAGGAGCAGTGCCAGGAGCAGTGTCAGGAGCAGTGTCAGTGTCAGAAGCTGTGTCAGGAGCAGGGTCAGTGTCAGGATCAGTGTCAGGGGCAGTGCCAGTGTCAGTTGCTGTGTCTGGAGCAGCGTCAGGAGCAGTGACAGTGTCTGGAGCATTGTCAGGTCCTGTGCCAGTGTCAGGAGCAGTGTCAGTGTGAGCAGCAGTGTCAGGAACAGTGGCAGGAGCAGTGTCAGTGTCACGAGCTGTCTCAGGAGCAGTGTCAGTGTCTGGAGCAATGTCGCGAGCAGTTCCAGGAGCAGTGTCAGTGTCAGTAGCAGTGTCAGGAGCAGTGTCAGTGTCAGTGTCAGTAGCAGCGTCAGTGTCAGGAGCAGTGTCAGGACCAGTGCCAGTGTCAGAAGCAGTGTCAGGGCCAGTGTCAGTGACAGGAGCAGTGTCAGTGTCAGAAGCATTGTTCGGAGCAGTGTCTGTGTCAGGAGCAGTGTCAGGAGCATTGTCAGCATCAGCAGCAGTGTCTGTGTCAGGACCAGTGTCAGGAGCAATGTCAGTATCAGGAGCAGTGTGAGCAGCCGTGTCAGGGTCAGGAGCAGTTTCAGGAGCATTATCAGTATCAGCAGCAGTGTCTGTGTCAGTAGCAGTGTCAGGAGCAGTGTCAGTATGAAGAGCAGTGTGAGGAGCAGTGTCAGTGACAGAAGCAGTGTCAGTGTCAGTGTCACTGTCATCAGCAGTGTCAGGGTCAGTGTCAGGAGCACTGTCAGAAGCATTGTCAGGATCAGCAGCAGCGTCAGTGTCAGGAGCAGTGGTAGTATCAGTGACAGTGTCAGGAGCAGTGTCAGGTGCAGTGTCAGGAGCAGTGTCAGTGTCAGGACCAGTGTCAGTGCCAGGAGCAGTGACAGGAGCTGTGCCATGAGCAGTGTCAGTGTCAGGAGCAGTGTCAGGAGCAGTGTCAGGAGCAGTGTCAGGAGCAGTGTCAGTGGCAGGAGCTGCGCCAGGAGCAGTGTCAGTGTCAGGAGCAGTGTCAGGAGCAGTGTCAGCGTCAGGAGCAGTGACAGGAGCAGTGTCGGTGTCAGGAGCAGTGTCAGTGTCAGTGTCAGGAGCAGTGTCAGGAGCTGTGTTAGTGTCTGCAGTAGTGTCACGAGCAGTGTCAGGAGCAGTGTCAGTGTCAGTAGCAGTGTCAGAAGCAGTGTAAGTGTCAGGAGCAGCGCCAGGGACAGTATCAGGAGCAGTGTCAGTGTCACGAGCAGTGTCAGGAGTAGTGTCAGGAGCAGGGTTAGTGTCAGGAGCTGTGTCAGTGTCAGGAGCTATTTCAGGAGTAGTTTCATGTGCAGTCTCAGTGTCAGTGTCTGGAGCAGTGTCAGGAGCATTGTCAGGATCAGCAGCAGTGACAGTGTCAGGAGCAGTGTCAGGAGCAGTATCAGCGTCTGGAGCAGTGTCACGAGCAGTGTCAGGAGCAGCGCCAGTGACAGTATCAGGAGCAGTGTCAGTGTCACGAGCAGTGTCAGGAGTAGTTTCAGCAGCATTGTCAGTATCGGCAGCAGTGCCAGTGTCAGGAGCAGTGCCAGGAGCAGTGTCAGTGTCCGGTGCAGTGTGAGGAGCCGTGTCAGTGTCAGGAGCAGTGTCAGGAGCATTGTCAGTATCAGCAGCAGTGTCTGTGTCAGGAGCAGTGTCAGAGTCAGGAGCAGTGTCAGAGTCAGGAGCAGTGTGAGGAGCAGTGTCAGTGTCAGGTGCAGTTTCAGCGTCAGGAGCATTGTCAGGATCAGCAGCAGTATGAGTGTCAGGAGCAGTGTCAGGATCAGTGTCAGTATCAGGAGCTGTGTGTGTGTCAGGAGCAGTGTAAGGAGCAGTGTCAGTGTCAGGAGCATTGTCAGTGTCAGGAGCAGCGTCAGTGTCAGGAGCAGTGTCAGAGTCAGGAGCAGTGTGAGGAGCAGTGTCAGTGTCAGGTGCAGTGTCAGGAGCAGTGTCAGTGTCTAGAGCAGTGTCAGGAGCAGTATCAGTAGCAGGGTCAGCTTCAGGATCTGTGTGAGGTGCAGTGTCTGTTTCAGGAGCAGTGTCAGGAGCAGTGTGAGGAGCCGTGTCAGGTGCTGTGTCAGGAGCTATGCCAGCAGCTGTGTCAGGAGCAGTGTCAGTGACAGTAGCTTTTTCAGGAGCAGTGTCAGTGTCAGCAGCTGTGTTAGGAACGGTGTCAGGAGCAGTGTCAGTGTCAGGAGCAGTCTCAGGAGCAGTTTCAGGAGCAGTGTCAGTGTCAGGAGCATTGTCAGGACCAGTGCCAGTGTCAGGAGCAGTGTCAGTGGGAGCAGCAGTGTCAGCAACAGTGGCAGGAGCAGTGTCACAGTCACGAGCTGTGTTAGGAGCAGTGTCAGTGTCAGGAGCACAGAGAGGGGCAGTGCCAGTGACAGGAGCAGAGTCAGGAGCAGTGTCAGTGTCTGGAGGTGTGTCCGAACCAGTGTCAGGAGCAGTGTCCAGAGCAGTGTCAGGAGCAGTGTCAGTGTGAAGGGCAGTGTGAGGAGCAGTGTCAGTGACAGTAGCAGTGTCACTGTCAGGAGCAATGTGAGGAGCCGAGCCAGTGTCAGTTGCAGTGTCTGGAGCAGCGTCAGGAGCTGTGTCAGGAGCAGTGTCAGTGTCAGATGCAGTGTCAGGAGCAGTGTCATCGTCAGGAGCTGTGTCAGAATTAGTTTCAGGCGCAGTGTCAGCGTCAGTGTCTGGAGCAGTGTCAGGAGCAGCGTCAGGAGCAGTGCCAGGAGCAGTGTCAGTGTCAGCATCAGGAGCAGCGTCAGTGTCAGGAGCAGTGCCAGCAGCAGTGTCAGTGTCAGGAGCAGTGTCAGGAGCTGTTTCAGGGGCAGGGTAAGTGTCAGGAGCAGTGTCGGGACCAGTGCCAGTGTCTGGAGCAACGTCACGAGCAGTGTCAGTAGCAGTGTCAGGAGCTTTGTCAGGATCAGCAGCAGTATCAGTGTCAGGAGCAGTGTCAGTGTCAGGAGCAGTGCCAAGAGCAGTGCCAGTGTCAGGAGCTGTGTGAGGAGCAGTGTCAGTTTCAGGAGCAGTGCCACAAGCAGTGTCAGTGTCAGCAGCAGTGTCACGTGCTGTGTCAGGAGCAGTGTCAGTGTCTGGAGCAGCGTCAGGTGCAGTGACAGGAGCAGTGTCAGTGTCAGGAGGAGTGTCAGGAGCAGTTTGAGGTGTAGTGTCAGTGTCAGGAGCAGTGTCAGTGTCAGGAGCTCTGTCTGGAGCAGTGTCAGTGTCAGGAGGAGTGTCTGGAGCAGTGTAAGGAGCAGTGTCAGTGTCAGGAGCAGTGTCAGTAGCAGTGAGAGTGTCAGTATCAGGAGCAGTGTCACAAGTAGTGACAGGAGCATTGTCAGTATCAGCAGAAGTGTCTGTGTCAGGTGCAGCGTCAGTTTCATGAGCAGTTTGAGGTGTAGTGTCGGTGTCAGGAGCAGTGTCAGTGTCTGGAGCTGTGTCAGGAGCAGTGTCAGTGTCAGGAGGGGTGTCTCGAGCAGTGTCAGGAGCAGTGTCAGTGTCAGGAGCAGTGTCAGTAGCAGTGAGACTGTCAGTATCAGGAGCAGTGTCAGTTTCAGGCGCAGTGTCAGAAGCAGTGACAGGAGCATTGTCAGTATCAGCAGAAGTGTCCGTGTCAGTGTCAGTGTCAGGAGCAGTGTCAGGAGAATTCTCAGGATCAGCAGCCGTGTCAGTGTCAGGAGCAGTGTCAGTTACAGGAGCTATTTCAGGAGTTGTGTCAGGTGCAGTATCAGTTTCAGTGTCTGGAGCAGTGTCAAGAGCATTGTCAGGATCAGCAGCAGTGTGAGTGTCAGGAGCAGTGTCAGTAGCAGTGAGAGTGTCAGTATCAGCAGCAGTGTCTGTGTCAGGAGCAGTGTCAGTAGCAGTGTCAGTGTCAGGAGCAGAGTCAGGACCAGCGCCAATGTAAGGAGCAGTGTCAGGATCAGTGCCTGTGTCAGAAGCAGTCTCAGGACAAGTGTCAATTACAGGAGCAGTGTCAGTGTCAGGATCAGTCTCAGTCTCTGTGCCGGGAGCAGTGTCAGTGTCAGAGTCACCGTCATGAGCAGTGTCAGTGTCAGTGTCAGGAGCAGTGTCAGTGTCAGTGTCAGGAGCTGTGTCAGGAGCTGTGTCAGGAGCAGTGTCAGCGTCAGAAGCAGTGTCAGGAGCAGTGTCATCGTCAGGAGCTGTGTCAGAAGTAGTTTCAGGCGCAGTGACAGCGTCAGTGTCTGGAGCAGTGTCAGGAGCAGCGTCAGGAGCAGTGCCAGGAGCAGTGTCAGTGTCAGCATCAGGAGCAGCGTCAGTGTCAGGAGCAGTGCCAGGAGCAGTGTCAGTGTCAGGAGGAGTGCCAGGAGCCGTGTAAGTGTCAGGAGCATTGTCCGGAGCAGTGTCCGTGTCAGGAGAAGGATCAGGAGCATTGTCAGTATCAGCAGCAGTGTCTGTGTCAGGAGCAGTGTTAGGAGCAGCTCAGTGTCAGGTGCAGTGTGAGGAGCCGTGTCACGGTCAGGATCAGTTTGAGGAGCATTGTCAGTATCAGCAGCAGTCTCTGTGTCAGGAGCAGTGTCAGGAGCAGTGTCAGTGTCGGTATCAGGAGCAGTGTCAGTGTCAGGAGCAGTGTCAGGACCAGTGCCAGTGTGAGGATCAGTTTCAGTGTGAGCAGCAGTGTCAGGAACAGTGGCAGGTGCAGTTTCACTGTCACGAGCTGTGTCAGGAGCAGTGTCAGTGTCAGGAGGAGTGCCTGGAGCAGTGTCAGTGTCAGGAGCATTTTCCGGAGCATTGTCCGTGTCAGGAGAAGGATCAGGAGCATTGTCAGTATCAGCAGCAGTGTCTGTGTCAGGAGCAGTGTTAGGAGCAGCTTAGTGTCAGGTGCAGTGTGAGGAGCCGTGTCACGTTCAGGATCAGTTTGAGGAGCATTGTCAGTATCAGTAGCAGTCTCTGTGTCAGGAGCAGTGTCAGGAGCAGTGTCAGTGTCGGTATCAGGAGCAGTGTCAGTGTCAGGAGCAGTGTGAGGACCAGTGCCAGTGTCAGAAGCAGAGTCAGGTCCAGTGCCAGTGACAGGAGCAGCGTCAGTGCCAGAAGCATTGCTCGGAACAGTGTCTGTGTCAGGAGCAGTGTCAGGAGCATTGTCAGCATCAGCAGCAGTGTGTGCAACCGTGTCAGGGTCAGGAGCAGTTTCAGGAGCATTATCAGTATCAGCAGCAGTGTCTGTGTCAGTAGCAGTGTCAGGAGCAGTGTCAGTGTGAAGGCAGTATGAGGAGCAGTGTCAGTGACGGGAGCAGTGTCAGTGTCAGTGTCAGTGTCATCAGCAGCGTCAGAGTCAGCGTCAGGAGCACTGTCAGGAGCATTGTCAGGATCAGCAGCAGCGTCAGTGTCAGGAGCAGTGGTAGTAGCAGTGACAGTGTCAGGAGCAGTGTCAGGTGCAGTGTCAGGAGCAGTGTCAGTGTCAGGAGCAGTCACAGGAGCTGTGTCATGAGCAGTGTCAGTGTCAGGAGCAGTGTCAGGAGCAGTGTCAGGAGCTTTGTCAGGATCAGCAGCAGTATCAGTGTCAGGAGCAGTGTCAGTGTCAGGAGCAGTGCCAAGAGCAGTGCCAGTGTCAGGAGCTGTGTGAGGAGCAGTGTCAGTTTCAGGAGCAGTGCCACAAGCAGTGTCAGTGTCAGCAGCAGTGTCACGAGCTGTGTCAGGAGCAGTGTCAGTGTCTGGAGCAGCGTCAGGTGCAGTGACAGGAGCAGTGTCAGTGTCAGGAGGAGTGTCAGGAGCAGTTTGAGGTGTAGTGTCAGTGTCAGGAGCAGTGTCAGTGTCAGGAGCTCTGTCTGGAGCAGTGTCAGTGTCAGGAGGAGTGTCTGGAGCAGTGTAAGGAGCAGTGTCAGTGTCAGGAGCAGTGTCAGTAGCAGTGAGAGTGTCAGTATCAGGAGCAGTGTCACAAGTAGTGACAGGAGCATTGTCAGTATCAGCAGAAGTGTCTGTGTCAGGAGCAGTGTCTGGTGCAGTGTCAGTGTCAGAAGCTGTGTCAGGAGCAGGGTCAGGTGCAGTGTGAGGAGCCGTGTCACGGTCAGGATCAGTTTGAGGAGCACTGTCAGTATCAGCAGCAGTGTCTGTGTCAGGTGCAGCGTCAGTTTCATGAGCAGTTTGAGGTGTAGTGTCGGTGTCAGGAGCAGTGTCAGTGTCTGGAGCTGTGTCAGGAGCAGTGTCAGTGTCAGGAGGGGTGTCTCGAGCAGTGTCAGGAGCAGTGTCAGTGTCAGGAGCAGTGTCAGTAGCAGTGAGAGTGTCAGTATCAGGAGCAGTGTAAGTTTCAGGAGCAGTGTCAGAAGCAGTGACAGGAGCATTGCCAGTATCAGCAGAAGTGTCCGTGTCAGTGTCAGGAGCAGTGTCAGGAGAATTCTCAGGATCAGCAGCCGTGTCAGTGTCAGGAGATGTGTCAGTTACAGGAGCTATTTCAGGAGCTGTGTCAGGTGCAGTATCAGTTTCAGTCTCTGGAGCAGTGTCAAGAGCATTGTCAGGATCAGCAGCAGTGTGAGTGTCAGGAGCAGTGTCAGTAGCAGTGAGAGTGTCAGTATCAGCAGCAGTGTCTGTGTCAGGAGCAGTGTCAGTAGCAGTGTCAGTGTCAGGAGCAGAGTCAGGACCAGCGCCAATGTAAGGAGCAGTGTCAGGATCAGTGCCTGTGTCAGAAGCAGTCTCAGGACAAGTGTCAATTACAGGAGCAGTGTCAGTGTCAGGATCAGTCTCAGTCTCTGTGCCGGGAGCAGTGTCAGTGTCAGAGTCACCGTCATGAGCAGTGTCAGTGTCAGTGTCAGGAGCAGTGTCAGTGTCAGTGTCAGGAGCTGTGTCAGGAGCAGTGTCAGTGTCAGAAGCAGTGTCAGGAGCAGTGTCATCGTCAGGAGCTGTGTCAGAAGTAGTTTCAGGCGCAGTGTCAGCGTCAGTGTCTGGAGCAGTGTCAGGAGCAGCGTCAGGAGCAGTGCCAGGAGCAGTGTCAGTGTCAGCATCAGGAGCAGCGTCAGTGTCAGGAGCAGTGCCAGGAGCAGTGTCAGTGTCAGGAGCAGTGTCAGGAGCTGTTTCAGGGGCAGGGTAAGTGTCATGAGCAGTGTCGGGACCAGTGCCAGTGTCTGGAGCAACGTCACGAGCAGTGTCAGTAGCAGTGTCAGGAGCTTTGTCAGGATCAGCAGCAGTATCAGTGTCAGGAGCAGTGTCAGTGTCAGGAGCAGTGCCAAGAGCAGTGTCAGTGTCAGAAGCTGTGTCAGGAGCAGGGTCAGTGGCAGGATCAGTGTCAGGGGCAGTGCCAGTGTCAGTTGCTGTGTCTGGAGCAGCGTCAGGAGCAGTGACAGTGTCTGGAGCATTGTCAGGTCCTGTGCCAGTGTCAGGAGCAGTGTCAGTGTGAGCAGCAGTGTCAGGAACAGTGGCAGGAGCAGTGTCAGTGTCACGAGCTGTCTCAGGAGCAGTGTCAGTGTCTGGAGCAATGTCGCGAGCAGTTCCAGGAGCAGTGTCAGTGTCAGTAGCAGTGTCAGGAGCAGTGTCAGTGTCAGTGTCAGGAGCAGCGTCAGTGTCAGGAGCAGTGACAGGACTAGTGCCAGTGTCAGAAGCAGTGTCAGGGCCAGTGTCAGTGACAGGAGCAGTGACAGTGTCAGGAGCATTGTCCGGAGCAGTGTCCGTGTCAGGAGCACTGTCAGGAGCATTGTCAGGATCAGCAGCAGCGTCAGTGTCAGGAGCAGTGGTAGTAGCAGTGACAGTGTCAGGAGCAGTGGTAGTAGCAGTGTCAGTGACAGGAGCAGTGTCAGGTGCAGTGTCAGGAGCAGTGTCAGGTTCAGGAGCATTGTCCGGAGAAGTGTCCGTGTCAGGAGAAGCATCAGGAGCATTGTCAGTAGCAGCAGCAGTGTCTGTGTCATGAGCAGTGTCAGGAGCAGCTCAGTGTCAGGTGCAGTGTGAGGAGCCGTGTCACGGTCAGGTGCAGTTTGAGGAGCATTGTCAGTATCAGCAGCAGTCTCTGTGTCAGGAGCAGTGTCAGGAGCAGTGTCAGTGTCAGTATCAGGAGCAGTGTCAGTGTCAGGAGCAGTGTCAGTGTCAGGAGCAGTGCCAGGACCAGCGCCAGTATCAGAAGCAGTGTCAGGACCAGTGCCAGTGACAGGAGCAGTGTCAGTGTCAGAAGCATTGTTCGGAGCAGTGTCTGTGTCAGGAACAGTGTCAGGAGCATTGTCAGCATCAGCAGCAGTGTCTGTGTCAGGACCAGTGTCAGGAGCAATGTCAGTATCAGGAGCAGTGTGAGCAGCCGTGTCAGGGTCAGGAGCAGTTTCAGGAGCATTATCAGTATCAGCAGCAGTGTCTGTGTCAGTAGCAGTGTCAGGAGCAGTGTCAGTATGAAGAGCAGTGTGAGGAGCAGTGTCAGTGACAGAAGCAGTGTCAGTGTCAGTGTCACTGTCATCAGCAGTGTCAGCGTCAGTGTCAGGAGCAGTGTCAGGAGCAGTGTCAGCGTCAGGAGCAGTGACAGGAGCAGTGTCGGTGTCCGGAGCAGTGTCAGTGTCAGTGTCAGGAGCAGTGTCAGGAGCAGTGTCAGGAGCATTGTCAGGATCAGCAGCAGTGACAGTGTCAGGAGCAGTGTCAGGAGCAGTATCAGCGTCTGGAGCAGTGTCACGAGCAGTGTCAGGAGCAGCGCCAGTGACAGTATCAGGAGCAGTGTCAGTGTCACGAGCAGTGTCAGGAGTAGTTTCAGCAGCATTGTCAGTATCGGCAGCAGTGCCAGTGTCAGGAGCAGTGCCAGGAGCAGTGTCAGTGTCAGGTGCAGTGTGAGGAGCCGTGTCAGTGTCAGGAGCAGTGTCAGGAGCATTGTCAGTATCAGCAGCAGTGTCTGTGTCAGGAGCAGTGTCAGAGTCAGGAGCAGTGTGAGGAGCAGTGTCAGTGTCTGGAGCAGTGTCAGGAGCAGTGTTAGGTTCAGGAGCAGTGTCAGTGTCAGGAGCTGTGTCTGGAGCAGTTTCAGGAGCAGTGTCAGTGACAGTAGCTTTGTCACGAGCAGTGTCCGTTTCAGCAGCAGTGTTAGGAACAGTGGCAGGGGCAGTGTCAGCGTCAGGAGCAGTGTCAGGAGCAGTGTCAGGAGCAGTGTCAGGAGCAGTGTCAGGAGCAGTGTCAGTCTCAGGTGCAGTGTCAGGAGCATTGTCAGGATCAGCAGCAGTATCTGTGTCTGGAGCAGTGTCATGAGCAGTGTCAGTGTCTGGAGCAGTGTCAGGACCAGTGCCAGTGTCAGAAGCAGTCTCAGGCCAAGTGTCAGTTACAGGAGCAGTGTCAGTGTCAGGATTAGTGTCAGTGTCTGTGCCGGGAGCAGTGACTGTGTCAGTGTCACTGTCATGAGCAGTGTCAGTGTCAGTACCAGGAGCGGTGCCTGTGTCAGGAGCAGTGACAGTGTCAGTACCAGGAGCAGTGCCTGTGTCAGGAGCAGTTTCAGGAGCAGTGTCAGGAGCAGTGCCAGGAGCAGTGTCAGAGTCAGTATCAGGAGCAGCGCTAGTGTCAGGAGCAGTGCCAGGAGCAGTGTCAGTGTCAGGAGCAGTGTCAGGAGCAGTGTCAGTGTCAGAAGCTGTGTCAGGAGCAGGGTCAGTGTCAGGATCAGTGTCAGGGGCAGTGCCAGTGTCAGTTGCTGTGTCTGGAGCAGCGTCAGGAGCAGTGACAGTGTCTGGATCATTGTCAGGTCCTGTGCCAGTGTCAGGAGCAGTGTCAGTGTGAGCAGCAGTGTCAGGAACAGTGGCAGGAGCAGTGTCAGTGTCACGAGCTGTCTCAGGAGCAGTGTCAGTGTCTGGAGCAATGTCGCGAGCAGTTCCAGGAGCAGTGTCAGTGTCAGTAGCAGTGTCAGGAGCAGTGTCAGTGTCAGTGTCAGTAGCAGCGTCAGTGTCAGGAGCAGTGTCAGGACCAGTGCCAGTGTCAGAAGCAGTGTCAGGGCCAGTGTCAGTGACAGGAGCAGTGTCAGTGTCAGAAGCATTGTTCGGAGCAGTGTCTGTGTCAGGAGCAGTGTCAGGAGCATTGTCAGCATCAGCAGCAGTGTCTGTGTCAGGACCAGAGTCAGGAGCAATGTCAGTATCAGGAGCAGTGTGAGCAGCCGTGTCAGGGTCAGGAGCAGTTTCAGGAGCATTATCAGTATCAGCAGCAGTGTCTGTGTCAGTAGCAGTGTCAGGAGCAGTGTCAGTATGAAGAGCAGTGTGAGGAGCAGTGTCAGTGACAGAAGCAGTGTCAGTGTCAGTGTCACTGTCATCAGCAGTGTCAGCGTCAGTGTCAGGAGCAGTGTCAGGAGCAGTGTCAGCGTCAGGAGCAGTGACAGGAGCAGTGTCGGTGTCCGGAGCAGTGTCAGTGTCAGTGTCAGGAGCAGTGTCAGGAGCAGTGTCAGGAGCATTGTCAGGATCAGCAGCAGTGACAGTGTCAGGAGCAGTGTCAGGAGCAGTATCAGCGTCTGGAGCAGTGTCACGAGCAGTGTCAGGAGCAGCGCCAGTGACAGTATCAGGAGCAGTGTCAGTGTCACGAGCAGTGTCAGGAGTAGTTTCAGCAGCATTGTCAGTATCGGCAGCAGTGCCAGTGTCAGGAGCAGTGCCAGGAGCAGTGTCAGTGTCAGGTGCAGTGTGAGGAGCCGTGTCAGTGTCAGGAGCAGTGTCAGGAGCATTGTCAGTATCAGCAGCAGTGTCTGTGTCAGGAGCAGTGTCAGAGTCAGGAGCAGTGTGAGGAGCAGTGTCAGTGTCTGGAGCAGTGTCAGGAGCAGTGTTAGGTTCAGGAGCAGTGTCAGTGTCAGGAGCTGTGTCTGGAGCAGTTTCAGGAGCAGTGTCAGTGACAGTAGCTTTGTCACGAGCAGTGTCCGTTTCAGCAGCAGTGTTAGGAACAGTGGCAGGGGCAGTGTCAGCGTCAGGAGCAGTGTCAGGAGCAGTGTCAGGAGCAGTGTCAGGAGCAGTGTCAGGAGCAGTGTCAGTCTCAGGTGCAGTGTCAGGAGCATTGTCAGGATCAGCAGCAGTATCTGTGTCTGGAGCAGTGTCATGAGCAGTGTCAGTGTCTGGAGCAGTGTCAGGACCAGTGCCAGTGTCAGAAGCAGTCTCAGGCCAAGTGTCAGTTACAGGAGCAGTGTCAGTGTCAGGATTAGTGTCAGTGTCTGTGCCGGGAGCAGTGACTGTGTCAGTGTCACTGTCATGAGCAGTGTCAGTGTCAGTACCAGGAGCGGTGCCTGTGTCAGGAGCAGTGACAGTGTCAGTACCAGGAGCAGTGCCTGTGTCAGGAGCAGTTTCAGGAGCAGTGTCAGGAGCAGTGCCAGGAGCAGTGTCAGAGTCAGTATCAGGAGCAGCGCTAGTGTCAGGAGCAGTGCCAGGAGCAGTGTCAGTGTCAGGAGCAGTGTCAGGAGCAGTGTCAGTGTCAGAAGCTGTGTCAGGAGCAGGGTCAGTGTCAGGATCAGTGTCAGGGGCAGTGCCAGTGTCAGTTGCTGTGTCTGGAGCAGCGTCAGGAGCAGTGACAGTGTCTGGATCATTGTCAGGTCCTGTGCCAGTGTCAGGAGCAGTGTCAGTGTGAGCAGCAGTGTCAGGAACAGTGGCAGGAGCAGTGTCAGTGTCACGAGCTGTCTCAGGAGCAGTGTCAGTGTCTGGAGCAATGTCGCGAGCAGTTCCAGGAGCAGTGTCAGTGTCAGTAGCAGTGTCAGGAGCAGTGTCAGTGTCAGTGTCAGTAGCAGCGTCAGTGTCAGGAGCAGTGTCAGGACCAGTGCCAGTGTCAGAAGCAGTGTCAGGGCCAGTGTCAGTGACAGGAGCAGTGTCAGTGTCAGAAGCATTGTTCGGAGCAGTGTCTGTGTCAGGAGCAGTGTCAGGAGCATTGTCAGCATCAGCAGCAGTGTCTGTGTCAGGACCAGAGTCAGGAGCAATGTCAGTATCAGGAGCAGTGTGAGCAGCCGTGTCAGGGTCAGGAGCAGTTTCAGGAGCATTATCAGTATCAGCAGCAGTGTCTGTGTCAGTAGCAGTGTCAGGAGCAGTGTCAGTATGAAGAGCAGTGTGAGGAGCAGTGTCAGTGACAGAAGCAGTGTCAGTGTCAGTGTCACTGTCATCAGCAGTGTCAGCGTCAGTGTCAGGAGCAGTGTCAGGAGCAGTGTCAGCGTCAGGAGCAGTGACAGGAGCAGTGTCGGTGTCCGGAGCAGTGTCAGTGTCAGTGTCAGGAGCAGTGTCAGGAGCAGTGTCAGGAGCATTGTCAGGATCAGCAGCAGTGACAGTGTCAGGAGCAGTGTCAGGAGCAGTATCAGCGTCTGGAGCAGTGTCACGAGCAGTGTCAGGAGCAGCGCCAGTGACAGTATCAGGAGCAGTGTCAGTGTCACGAGCAGTGTCAGGAGTAGTTTCAGCAGCATTGTCAGTATCGGCAGCAGTGCCAGTGTCAGGAGCAGTGCCAGGAGCAGTGTCAGTGTCAGGTGCAGTGTGAGGAGCCGTGTCAGTGTCAGGAGCAGTGTCAGGAGCATTGTCAGTATCAGCAGCAGTGTCTGTGTCAGGAGCAGTGTCAGAGTCAGGAGCAGTGTGAGGAGCAGTGTCAGTGTCTGGAGCAGTGTCAGGAGCAGTGTTAGGTTCAGGAGCAGTGTCAGTGTCAGGAGCTGTGTCTGGAGCAGTTTCAGGAGCAGTGTCAGTGACAGTAGCTTTGTCACGAGCAGTGTCCGTTTCAGCAGCAGTGTTAGGAACAGTGGCAGGGGCAGTGTCAGCGTCAGGAGCAGTGTCAGGAGCAGTGTCAGGAGCAGTGTCAGGAGCAGTGTCAGGAGCAGTGTCAGTCTCAGGTGCAGTGTCAGGAGCATTGTCAGGATCAGCAGCAGTATCTGTGTCTGGAGCAGTGTCATGAGCAGTGTCAGTGTCTGGAGCAGTGTCAGGACCAGTGCCAGTGTCAGAAGCAGTCTCAGGCCAAGTGTCAGTTACAGGAGCAGTGTCAGTGTCAGGATTAGTGTCAGTGTCTGTGCCGGGAGCAGTGACTGTGTCAGTGTCACTGTCATGAGCAGTGTCAGTGTCAGTACCAGGAGCGGTGCCTGTGTCAGGAGCAGTGACAGTGTCAGTACCAGGAGCAGTGCCTGTGTCAGGAGCAGTTTCAGGAGCAGTGTCAGGAGCAGTGCCAGGAGCAGTGTCAGAGTCAGTATCAGGAGCAGCGCTAGTGTCAGGAGCAGTGCCAGGAGCAGTGTCAGTGTCAGGAGCAGTGTCAGGAGCAGTGTCAGTGTCAGAAGCTGTGTCAGGAGCAGGGTCAGTGTCAGGATCAGTGTCAGGGGCAGTGCCAGTGTCAGTTGCTGTGTCTGGAGCAGCGTCAGGAGCAGTGACAGTGTCTGGATCATTGTCAGGTCCTGTGCCAGTGTCAGGAGCAGTGTCAGTGTGAGCAGCAGTGTCAGGAACAGTGGCAGGAGCAGTGTCAGTGTCACGAGCTGTCTCAGGAGCAGTGTCAGTGTCTGGAGCAATGTCGCGAGCAGTTCCAGGAGCAGTGTCAGTGTCAGTAGCAGTGTCAGGAGCAGTGTCAGTGTCAGTGTCAGTAGCAGCGTCAGTGTCAGGAGCAGTGTCAGGACCAGTGCCAGTGTCAGAAGCAGTGTCAGGGCCAGTGTCAGTGACAGGAGCAGTGTCAGTGTCAGAAGCATTGTTCGGAGCAGTGTCTGTGTCAGGAGCAGTGTCAGGAGCATTGTCAGCATCAGCAGCAGTGTCTGTGTCAGGACCAGAGTCAGGAGCAATGTCAGTATCAGGAGCAGTGTGAGCAGCCGTGTCAGGGTCAGGAGCAGTTTCAGGAGCATTATCAGTATCAGCAGCAGTGTCTGTGTCAGTAGCAGTGTCAGGAGCAGTGTCAGTATGAAGAGCAGTGTGAGGAGCAGTGTCAGTGACAGAAGCAGTGTCAGTGTCAGTGTCACTGTCATCAGCAGTGTCAGCGTCAGTGTCAGGAGCACTGTCAGAAGCATTGTCAGGATCAGCAGCAGCGTCAGTGTCAGGAGCAGTGGTAGTATCAGTGACAGTGTCAGGAGCAGTGTCAGGTGCAGTGTCAGGAGCAGTGTCAGTGTCAGGACCAGTGTCAGTGCCAGGAGCAGTGACAGGAGCTGTGCCATGAGCAGTGTCAGTGTCAGGAGCAGTGTCAGGAGCAGTGTCAGGAGCAGTGTCAGGAGCAGTGTCAGTGTCAGGAGCAGTGCCAGGAGCAGTGTCAGAGTCAGTATCAGGAGCAGCGCTAGTGTCAGGAGCAGTGCCAGGAGCAGTGTCAGTGTCAGGAGCAGTGTCAGGAGCAGTGTCAGTGTCAGAAGCTGTGTCAGGAGCAGGGTCAGTGTCAGGATCAGTGTCAGGGGCAGTGCCAGTGTCAGTTGCTGTGTCTGGAGCAGCGTCAGGAGCAGTGACAGTGTCTGGAGCATTGTCAGGTCCTGTGCCAGTGTCAGGAGCAGTGTCAGTGTGAGCAGCAGTGTCAGAAACAGTGGCATGAGCAGTGTCAGTGTCACGAGCTGTCTCAGGAGCAGTGTCAGTGTCTGGAGCAATGTCGCGAGCAGTTCCAGGAGCAGTGTCAGTGTCAGTAGCAGTGTCAGGAGCAGTGTCAGTGTCAGTGTCAGTAGCAGCGTCAGTGTCAGGAGCAGTGTCAGGACCAGTGCCAGTGTCAGAAGCAGTGTCAGGGCCAGTGTCAGTGACAGGAGCAGTGTCAGTGTCAGAAGCATTGTTCGGAGCAGTGTCTGTGTCAGGAGCAGTGTCAGGAGCATTGTCAGCATCAGCAGCAGTGTCTGTGTCAGGACCAGTGTCAGGAGCAATGTCAGTATCAGGAGCAGTGTGAGCAGCCGTGTCAGGGTCAGGAGCAGTTTCAGGAGCATTATCAGTATCAGCAGCAGTGTCTGTGTCAGTAGCAGTGTCAGGAGCAGTGTCAGTATGAAGAGCAGTGTGAGGAGCAGTGTCAGTGACAGAAGCAGTGTCAGTGTCAGTGTCACTGTCATCAGCAGTGTCAGCGTCAGTGTCAGGAGCACTGTCAGAAGCATTGTCAGGATCAGCAGCAGCGTCAGTGTCAGGAGCAGTGGTAGTATCAGTGACAGTGTCAGGAGCAGTGTCAGGTGCAGTGTCAGGAGCAGTGTCAGTGTCAGGACCAGTGTCAGTGCCAGGAGCAGTGACAGGAGCTGTGCCATGAGCAGTGTCAGTGTCAGGAGCAGTGTCAGGAGCAGTGTCAGGAGCAGTGTCAGGAGCAGTGTCAGTGGCAGGAGCTGCGCCAGGAGCAGTGTCAGTGTCAGGAGCAGTGTCAGGAGCAGTGTCAGCGTCAGGAGCAGTGACAGGAGCAGTGTCGGTGTCAGGAGCAGTGTCAGTGTCAGTGTCAGGAGCAGTGTCAGGAGCTGTGTCAGTGTCTGCAGTAGTGTCACGAGCAGTGTCAGGAGCAGTGTCAGTGTCAGTAGCAGTGTCAGAAGCAGTGTAAGTGTCAGGAGCAGCGCCAGGGACAGTATCAGGAGCAGTGTCAGTGTCACGAGCAGTGTCAGGAGTAGTGTCAGGAGCAGGGTTAGTGTCAGGAGCTGTGTCAGTGTCAGGAGCTATTTCAGGAGTAGTTTCATGTGCAGTCTCAGTGTCAGTGTCTGGAGCAGTGTCAGGAGCATTGTCAGGATCAGCAGCAGTGACAGTGTCAGGAGCAGTGTCAGGAGCAGTATCAGCGTCTGGAGCAGTGTCACGAGCAGTGTCAGGAGCAGCGCCAGTGACAGTATCAGGAGCAGTGTCAGTGTCACGAGCAGTGTCAGGAGTAGTTTCAGCAGCATTGTCATTATCGGCAGCAGTGCCAGTGTCAGGAGCAGTGCCAGGAGCAGTGTCAGTGTCCGGTGCAGTGTGAGGAGCCGTGTCAGTGTCAGGAGCAGTGTCAGGAGCATTGTCAGTATCAGCAGCAGTGTCTGTGTCAGGAGCAGTGTCAGAGTCAGGAGCAGTGTCAGAGTCAGGAGCAGTGTGAGGAGCAGTGTCAGTGTCAGGTGCAGTGTCAGCGTCAGGAGCATTGTCAGGATCAGCAGCAGTATGAGTGTCAGGAGCAGTGTCAGGATCAGTGTCAGTATCAGGAGCAGTGTGTGTGTCAGGAGCAGTGTAAGGAGCAGTGTCAGTGTCAGGAGCATTGTCAGTGTCAGGAGCAGCGTCAGTGTCAGGAGCAGTGTCAGAGTCAGGAGCAGTGTGAGGAGCAGTGTCAGTGTCAGGTGCAGTGTCAGGAGCAGTGTCAGTGTCTAGAGCAGTGTCAGGAGCAGTATCAGTAGCAGGGTCAGTTTCAGGATCTGTGTGAGGTGCAGTGTCTGTTTCAGGAGCAGTGTCAGGAGCAGTGTGAGGAGCCGTGTCAGGTGCTGTGTCAGGAGCTGTGCCAGGAGCTGTGTCAGGAGCAGTGTCAGTGACAGTAGCTTTTTCAGGAGCAGTGTCAGTGTCAGCAGCTGTGTTAGGAACAGTGTCAGGAGCAGTGTCAGTGTCAGGAGCAGTCTCAGGAGCAGTTTCAGGAGCAGTGTCAGTGTCAGGAGCATTGTCAGGACCAGTGCCAGTGTCAGGAGCAGTGTCAGTGGGAGCAGCAGTGTCAGCAACAGTGGCAGGAGCAGTGTCACAGTCACGAGCTGTGTTAGGAGCAGTGTCAGTGTCAGGAGCACAGAGAGGGGCAGTGCCAGTGACAGGAGCAGTGTCAGGAGCAGTGTCAGTGTCTGGAGGTGTGTCCGAACCAGTGTCAGGAGCAGTGTCCAGAGCAGTGTCAGGAGCAGGGTCAGTGTCAGGAGCAGTGTCAGTGTCACGAGCTATTTCAGGAGTAGTTTCATGTGCAGTCTCAGGGTCTGTGTCTGGAGCAGTGTCAGGAGAATTGTCAGGATCAGCAGCAGTATGAGTGTCAGGAGCAGTGTCAGGATCAGTGTCAGTATCAGGAGCAGTGTCAGTGTCTGCAGTAGTGTCACGAGCAGTGTCAGGAGCAGTGTCAGTGTCAGTAGACATGTCAGAAGCAGTGTAAGTGTCAGGAGCAGCGCCAGGGACAGTATCAGGAGCAGTGTCAGTGTCACGAGCAGTGTCAGGAGTAGTGTCAGGAGCAGGGTTAGTGTCAGGAGCAGTGTCAGTGTCAGTGTCAGGAGCTATTTCCGGAGTAGTTTCATGTGCAGTCTCAGTGTCAGTGTCTGGAGCAGTGTCAGGAGCATTGTCAGGATCAGCAGCAGTGACAGTGTCAGGAGCAGTGTCAGGAGCACTATCAGCGTCTGGAGCAGTGTCACGAGCAGTGACAGGCGCAGCGCCAGTGACAGTATCAGGAGCAGTGTCAGTGTCACGAGCAGTGTCAGGAGTAGTTTCAGCAGCATTGTCAGTATCGGCAGCAGTGCCAGTGTCAGGAGCAGTGTGAGGAGCCGTGTCAGTGTCAGGAGTAGTGTCAGGAGCATTGTCAGTATCAGCAGCAGTGTCTGTGTCAGGAGCAGTGTCAGGAGCAGTTTCAGTGTCTGGAACAGAGACACGAGCCGTGTCAGGAGCAGTATCAGTCTCAGTAGCAGTGTCTGGAGCAGTGACAAGGTCAGGAGCAGAGCCAGTGCCAGTATCAGGAGCAGTGTCAGTGTCAGGAGCAGTGTCAGGAGTAGTGTCAGCAGCATTGTCAGTATCGGCAGCAGTGACAGTGTCAGGAGCAGTGTCAGGACCAGTGCCAGTGTCAGGAGCAGTGTCAGGACCAGTGTCAGTGTCAGGAGCAGTGTCAGGACCTGGGTCAGTGACAGGGCCTGTGACAGTGTCTGGAGCAGTGCCAAGAGCAGTGCCAGTGTCAGTGACAGGAGCAGTGTCAGTGTCAGAAGCAGTGTCAGTAGCAGTGAGAGTGTCAGTATCAGGAGCAGTGCCAGTTTCAGGAGCAGTGTCAGAAGCAGTGTCAGGAGCATTGTCAGTATCAGCAGCAGTGTCTGTGTCAGGAGCAGTGTCAGGAGCAGTGTCAGTGTCAGGAGCAGAGTCAGGACCAGCGCCAATGTAAGGAGCAGTGTCAGGATCAGTGCCAGTGTCAGAAGCAGTCTCAGGACAAGTGTCAATTACAGGAGCAGTGTCAGTGTCAGGATCAGTGTCAGTGTCTGTGCCGGGAGCAGTGACTGTGTCAGAAGCAGTGTCAGTGTCAGTACCAGGAGCAGTGCCTGTGTCAGGAGCAATTTCAGGAGCAGTGTCAGGAGCAGTGCCAGGAGCAGTGTCAGAGTCGGTATCAGGAGCAGCGTCAGTGTCAGGAGCAGTGCCAGGAGCAGTGTCAGTGTCAGGAGCAGTGTCAGGAGCAGTGTCAGTGTCAGAAGCTATGTCAGGAGCAGGGTCAGTGTCAGGATCAGTGACGGGGGCAGTGCCAGTGTTAGTTGCAGTGTCTGGAGCAGCGTCAGGAGCAGTGACAGTGTCAGGAGCAGTGTCAGTGTCAGTACCAGGTGCAGTGTCTGTGTCACGACCAGCGGCAATGTCAGGAGCAATGTCAGGAGCAGTGTCAGGACCAGCCAGTGTCAAAAGCAGCCGCAAGACAAGTGTTAGACACAGGAGCAGTGTCAGTGTCAGGAGCAGTGACAGTTTCAAGAGCAGTGTCAGGAGCAGTGTCAGGAGCAGTGTCAGTGGCAGGAGCTGCGCCAGGAGCAGTGTTAGTGTCAGGAGCAGTGTCAGGAGCAGTGTCAGCGTCAGGAGCAGTGACAGGAGCAGTGACTGTGTCAGGAGCAGTGTCAGTGTCAGTACCAGGAGCAGTGCCTGTGTCAGGAGCAATTTCAGGAGCAGTGTCAGGAGCATTGTCAGTATCAGCAGCAGTGTCTGTGTCAGGAGCAGTGTCAGGAACAGTGTCAGTGTCAGGAGCAGAGTCAGGACCAGCGCCAATGTAAGGAGCAGTGTCAGGACCAGTGCCAGTGTCAGAAGCAGTCTCAGGACAAGTGTCAGTTACAGGAGCAGTGTCAGTGTCAGGATCAGTCTCAGTCTCTGTGCCGGGAGCAGTGTCAGTGTCAGAGTCACTGTCATGAGCAGTGTCAGTGTCAGTGTCAGGAGCAGTGTCAGTGTCAGTGTCAGGAGCTGTGTCAGGAGCTGTGTCAGGAGCAGTGTCAGCCTCAGAAGCAGTGTCAGGAGCAGTGTCATCGTCAGGAGCTGTGTCAGAAGTAGTTTCAGGAGCAGTGTCAGTGTCAGTGTCTGGAGCAGTGTCTGGAGCAGTGTCAGTGTCAGGAGTTGTGTCAGGAGCAGTGTCAGGAGCAGTGTCAGTGACAGTAGCTGTGTCAGGAGCAGTGTCAGTGTCTGGAGCAGTCTCAGGGGCAGTATCACAGTCAGGACCAGAGTGAGGAGCAGTGTCAGTGCCAGGAGCAGTGTCAGGTGCAGTGTCAGTGTCAGGAGCAGTGTCAGGAGCAGTGTCAGTGTCAGGAGCAGTGTGAGGAGCCGAGCCAGTGTCAGTTGCAGTGTCTGGAGTAGCGTCAGGAGCAGTGGCAGTGTGAGTAGCAGTGTCAGTGTCAGTACCAGAAACAGTGCCTGTGTCAGGAGCAGGGTCAGTGTCAGGAGCTGTGTCAGGAGCAGTGTCATGGAGCAGTGTCAGTGTCACGAGCAGTCTCAGGAGAAGTGTCAGGAGCAGTGTCAGGAGCAGTGTCAGGAGCGGTGTCAGTCTCAGGAGACGTGTCAGCAGCACTGACAGGATCAGCAGCAGTGTCTGTGTCAGGAGCAGTGTCAGAAGCAGTGTCACTCTCTGGAGCAGTGTCAGGAGCAGTGCCAGTGTCAGGAGCAGTGTCAGGAGCAGTGTCAGGAGCAGTGTCAGTATCAGGAGCAGTGTCAGGAGCAGTGTCAGGAGCAGTGGCAGGAGCAGTGTCAGTGTCAGGAGCAGTGTCAGGAGCAGTGTCAGGAGCAGTGTCAGGACCAGTGCCAGTGTCAGGAGCAGTTTCAGTGTGAGCAGCAGTGTCAGGAACAGTGGCAGGTGCAGTTTCACAGTCACGAGCTGTGTCAGGAGCAGTGTCAGTGTCAGGAGGAGTGCCAGGAGCGGTGTCAGTGTCAGGAGCTGTGTCAGGAGCAGTGTCAGTGTCAGGAGGAGTGTCTGGAGCAGTGTCATTAGCAGTGTGTGTGTCAGTATCAGGAGCAGTGACAGAAGCAGTGACAGGAGCATTGTCAGTATCAGCAGAAGTGTCTGTGTCAGGAGCAGTGTCAGGAGCAGTGTCAGTGTCAGGAGCTGTGTGAGGGGCAGTGTCAGTATCAGGAGCATTGTCAGGAGCAGTGTCTGTGCCACGAGCAGTGTCAGGAGCAGCGTGAGTAGCAGTGTCAGTGTCAGGAGCTGTGTGAGTATCAGTGTCTGTTTGAGGAGCAGTGTCAGGACCAGTGTCAATGCCAGGAGCAGTGTCAGGTGCAGTGTCAGTGTCAGGAGCAGTGTCAGGAGCAGTGTCAGTGTCAGGAGCAGTGTGAGGAGCCGTGCCAGTGTCAGTTGCATTGTCTGAAGCAGCGTCAGGAGCAGTGGCAGTGTCAGTAGCAGTGTCAGTGTCAGTACCAGACACAGTGCCTGTGTCAGGAGCAGTGTCAGTGTCAGTACCAGGAGCAGTGCCTGTGTCAGGGGCAGTGTCAGGAGCAGCGTCAGGAGCAGTGCCAGGAGCAGTGTCAGTGTCAGCATCAGGAGCAGCGTCAGTGTCAGGAGCAGTGCCAGGAGCAGTGTCAGTGTCAGGAGGAGTGTCAGGAGCTGTTTCAGGAGCACGGTAAGTGTCAGGAGCAGTGTCGGGACCAGTGCCAGTGTCAGAAGCAGTGTCAGGACCAGTGTCAGTGACAGGAGCAGTGTCAGTGTCAGGAGCATCGTTCGGAGCCATGTCTGTGCCAGGAGCAGCGTCAGGAGCATTGTCAGTATCAGTAGCAGTGTCTGTGTCAGGAGCAGTGTCAGTGTCAGTAGCTGCGTCAGCAGCAGTGTCAGTGTCAGTATCAGGAGCAGCGTCAGTGTCAGGGGCAGTGTCAGGACCAGTGACAGTGTCAGAAGCAGTGTCAGGACCAGTGTCAGTGACAGGGGCAGTGTCAGAGTCAGGGGCAGTGTCAGGACCAGTGCCAGTGTCAGAAGCAGTGTCAGGACCAGTGTCAGTGACAAGAGCAGTGTCAGTGTCAGGAGCATTGTTCGGAGCAGTGCCAGTGTCAAGAGCAGTGTCAGAAGCAGTGTCAGGAGCAGTGTCAGTATCAGGAGCAGCGTCAGGAGCAGTGTCAGGAGCAGTGGCAGTAGCAGGGTCAGTGTCAGGAGCAGTGTCAGGAGCAGTGTCAGGAGCAGTGTCAGGACCAGTGCCAGTGTCAGGAGTAGTTTCAGTGTGAGCAGCAGTGTCAGGAACAGTGGCAGGTGTAGTTTCACTGTCACGAGCTGTGTCAGGAGCAGTGTCAGTGTCAGGAGGAGTGCCAGGAGCAGTGTCAGTGTCAGGAGCATTTTCCGGAGCAGTGTCCGTGTCAGGAGAAGGATCAGGAGCATTGTCAGTATCAGCAGCAGTGTCTGTGTCAGGAGCAGTGTTAGGAGCAGCTCAGTGTCAGGTGCAGTGTGAGGAGCCGTGTCACGGTCAGGATCAGTTTGAGGAGCATTGTCAGTATCAGTAGCAGTCTCTGTGTCAGGAGCAGTGTCAGGAGCAGTGTCAGTGTCGGTATCAGGAGCAGTGTCAGTTTCAGGAGCAGTGTGAGGACCAGTGTCAGTATCAGGAGCAGTGTCAGGACCAGTGGCAGTGCCAGGAGCAGTGTCAGGTGCAGTGTGAGGAGCCGTGTCACGGTCAGGATCAGTTTGAGGAGCACTGTCAGTATCAGCAGCAGTGTCTGTGTCAGGAGCAGCGTCAGTGTCATGAGCAGTTTGAGGTGTAGTGTCAGTGTCAGGAGCAGTGTCAGTGTCTGGAGCTGTGTCAGGAGCAGTGTCAGTGTCAGGAGGGGTGTCTCGAGCAGTGTCAGGAGCAGTGTCAGTGTCAGGAGCAGTGTCAGAAGCAGTGACAGGAGCATTGTCAGTATCAGCAGAAGTGTCTGTGTCAGGAGCAGTGTCAGGAGCAGTGTCAGTGTCAGGAGCAGAGTCAGGACCAGCGCCAATGTAAGGAGCAGTGTCAGGATCAGTGCCAGTGTCAGAAGCAGTCTCAGGACAAGTGTCAATTACAGGAGCAGTGTCAGTGTCAGGATCAGTCTCAGTCTCTGTGCCGGGAGCAGTGGCAGTGTCAGAGTCACCGTCGTGAGCAGTGACAGTGTCAGTGTCAGGAGCAGTGTCAGTGTCAGTCTCAGGAGCTGTGTCAGGAGCTGTGTCAGGAGCAGTGTCAGTGTCAGAAGCAGTGTCAGGAGCAGTGTCATCGTCAGGAGCTGTGTCAGAAGTAGTTTCAGGCGCAGTGTCAGCGTCAGTGTCTGGAGCAGTGTCAGGAGCAGCGTCAGGAGCAGTGCCAGGAGCAGTGTCAGTGTCAGCATCAGGAGCAGCGTCAGTGTCAGGAGCAGTGCCAGGAGTAGTTTCAGCAGCATTGTCAGTATCGGCAGCAGTGCCAGTGTCAGGAGCAGTGCCAGGAGCAATGTCAGTATCAGCAGCAGTGTCTGTGTCAGGAGCAGTGTCAGAGTCAGGAGCAGTGTGAGGAGCAGTGTCAGTGTCAGGTGCAGTGTCAGCGTCAGGAGCATTGTCAGGATCAGCAGCAGTATGAGTGTCAGGAGCAGTGTCAGGAGCAGTGTCAGTGTCAGGAGCAGTCTCAGGAGCAGTTTCAGGAGCAGTGTCAGTGTCAGGAGCATTGTCAGGACCAGTGCCAGTGTCAGGAGCAGTGTCAGTGGGAGCAGCAGTGTCAGCAACAGTGGCAGGAGCAGTGTCACAGTCACGAGCTGTGTCAGGAGCAGTGTCAGTGTCAGGAGCACAGTGAGGGGCAGTGCCAGTGACAGGAGCAGTGTCAGGAGCAGTGTCAGTGTCTGGAGCAACGTCGCGAGCAGTGTCAGTAGCAGTGTCAGGAGCTTTGTCAGGATCTGCAGCAGTATCAGTGTCAGGAGCAGTGTCAGTGTCAGGAGCAGTGCCAGGAGCAGTGCTAGTGTCAGGAGCAGTGTGAGGAGCAGTGTCAGTGTCAGGATCCGTGTCAGTGTCAGTGTCAGGAGCAGTGCCAGGAGCAGTGTCAGAGTCAGGAGCAGTGTCAGGAGCTGTTTCAGGGGCAGGGTAAGTGTCAGGAGCAGTGTCAGGAGCAGTGTCAGTGTCAGGAGCAGTCTCAGGAGCAGTTTCAGGAGCAGTGTCAGTGTCAGGAGCATTGTCAGGACCAGTGCCAGTGTCAGGAGCAGTGTCAGTGTGAGCTGCCGTGTCAGGAACAGTGGCAGGAGCAGTGACACCGTCACGAGCTGTGTCAGGAGCAGTGTCAGTGTCTGGAGCAACGTCACGAGCAGTGTCAGTAGCAGTGTCAGCAGCTTTGTCAGGATCAGCAGCAGTATCAGTGTCAGTAGCAGTGTCAGTGTCAGGAGCAGTGCCAAGAGAAGTGCCAGTGTCAGGAGCTGTGTGAGGAGCAGTGTCAGTTTCAGGAGCAGTTCCACAAACAGTGTCAGTGTCAGCAGCAGTGTGACGAGCAGTGTCAGGAGCAGTGTCAGTGTCAGGAGCAGTGCCAGGAGCAGTGCCAGGAGCTGTGTCAGTGTCAGCATCAGGAGCAGCGTCAGTGTCAGGAGCAGTGCCAGGAGCAGTGTCAGTGTCAGGAGGAGTGTCAGGAGCAGTTTGAGGTGTAGTGTCAGTGTCAGGAGCAGTGTCAGTGCCAGGAGCTGTGTCAGGAGCAGTGTCAGTGTCAGGAGGAGTGTCTGGAGCAGTGTCAGGAGCAGTGTCAGTGTCAGGAGCAGTGTCAGTAGCAGTGAGAGTGTCAGTATCAGGAGCAGTGTCAGAAGCAGTGACAGGAGCATTGTCAGTATCAGCAGAAGTGTCTGTGTCAGGAGCAGTGTCTGGAGCAGTGTCAGTGTCAGAAGCTGTGTCAGGAGCAGGGTCAGTGTCAGGATCAGTGTCAAGGGCAGTGCCAGTGTCAGTTGCAGTGTCTGGAGCAGCGTCAGGAGCAGTGACAGTGTCAGGAGCAGTGCCAGGAGCAGTGTCAGTGTCAGGAGCAGTGTCAGGAGCAGTGTCAGGAGCAGTGTCAGGAGCAGTGTCAGTGTCAGGAGCAGTGTCAGGAGCAGTGACAGGAGCAGTGGCAGGAGCAGCGTCGGTGTCAGGAGCAGTGTCAGGAGCAGTGTCAGGTGCAGTGTCAGTGTCAGGAGCAGTGCCAGGAGCAGTGTCAGTGTCAGGAGCAGTGTCAGGATCAGTGTCAGTGTCAGGAGCAGCATCAGGCGCATGCTCAGGATCAGCAGCAGTGTCAGTGTCAGCAGCAGTGTCAGGAGCTGTTCGAGGAGCAGTGTCAGCTTCAGGAGCTGTGTCACAAACAGTGTCAGTGTCAGCAGCAGTGTCAGGAGCAGTGTCAGGAGCAGTGTCAGTGTCAGGAGCATTGTCAGGACCAGTGCCAGTGTCAGGAGCAGTGTCAGCGTGAGCAGCAGTGTCAGGAACAGTGGCAGGAGCAGTGTCAGTGTCACGATCTGTCTCAGGAGCAGTGTCAGTGTCTGGAGCAGTGTCGCAAGCAGTTCCAGGAGCAGTGTCAGTGTCAGTAGCAGTGTCAGGAGCAGTGTCAGTGTCAGTGTCAGGAGCAGCGTCAGTGTCAGGAGCAGTGTCAGGACCAGTGCCAGTGTCAGAAGCAGTGTCAGGGCCAGTGTCAGTGACAGGAGCAGTGACAGTGTCAGGAGCATTGTCCGGAGCAGCGTCCGTTTCAGGAGCACTGTCAGCAGCATTGTCAGGATCAGTAGCAGCGTCAGTGTCAGGAGGAGTGGTACTAGCAGTGACAGTGTCAGGAGCAGTGGTAGTAGCAGTGTCAGTGACAGGAGCAGTGTCAGGTGCAGTGTCTGTGTCAGGAGCAGTGTGAGGAGCAGTGTCAGTGTCTGGAGCAGTGTCAGGAGCAGTGTTAGGTTCAGGAGCAGTGTCAGGGTCAGGAGCTGTGTCTGGAGCAGTTTCAGGAGCAGTGTCAGTGACAGTAGCTTTGTCACGAGCAGTGTCCGTTTCAGCAGCAGTGTTAGGAACAGTGGCAGGGGCAGTGTCAGTGTCAGGAGCAGTGTCAGGAGCAGTGTCAGGAGCAGAGTCAGGAGCAGTGTCAGGAGCAGTGTCAGTCTCAGGTGCAGTGTCAGGAGCATTGTCAGGATCAGCAGCAGTATCTGTGTCTGGAGCAGTGTCATGAGCAGTGTCAGTGTCTGGAGCAGTGTCAGGACCAGTGCCAGTGTCAGAAGCAGTGTCAGGGCCAGTGTCAGTGACAGGAGCAGTGACAGTGTCAGGAGCATTGTCCGGAGCAGTGTCCGTTTCAGGAGCACTGTCAGCAGCATTGTCAGGATCAGTAGCAGCGTCAGTGTCAGGAGGAGTGGTACTAGCAGTGACAGTGTCAGGAGCAGTGGTAGTAGCAGTGTCAGTGACAGGAGCAGTGTCAGGTGCAGTGTCTGTGTCAGGGGCAGTGTGAGGAGCAGTGTCAGTGTCTGGAGCAGTGTCAGGAGCAGTGTTAGGTTCAGGAGCAGTGTCAGTGTCAGGAGCTGTGTCTGGAGCAGTTTCAGGAGCAGTGTCAGTGACAGTAGCTTTGTCACGAGCAGTGTCCGTTTCAGCAGCAGTGTTAGGAACAGTGGCAGGGGCAGTGTCAGTGTCAGGGGCAGTGTCAGGAGCAGTGTCAGTGTGAGTGTCAGGAGCAGCGTCAGTGTCAGGAGCAGTGTCAGGACCAGTGCCAGTGTCAGAAGCAGTGTCAGGGCCAGTGTCAGTGACAGGAGCAGTGACAGTGTCAGGAGCATTGTCCGGAGCAGTGTCCGTGTCAGGAGCACTGTCAGGAGCATTGTCAGGATCAGCAGCAGCGTCAGTGTCAGGAGCAGTGGTAGTAGCAGTGACAGTGTCAGGAGCAGTGGTAGTAGCAGTGTCAGTGACAGGAGCAGTGTCAGGTGCAGTGTCAGGAGCAATGTCAGGTTCAGGAGCATTGTCCGGAGAAGTGTCCGTGTCAGGAGAAGCATCAGGAGCATTGTCAGTAGCAGCAGCAGTGTCTGTGTCATGAGCAGTGTCAGGAGCAGCTCAGTGTCAGGTGCAGTGTGAGGAGCCGTGTCACGGTCAGGAGCAGTTTGAGGAGCATTGTCAGTATCAGCAGCAGTCTCTGTGTCAGGAGCAGTGTCAGGAGCAGTGTCAGTGTCAGTGTCAGGAGCAGTGTCAGTGTCAGGAGCAGTGTCAGTGTCAGGAGCAGTGTCAGGAACAGCGCCAGTGTCAGAAGCAGTGTCAGGACCAGTGCCAGTGATAGGAGCAGTGTCAGTGTCAGAAGCATTGTTCGGAGCAGTGTCTGTGTCACGAGCAGTGTCAGGAGCATTGTCAGCATCAGCAGCAGTGTCTGTGTCAGGACCAGTGTCAGGAGCAATGTCAGTATCAGGAGCAGTGTGAGCAGCCGTGTCAGGGTCAGGAGCAGTTTCAGGAGCATTATCAGTATCAGCAGCAGTGTCTGTGTCAGTAGCAGTGTCAGGAGCAGTGTCAGTATGAAGAGCAGTGTGAGGAGCAGTGTCAGTGACAGGAGCAGTGTCAGTGTCAGCAGCAGCGTCAGTGTCAGGAGCACTGTCAGAAGCATTGTCAGGATCAGCAGCAGCGTCAGTGTCAGGAGCAGTGGTAGTACCAGTGACAGTGTCAGGAGCAGTGTCAGGTGCAGTGTCAGGAGCTGTGTCAGTGTCAGGAGCAGTGTCAGTGCCAGGACCAGTGACAGGAGCTGTGCCATGAGCAGTGTCTGTGTCAGGAGCAGTGTCAGGAGCAGTGTCAGGAGCAGTGTCAGTGGCAGGAGCTGCGTCAGGAGCAGTGTCAGTGTCAGGAGCAGTGTCAGGAGCAGTGTCAGCGTCAGGAGCAGTGACAGGAGCAGTGTCGGTGTCAGGAGCAGTGTCAGTGTCAGTGTCAGGAGCAGAGTCAGGAGCAGTGTCAGTGTCTGCAGTAGTGTCACGAGCAGTGTCAGGAGCAGTGTCAGTGTCAGTAGCAGTGTCAGAAGCAGTGTAAGTGTCAGGAGCAGCGCCAGGGACAGTATCAGGAGCAGTGTCAGTGTAACGAGCAGTGTCAGGAGTAGTGTCAGGAGCAGGGTTAGTGTCAGGAGCTGTGTCAGTGTCAGGAGCTATTTCAAGAGCAGTTGCATGTGCAGTCTCAGTGTCAGTGTCTGGAGCAGTGTCAGGAGCATTGTCAGGATTAGCAGCAGTGACAGTGTCAGTAGCAGTGTCAGGAACAGTGTCAGTGTCAGCAGCAGTGTCAGGAGAAGTGTCAGTGACAGGAGCAGTGTCAGGAGCAGTTTCAGGAGCAGTGTCAGTGTCAGTTGCACTGTGAGGAGCACTGTCAGTGTCAGGAACAGATCAGGGTCAGTGTCAGGCTCAGGAGCAGTGTCAGTGACAGGAGCAGTGTCAGTGTCAGGAGATGTTTCAGGAGGAGTGTCAGGAGCAGTGTCAGTGTCAGTGCCTGGAGCAGTGTCAGGAGCATTTTCAGGATCAGCAGCAGTGTCAGTGTCAGAAGCAGTGTCAGGAGCAGTGTCAACAGCATTGTCAGTATCAGCAGCAGTGCCTGTGTCAGAAGGATTGTCAGTATCAGCAGCAGTGTCAGTGTCAGTAGCAGTGACAGGAGCAGTGTCAGTGTCAGGAGCAGTGTCAGGAGCAGTGCTAGTGTCTGGAGCAGTGTCAGTGTGAGGAGCAGTGTCAGGAGCAGTGTCAGGAGCAGTGCCAGTGTCTCGAGCAGTGACAGTGTGAGGAGCAGTGTCAGGAGCAGTGTCAGTGACAGGAGCAGTGTCATTGTCAGGAGCTGTGTCAATAGTAATTTCAGGAGCGGTGTCAGCGTCAGTGTCTGGAGCAGTGTCAGGAGCAGTCTCTGGGTCAGGAGCAGTGTCACACTGACACTGACCCAGGAGCAGTGTGAGGAGCCGTGTCAGGAGCTGTGTCAGGAGCTGTGTCAGGAACTGTGTCAGGAGCAGTGTCAGTGACAGTAGCTTTTTCAGGAGCACTGTCGGTGCAGCAGCTGTGTTAGGAACAGTGTCAGGGTCAGTGTCAGTGTAAGGAGCAGTGTCAGGAACAGTGTCAGGAGCAGGATCAATGTCAGGAGCAGTGTCAGTAGCAGTGTCAGTGTCAGGAGCAGTGTTAGGAACAGTGTCAATGTCAGCTTCAGGAGCAGTGTCAGTGTCAGGAGCTATTTCAGGAGTAGTGTCATGTGCAGTGTCAGTGTCAGTGTCGGGAGCAGTGTCAGGAGCAGGGTCAGTGTCAGGAGCAGTGTCAGTGTCAGGAGCAGTGTCAGAAGCAGTGTAAGTGTCAGGAGCAGCGCCAGGGACAGTATCAGGAGCAGTGTCAGTGTCACGAGCAGTCTCAGGAGTAGTGTCAGGAGCAGGGTTAGTGTCAGGAGCAGTGTCAGTGTCAGGAGCTATTTCAGGAGTAGTTTCATGTGCAGTCTCAGTGTCAGTGTCTGGAGCAGTGTCAGGAGCATTGTCAGTATCAGCAGCAGTGACAGTGTCAGGAGCAGTGTCAGGAGCAGAATCAGCGTCTGGAGCAGTGTCACGAGCAGTGTCAGGAGCAGCGCCAGTGACAGTATCAGGAGCAGTGTCAGTGTCACGAGCAGTGTCAGGAGTAGTTTCAGCAGCATTGTCAGTATCGGCAGCAGTGCCAGTGTCAGGAGCAGTGTGAAGAGCCGTGCCAGTGTCAGAAGCTGTGTCAGGAGCAGTGTGAGTGTCAGCAGCGGTGTTAGGAACTGTGTCAGGGGCAGTGTCAGTGTCTGGAGCAGTATCAGGAGCAGTGTCAGGAGCAGGATCAGTGTCAGGACCAGTGCCAGTGTCAGGAGCAGTGTCAGGACCAGTGCCAGTGTCAGAAGCAGTGTCCGGACCAGTGTCAGTGTCAGGAACAGTGTCAGTGGCAGGAGCAGTGTCAGGAGATGTGTCAGTGCCAGGAGCAGTGTCAGGATCAGTGTCATAGTCCGGAGCGGTGTCATGAGTAGTGTCAGTGTCAGGAGCAAAGTCAGGACCAGTGCCAACGTCAGCGGCAGAGTCAGGACCAGTGCCAGTGTCAGAAGCAGTGTCAGGACAAGTGTCAGTGACAGGAGCAGTGTCAGTGTCAGGAGTAGTGTCAGGAGCTGTGTCAGTGTCAGGAGCAGTGTCAGGAGCAGTTTCAGGAGCAGTGTTAGTGTCAGGAGCAGTGTCAGGACCAGTGCCAGTGTCAGGAGCAGTGTCAGGACCAGTGCCAGTGTCAGGAGCAGTGTCAGGACCAGTGTCAGTGTCAGGAGCAGTGTCAGGACCTGGGTTAGTGACAGGACCTGTGAAAGTGTCTGGAGCAGTGCCAAGAGCAGTGCCAGTGTCAGTGTCAGGAGCGGTGTCAGGCGCACTGTCAGTAGCAGTGTCAGTGTCAGGAGCAGAGTCAGGACAAGAGCCAATGTCAGGAGCAGTGTCAGGAGCAGTGCCATTGTCAGGAGCAGTATCACGAGCAGTGTCAGTGTCAGTAGCAGTGTCAGGAACAGTGTCAATGTCAGCTTCAGGAGCAGTGTCAGTGTCAGAAGCTCTTTCAGGACTAGTGTCAGGTGCAGTGTTAGTGTCAGTGTCAGGAGCAGAGTCAGGACAAGAGCCAATGTCAGGAGCAGTGTCAGGACCAGTGCCAGTGTCAGAAGCAGTGTCAGGACCAGTGTCAGTGACAGGAGCAGTGTCATTGTCAGGAGCTGTGTCAGTAGTAATTTCAGGAGCGGTGTCAGCGTCAGTGTCTGGAGCAGTGTCACGAGCAGTCTCTGGGTCAGGAGCAGTGTCAGTGTCAGGAGCAGTGTGAGGAGCCGTGTGAGGAGCTGTGTCAGGAGCTGTGTCAGGAACTGTATCAGGAGCAGTGTCAGTGACAGTAGCTTTTTCAGGAGCAGTGTCGGTGCAGCAGCTGTGTTAGGAACAGTGTCAGGGGCACTGTCAGTGTAAGGAGCAGTGTCAGGAACAGTGTCAGGAGCAGGATCAATGTCAGGAGCAGTGTCAGTAGCAGTGTCAGTGTCAGGAGCAGTGTTAGGAACAGTGTCAATGTCAGTTTCAGGAGCAGTGTCAGTGTCAGGAGCTATTTCAGGAGTAGTGTCATGTGCAGTGTCAGTGTCAGTGTCGGGAGCAGTGTCAGGAGCACTGTCAGGATCAGCAGCAGTGTCAGTGTCAGGAGCAGTGTCAGCGTGAGGAGCAGTGTGAGGAGCAGTGTCAGCGACAGGAGCAGTGTCAGTGACAGGAGCTGTGTCAGGAGCAGTGTCAGTGTCACGAGCAGTGTCAGGAGTAGTTTCAGGAGCAGGGTTAGTGTCAGGAGCAGTGTCAGTGTCAGGAGCTATTTCAGGAGTAGTTTCATGTGCAGTCTCAGTGTCAGTGCCTGGAGCAGTGTCAGGAGCATTGTCAGGATCAGCAGCAGTGACAGTGTCAGGAGCAGTGTCAGGAGCAGAATCAGCGTCTGCAGCAGTGTCACGAGCAGTGTCAGGAGCAGCGCCAGTGACAGTATCAGGAGCAGTATTAGTGTCACGAGCAGTGTCAGGAGTAGTTTCAGCAGCATTGTCAGTATCGGCAGCAGTGCCAGTGTCAGGAGCAGTGTGAGGAGCCGTGCCAGTGTCAGAAGCTGTGTCAGGAGCAGTGTCAGTGCCAGCATCGGTGTTAGGAACTGTGTCAGGGGCAGAGTCAGTGTCTGGAGCAGTATCAGGAGCAGTGTCAGGAGCAGGATCAGTGTCAGGAGCAGGGTCAGTGTCAGGAGCAGTGTCAGGACCAGTGCCAGTGTCAGGAGAAGTGTCAGGACCAGTGTCAGTGTCAGGAGCAGTGTCAGGACCTGGGTCAGTGACAGGACCTGTGACAGTGTCTGGAGCAGTGCCAAGAGCAGTGCCAGTGTCAGTGTCAGGAGCGGTGTCAGGCGCACTGTCAGTAGCAGTGTCAGTGTCAGGAGCAGAGTCAGGACAAGAGCCAATGTCAGGAGCAGTGTCAGGACCAGTGCCAGTGTCAGAAGCAGTGTCCGGACCAGTGTAAGTGACAGGAACAGTGTCAGTGGCAGGAGCAGTGTCAGGAGATGTGTCAGTGCCAGGAGCAGTGTCAGGATCAGTGTCATAGTCCGGAGCGGTGTCATGAGTAGTTTCAGTGTCAGGAGCAAAGTCAGGACCAGTGCCAACGTCAGCGGCAGTGTCAGGACCAGTGCCAGTGTCAGAAGCAGTGTCAGGACCAGTGTCAGTGACAGGAGCAGTGTCAGTGTCAGGAGTAGTGTCAGGAGCTGTGTCAGTGTCAGGAGCAGTGTCAGGAGCAGTTTCAGGAGCAGTGCTAGTGTCAGGAGCAGTGTCAGGACCAGTGCCAGTGTCAGGAGCAGTGTCAGGAGCAGTGTCAGTGTCAGGAGCATTATCAGTGTCAGGAGCAGCGTCAGTGTCAGGAGCAGTGTCAGAGTCAGGAGCTGTGTCAGGAGCAGTGTCAGGAGCAGTGCCATTGTCAGGAGCAGTATCACGAGCAGTGTCAGTGTCAGTAGCAGTGTCAGCAACAGTGTCAATGTCAGCTTCAGGAGCAGTGTCAGTGTCAGAAGCTCTTTCAGGACTAGTGTCAGGTGCAGTGTTAGTGTCAGTGTCAGGAGCAGAGTCAGGACAAGAGCCAATGTCAGGAACAGTGTCAGGACCAGTGCCAGTGTCAGAAGCAGTGTCAGGACCAGTGTCAGTGACAGGAGCAGTGTCAGTGTCAGGAGTAGTGTCAGGAGCTGTGTCAGTGTCAGGAGCAGTGTCAGGAGCAGTTTCAGGAGCAGTGTTAGTGTCAGGAGCAGTGTCAGGACCAGTGCCAGTGTCAGGAGCAGTGTCAGGAGCAGTGTCAGTGTCAGGAGCATTATCAGTGTCAGGAGCAGCGTCAGTGTCAGGAGCAGTGTCAGAGTCAGGAGCTGTGTCAGGAGCAGTGTCAGGAGCAGTGCCATTGTCAGGAGCAGTATCACGAGCAGTGTCAGTGTCAGTAGCAGTGTCAGGAACAATGTCAATGTCTGCTTCAGGAGCAGTGTCAGTGTCAGAAGCTCTTTCAGGACTAGTGTCAGGTGCAGTGTTAGTGTCAGTGTCTGGAGCAGTGTCAGGAGCATTGTCAGGATCAGCAGTGTGTCAGTGTCAGGAGCAGGGTCGAGAGCAGTCTCAGTGTCAGGAGCAGTGTCAGGAGCTTTTTCAGGAGCAGTGTCAGTGGCAGGAGCAGTGTCAGGACCAGTGCCAGTGGCAGGAGCAGTGTCAGTGTCATGATCAGTGTCAGGAGCAGCAGCACTTACAGGAACAGTGTCAGGAGCACTGTCAGTGTCATGAGCTGTGTCAGGAGCAGTTTCAGTGTCTGGAACAGAGACACGAGCCGTGTCAGGAGCGGTATCAGTCTCAGTAGCAGTGTCTGGAGCAGTGGCAGTGTCAGGAGCAGAGCCAGTGTCAGTATCAGGAGCAGTGTCAGTGTCAGAAGCAGTGTCAGCGACAGGAGCAGTGTCAGTGACAGGCGCAGTGCCAGGAGCAGTGTCAGTGTCAGTTGCAGTGTCATTGTCAGGAGCTGTGTCACGAGTAATTTCAGGAGCGGTGTCAGCGTCAGTGTCTGGAGCAGTGTCACGAGCAGTCTCTGGGTCAGGAGCAGTGTCAGTGTCAGGAGCAGTGTGAGGAGCCGTGTCAGGAGCTGTGTCAGGAGCTGTGTCAGGAACTGTGTCAGGAGCAGTGTCAGTGACAGTAGCTTTTTCAGGAGCAGTGTCGGTGCAGCAGCTGTGTTAGGAACAGTGTCAGGGGCACTGTCAGTGTAAGGAGCAGTGTCAGGAACAGTGTCAGGAGCAGGATCAATGTCAGGAGCAGTGTCAGTAGCAGTGTCAGTGTCAGGAGCAGTGTTAGGAACAGTGTCAATGTCAGTTTCAGGAGCAGTGTCAGTGTCAGGAGCTATTTCAGGAGTAGTGTCATGTGCAGTGTCAGTGTCAGTGTCGGGAGCAGTGTCAGGAGCACTGTCAGGATCAGCAGCAGTGTCAGTGTCAGGAGCAGTGTCAGCGTGAGGAGCAGTGTGAGGAGCAGTGTCAGCGACAGGAGAAGTGTCAGTGACAGGAGCTGTGTCAGGAGCAGTGTCAGTGTCACGAGCTGTGTCAGGAGTAGTTTCAGGAGCAGGGTTAGTGTCAGGAGCAGTGTCAGTGTCAGGAGCTATTTCAGGAGTAGTTTCATGTGCAGTCTCAGTGTCAGTGTCTGGAGCAGTGTCAGGAGCTGTGTCAGGAGCAGTGTCAGGAGCAGTGCCATTGTCAGGAGCAGTATCACGAGCAGTGTCAGTGTCAGTAGCAGTGTCAGGAACAGTGTCAATGTCAGCTTCAGGAGCAGTGTCAGTGTCAGAAGCTCTTTCAGGACTAGTGTCAGGTGCAGTGTTAGTGTCAGTGTCAGGAGCAGAGTCAGGACAAGAGCCAATGTCAGGAACAGTGTCAGGACCAGTGCCAGTGTCAGAAGCAGTGTCAGGACCAGTGTCAGTGACAGGAGCAGTGTCAGTGTCAGGAGTAGTGTCAGGAGCTGTGTCAGTGTCAGGAGCAGTGTCAGGAGCAGTTTCAGGAGCAGTGTTAGTGTCAGGAGCAGTGTCAGGACCAGTGCCAGTGTCAGGAGCAGTGTCAGGAGCAGTGTCAGTGTCAGGAGCATTATCAGTGTCAGGAGCAGCGTCAGTGTCAGGAGCAGTGTCAGAGTCAGGAGCTGTGTCAGGAGCAGTGTCAGGAGCAGTGCCATTGTCAGGAGCAGTATCACGAGCAGTGTCAGTGTCAGTAGCAGTGTCAGGAACAATGTCAATGTCTGCTTCAGGATCAGTGTCAGTGTCAGAAGCTCTTTCAGGACTAGTGTCAGGTGCAGTGTTAGTGTCAGTGTCTGGAGCAGTGTCAGGAGCATTGTCAGGATCAGCAGTGTGTCAGTGTCAGGAGCAGGGTCGAGAGCAGTCTCAGTGTCAGGAGCTTTTTCAGGAGCAGTGTCAGTGGCAGGAGCAGTGTCAGGACCAGTGCCAGTGGCAGGAGCAGTGTCAGTGTCAGCAGCAGTATCAGTGTCAGGAGCAGTGTCAGGATCAGTGTCAGTATCAGGAGCAGTGTGAGGAGCAGTGTCAGCGACAGGAGCCGTGTCAGTGACAGGAGCAGTGTCAGGAGCAGTGTCAGTGTCATGATCAGTGTCAGGAGCAGCAGCACTTACAGGAACAGTGTCAGGAGCACTGTCAGTGTCATGAGCTGTGTCAGGAGCAGTTTCAGTGTCTGGAACAGAGACACGAGCCGTGTCAGGAGCGGTATCAGTCTCAGTAGCAGTGTCTGGAGCAGTGGCAGTGTCAGGAGCAGAGCCAGTGTCAGTATCAGGAGCAGTGTCAGTGTCAGAAGCAGTGTCAGCGACAGGAGCAGTGTCAGTGACAGGCGCAGTGCCAGGAGCAGTGTCAGTGTCAGTTGCAGTGTCATTGTCAGGAGCTGTGTCACGAGTAATTTCAGGAGCGGTGTCAGCGTCAGTGTCTGGAGCAGTGTCACGAGCAGTCTCTGGGTCAGGAGCAGTGTCAGTGTCAGGAGCAGTGTGAGGTGCCGTGTCAGGAGCTGTGTCAGGAGCTGTGTCTGGAACTGTGTCAGGAGCAGTGTCAGTGACAGTAGCTTTTTCAGGAGCAGTGTCGGTGCAGCAGCTGTGTTAGGAACAGTGTCAGGGGCACTGTCAGTGTAAGGAGCAGTGTCAGGAACAGTGTCAGGAGCAGGATCAATGTCAGGAGCAGTGTCAGTAGCAGTGTCAGTGTCAGGAGCAGTGTTAGGAACAGTGTCAATGTCAGTTTCAGGAGCAGTGTCAGTGTCAGGAGCTATTTCAGGAGTAGTGTCATGTGCAGTGTCAGTGTCAGTGTCGGGAGCAGTGTCAGGAGCACTGTCAGGATCAGCAGCAGTGTCAGTGTCAGGAGCAGTGTCAGCGTGAGGAGCAGTGTGAGGAGCAGTGTCAGCGACAGGAGAAGTGTCAGTGACAGGAGCTGTGTCAGGAGCAGTGTCAGTGTCACGAGCTGTGTCAGGAGTAGTTTCAGGAGCAGGGTTAGTGTCAGGAGCAGTGTCAGTGTCAGGAGCTATTTCAGGAGTAGTTTCATGTGCAGTCTCAGTGTCAGTGTCTGGAGCAGTGTCAGGAGCATTGTCAGGATCAGCAGCAGTGACAGTGTCAGGAGCAGTGTCAGGAGCAGAATCAGCGTCTGGAGCAGTGTCACGAGCAGTGTCAGGAGCAGCGCCAGTGACAGTATCAGGAGCAGTGTTAGTGTCACGAGCAGTGTCAGGAGTAGTTTCAGCAGCATTGTCAGTATCGGCAGCAGTGCCAGTGTCAGGAGCAGTGTGAGGAGCCGTGCCAGTGTCAGAAGCTGTGTCAGGAGCAGTGTCAGTGTCAGCAGCGGTGTTAGGAACTGTGTCAGGGGCAGAGTCAGTGTCTGGAGCAGTATCAGGAGCAGTGTCAGGAGCAGGATCAGTGTCAGGAGCAGGGTCAGTGTCAGGAGCAGTGTCAGGACCAGTGCCAGTGTCAGGAGCAGTGTCAGGACCAGTGTCAGTGTCAGGAGCAGTGTCAGGACCTGGGTCAGTGACAGGACCTGTGACAGTGTCTGGAGCAGTGCCAAGAGCAGTGCCAGTGTCAGTGTCAGGAGCGGTGTCAGGCGCACTGTCAGTAGCAGTGTCAGTGTCAGGAGGAGAGTCAGGACATGAGCCAATGTCAGGAGCAGTGTCAGGACCAGTGCCAGTGTCAGAAGCAGTGTCCGCACCAGTGTAAGTGACAGGAACAGTGTCAGTGGCAGGAGCAGTGTCAGGAGATGTGTCAGTGCCAGGAGCAGTGTCAGGATCAGTGTCATAGTCCGGAGCGGTGTCATGAGTAGTGTCAGTGTCAGGAGCAAAGTCAGGACCAGTGCCAACGTCAGCGGCAGAGTCAGGACCAGTGCCAGTGTCAGAAGCAGTGTCAGGACCAGTGTCAGTGACAGGAGCAGTGTCAGTGTCAGGAGTAGTGTCAGGAACAGTGGCAGGAGCTGTGTCACTGTCACGAGCTGTGTCAGGAGCAGTGTTAGGAACAGTGTCTGGGGCAGTGTCAGTGTCTGGAGCAGTATCAGGAGCAGTGTCAGGAGCAGGGTCAGTGTCAGGAGCAGGGTCAGTGTCAGGAGCAGTGTCAGAACCTGTGCCAGTGTCGGGAGCAGAGTCAGGACCAGTGTCAGTGTCAGGAGTAGTGTCAGTGTCTGGAGCGGCGTCAGGAGCAGTGTCAGGTTCCGGAGCAGTGTCAGTGTCAGGAGCTGCGTCAGGAGCAGTGTCAGGAGCAGTGTCAGTGACAGTAGCAGTGTCAGCAGCAGTGTCAGTGTCAGGACCAGTGTCAGGCGCATTCTCAGGATCAGTAGCAGTGTCTGTGTCAGGAGCAGTGTCAGGAGCAGTGTCAGTGTCAGGAGCTTTGTGAGGAGCAGTGTCAGTGTCAGGAGCAGTGTCAGGAGCAGTGTAAGGGTCAGGAGCAGTGTCAGGACATGTGCCAGTGTCAGGAGCAGTGTCAGTGTGAGCAGCAGTGTCAGGAACAGTGGCAGGAGCTGTGTCACTGTCACGAGCTGTGTCAGGAGCAGTGTCAGTATCTGGAGCAATGTCACGAGCAGTGTCAGGAGCAGTGTCAGTGTCAGTAGCAGTGTCGGGAGCATTGTCAGGATCAGCAGCAGTATCAGTGTCAGGAGCGGTGTTAGGAGCTGTGTCTGTGACAGGAGCAGAGTCAGGAGTAGTGTTAGGAGCAGCGTCAGGACCAGTGTCAGGGTCAGGAGCAGTGTCAGGACCAGTGCCAGTGTCAGGAGCAGTGTCAGTGTGAGCAGCAGTGTCAGGAACAGTGGCAGGAGCTGTGTCACTGTCACGAGCTGTGTCAGGAGCAGTGTCAGTATCTGGAGCAATGTCTCGAGCAGTGTCAGGAGCAGTGTCAGTGTCAGGAGCTGTGTCAGGAGCAGTGTCAGGAGCAGTGTCTGGAGCAGTGTCAGTGTCAGTAGCAGTGTCAGGAGCAGTGTCAGTGTGAGCAGCTGTGTCAGGAACAGTGGCAGGAGCAGTGTCACTATAATCTGCTGTGTCAGGAGCAGTGTCAGTGTCTGGAGAAATGTCACGAGCAGTGTCAGGAGCAGTGTCAGTGTCAGTAGCAGTGTCAGGAGCAGTGTCAGGATCAGTATCAGGTGCAGTGTCAGTGTCAGGAGCAGTGTTAGGACCAGTGCCAGTGTCAGAGGCTGTGTCTGGATCAGTGTCAGTGACTGGAGCAGTGTCAGTGTCAGGAGCATTGTCCGGAGCAGTGTCTGTGTCAGGTGCCGTTTGAGCAGCAGTGTCAGTATCAGCAGCAGTGTCAGTGTCAGGAGCTGTGGCAGGAGCATTGTGAGTGTTAGGAGGAGTGTCTGGAGCAGTGTCGGGTGCAGTGCCAGGACCAGTGTCAGTGGCAGGAGCAGTGTCAGGATCAGTGCCAGTGTCATAAGCAGTGTGAGGACAAGTGTCAGTTACAGCAGCAGTGTCAGTGTCAGGATCAGTGTCAGTGTCAGTGTCAGTGTCAGTGTCATCATTATTGTCAGTGTCAGTGTCAGGAGTAGTGTCAGTGTCAGAGTCAGGAGCTGTGACAGGAGTAGTGTCAGGAGCAGTGTCACTGTCAGAAGAAGTGTCAGGAGCAGTGTCATTGTCAGGAGCTGTGTCAGAAGTAGTTTCAGGAGCAGTGTCAGTGTCAGTGTCTGGAGCAGTGTCAGGAGCAGTGTCAGGTTCAGGAGCAGTGTCAGTGTCAGGAGCTGTGTCAGGAGCAGTGTCAGGTGCAGTGTCAGTGACAGGAGCTGTGTCTGGAGCAGTGTCAGTATCAGGAGCAGTGTCAGGAGCAGTGTCAGGAGCAGTGTCAGTGTCAGGAGTAGTGTCAGTGGCAGGAGCAGTGTCAGGAACAGTGCCAGTGTCAGAAGCAGTGTGAGGACAAGTGTCAGTTACAGGAGCAGTGCCAGTGTCAGAAGCTGTGTCAGGAGCAGTGTCAGTGTCAGCAGCAGTGTTAGGAACAGTGTCAGGGGCAGTGTCAGCGTCTGGAGCAGTATCAGGAGTAGTGTCAGGAGCAGGGTCAGTGTCAGGAGCTGTGTGAGGACAAGTGTCAGTTACAGGAGCAGTGCCAGTGTCAGAAGCTGTGTCAGGACCTGTGCCAGTGTCGGGAGCAGAGTCAGGACCAGTGTCAGTGTCAGGAGTAGTGTCAGTGTCTGGAGCGGCGTCAGGAGCAGTGTCAGGTTCCGGAGCAGTGTCAGCGTCAGGAGCTGCGTCAGGAGCAGTGTCAGGAGCAGTGTCAGTGACAGTAGCAGTGTCAGCAGCAGTGTCAGTGTCAGGACCAGTGTCAGGCGCATTCTCAGGATCAGTAGCAGTGTCTGTGTCAGGAGCAGTGTCAGGAGCAGTGTCAGTGTCAGGAGCTTTGTGAGGAGCAGTGTCAGTGTCAGGAGCAGTGTCAGGAGCAGTGTAAGGGTCAGGAGCAGTGTCAGGTGCAGTGTCAGTGACAGGAGCTGTGTCTGGAGCAGTGTCAGTATCAGGAGCAGTGTCAGGAGCAGTGTCAGGAGCAGTGTCAGTGTCAGCAGCAGTGTCAGTGTCAGGACCAGTGTCAGGCGCATTCTCAGGATCAGTAGCAGTGTCTGTGTCAGGAGCAGTGTCAGGAGCAGTGTCAGTGTCAGGAGCTTTGTGAGGAGCAGTGTCAGTGTCAGGAGCAGTGTCAGGAGCAGTGTAAGGGTCAGGAGCAGTGTCAGGACATGTGCCAGTGTCAGGAGCAGTGTCAGTGTGAGCAGCAGTGTCAGGAACAGTGGCAGGAGCTGCGTCACTGTCACGAGCTGTGTCAGGAGCAGTGTCAGTATCTGGAGCAATGTCACGAGCAGTGTCAGGAGCAGTGTCAGTGTCAGTAGCAGTGTCGGGAGCATTGTCAGGATCAGCAGCAGTATCAGTGTCAGGAGCGGTGTTAGGAGCTGTGTCTGTGACAGGAGCAGAGTCAGGAGTAGTGTTAGGAGCAGCGTCAGGACCAGTGTCAGGGTCAGGAGCAGTGTCAGGACCAGTGCCAGTGTCAGGAGCAGTGTCAGTGTGAGCAGCAGTGTCAGGAACAGTGGCAGGAGCTGTGTCACTGTCACGAGCTGTGTCAGGAGCAGTGTCAGTATCTGGAGCAATGTCTCGAGCAGTGTCAGGAGCAGTGTCAGTGTCAGGAGCTGTGTCAGGAGCAGTGTCAGGAGCAGTGTCTGGAGCAGTGTCAGTGTCAGTAGCAGTGTCAGGAGCAGTGTCAGTGTGAGCAGCTGTGTCAGGAACAGTGGCAGGAGCAGTGTCACTATAATCTGCTGTGTCAGGAGCAGTGTCAGTGTCTGGAGAAATGTCACGAGCAGTGTCAGGAGCAGTGTCAGTGTCAGTAGCAGTGTCAGGAGCAGTGTCAGGATCAGTTTCAGGTGCAGTGTCAGTGTCAGGAGCAGTGTTAGGACCAGTGCCAGTGTCAGAGGCTGTGTCTGGATCAGTGTCAGTGACTGGAGCAGTGTCAGTGTCAGGAGCATTGTCCGGAGCAGTGTCTGTGTCAGGTGCCGTTTGAGCAGCAGTGTCAGTATCAGCAGCAGTGTCAGTGTCAGGAGCTGTGGCAGGAGCATTGTGAGTGTTAGGAGGAGTGTCTGGAGCAGTGTCGGGTGCAGTGCCAGGACCAGTGTCAGTGTCAGGAGTAGTGTCAGTGGCAGGAGCAGTGTCAGGATCAGTGCCAGTGTCATAAGCAGTGTGAGGACAAGTGTCAGTTACAGCAGCAGTGTCAGTGTCAGGATCAGTGTCAGTGTCAGTGTCAGTGTCAGTGTCATCATTATTGTCAGTGTCAGTGTCAGGAGTAGTGTCAGTGTCAGAGTCAGGAGCTGTGACAGGAGTAGTGTCAGGAGCAGTGTCACTGTCAGAAGAAGTGTCAGGAGCAGTGTCATTGTCAGGAGCTGTGTCAGAAGTAGTTTCAGGAGCAGTGTCAGTGTCAGTGTCTGGAGCAGTGTCAGGAGCAGTGTCAGGTTCAGGAGCAGTGTCAGTGTCAGGAGCTGTGTCAGGAGCAGTGTCAGGTGCAGTGTCAGTGACAGGAGCTGTGTCTGGAGCAGTGTCAGTATCAGGAGCAGTGTCAGGAGCAGTGTCAGGAGCAGTGTCAGTGTCAGGAGTAGTGTCAGTGGCAGGAGCAGTGTCAGGAACAGTGCCAGTGTCAGAAGCAGTGTGAGGACAAGTGTCAGTTACAGGAGCAGTGCCAGTGTCAGAAGCTGTGTCAGGAGCAGTGTCAGTGTCAGCAGCAGTGTTAGGAACAGTGTCAGGGGCAGTGTCAGCGTCTGGAGCAGTATCAGGAGTAGTGTCAGGAGCAGGGTCAGTGTCAGGAGCAGTGTGAGGACAAGTGTCAGTTACAGGAGCAGTGCCAGTGTCAGAAGCTGTGTCAGGACCAGTGCCAGTGTCAGGAGCAGTGTCAGGACCAGTGTCAGTGACAGGAGTAGTGTCAGTGGCAGGAGCAGTGTCAGGAGCTGTGTCAGTGCCAGAAGCAGTGTCAGGAGCAGTGTCAGTGTCAGTGTCTGGAGCGGCGGCAGGAGCAGTGTCAGGTTCCGGAGCAGTGTCAGTGTCAGGAGCTACGTCAGGAGCAGTGTCAGGAGCAGTGTCACTGTCAGAAGCAGCGTCAGGAAGGGTGTCATTGTCAGGAACTGTGTCAGAAGTAGTTTCAGTAGCAGTGTCAGTATCAGTGTCTGGAGCAGTGTCAGGAGCAGCGTCAGTGTCACTACCAGGAGCGGTCCCTGTGCAGGTGCTGTGTCAGTGTCAGGAGCAGTGTCAATGTCAGGAGCAGTGTCAGTGCCAGAAGAAGTGTCAGGAGCAGTGTCATTGTCAGGAGCTGTGTCAGAAGTAGTTTCAGGAGCAGTGCAGTGTCAGTGTCTGGAGCAGTGTCAGGAGCAGTGTCAGGTTCAGGAGCAGTGTCAGTGTCAGGAGCTGTGTTAGGAGCAGTGTCAGGCGCAGTGTCAGTGACAGGAGCTGTCTCTGGAGCAGTGTCAGTATCAGGAGCAGTGTCAGGAGCAGTGTCAGTCTCAGCGTCTGGAGTAGTGACTGTGTCAGGAGCAGTGTGAGGAGCAGTGTCAGTGTCAGGAGCAGTGTCATTAGGCAGTGTCAGTGTCAGGAGCAGTGTCAGGAGCATTATCAGGATCAGCAGTAGTGTCAGTGTCAGCAGCAGTGGCTGGAGCAGTGTCAGTGTCAGGAGCAGTGCCACGAGCAGTGTCAGTGTCAGGAGCAGTGCCAGGAGCAGTGTCAGTGTCAGGAGCTCTGTCAGGTGTAGTGTCAGGAGCATTGTCAATGTCAGTGTCTGGGGCGGTGTCAGGAGCAGTGTCAGTGTCAGGAGGAGTGTCAGTGTCGGTGTCAGGAGCAGTGTCAGCAGCATTCTCAGGATCAGCAGCAGTGTCAGTGTCTGGAGCAGTGTCAGGAGCAGTGTCAGGTTCAGGAGCAGTCTCAGTGTCAGGAGCTGTGTCAGGAGCAGTGTCAGGCGCAGTGTCAGTGACAGGAGCTGTGTCTGGAGCAGTGTCAGTATCAGGAGCAGTGTCAGGAGCAGTGTCAGTCTCAGTGTCTGGAGTAGTGTCTGTGTCAGGAGCACTGTCAGGCGTAGTGTCAGTGACATGAGCTGTGTCAGGAGCAGTTTCAGTGTCAGCACCTGTGTTAGGAGCAGTGACAGGGGCAGTGTAAGTGCCATTAACAGTGTCAGGAGCAGTATCAGTCTCAGCATCAGGAGCAGTGTCAGTGTCAGGAGCAGTGGGAGGAGCAGTTTCGGTGTCAGGAGCAGTGTCATTAGCAGTGTCAGTGTCAGGAGCAGTGTCAGGAGCATTATCAGGATCAGCAGCTATGACAGTGTCAGCAGCAGTGTCATGAGTAGTGTCAGTAGCAGTGTCGGTAGCAGTGTCAGGAGCATTGTCAGGATCCGCAGCAGTGTCAGTGTCAGGAGCAGAGTCAGTAGCAGTGAGAGTGTCAGCATCAGGAGCAGCGTCAGTTTCATGAGCAGTGTCTGAAGCAGTGTCAGTGTCAGGAGCAGTGTCAGGACCAGTGCCAGTGTCAGGAGCAGGGTCAGCGTGAGCAGCAGTGTCAGGAACAGTGGCAGGAGCAGTGTCACTATCATGTGCTGTGTCAGGAGCAGTGTCAGTGTCTGGAGAATTGTCACGAGCAGTGTCAGGAGCAGTGGCAGTGTCAGTAGCAGTGTCAGGAACAGTGTCAGTGTCAGTATCAGGAGCAGTGTCAGTGTCAGGAGCAGTGACAGGACCAGTGCCAGTGTCAGAGGCAGTGCCAGGACCAGTGCCAGTGTCAGGAGCAGTGTCAGTGTGAGCAGCAGTGTCAGGAACAGTGGCAGGGGCAGTGTCACTGTCAGGAGCTGTGTCAGGAGCAGTGTCAGGCACAGTGTCGGTGACAAGAGCTGTGTCAGGAGCAGTGTCAGTGTCAGCAGCAGTGTCAGGAGCAGTGTCAGGAGCAGATTCAGCGTCTGGAGCAGTGTCACGAGCAGTGTCAGGAGCAGCGCCAGTGACAGTATCAGGAGCAGTGTCAGTGTCACGAGCAGTGTCAGGAGTAGTTTCAGCAGCATTGTCAGTATCGGCAGCAGTGCCAGTGTCAGGAGCAGTGTGAGGAGCCGTGCCAGTGTCAGAAGCTGTGTCAGGAGCAGTGTCAGTGTCAGCAGCGGTGTTAGGAACTGTGTCAGGGGCAGTGTCAGTGTCTGGAGCAGTATCAGGAGCAGTGTCAGGAGCAGGATCAGTGTCAGGAGCAGGGTCAGTGTCAGGAGCAGTGTCAGGACCAGTGCCAGTGTCAGGAGCAGTGTCAGGACCAGTGTCAGTGTCAGGAGCAGTGTCAGGATCTGGGTCAGTGACAGGACCTGTGACAGTGTCTGGAGCAGTGCCAAGAGCAGTGCCAGTGTCAGTGTCAGGAGCGGTGTCAGGCGCACTGTCAGTAGCAGTGTCAGTGTCAGGAGCAGAGTCAGGACAAGAGCCAATGTCAGGAGCAGTGTCAGGACCAGTGCCAGTGTCAGAAGCAGTGTCAGGACCAGTGTCAGTGACAGGAGCAGTGTCAGTGTCAGGAGTAGTGTCAGGAGCTGTGTCAGTGTCAGGAGCAGTGTCAGGAGCAGTTTCAGGTGCAGTGTTAGTGTCAGGAGCAGTGTCAGGACCAGTGCCAGTGTCAGGAGCAGTGTCAGGAGCAGTGTCAGTGTCAGGAGCATTATCAGTGTCAGGAGCAGCGTCAGTGTCAGGAGCAGTGTCAGAGTCAGGAGCTGTGTCAGGAGCAGTGTCAGGAGCAGTGCCATTGTCAGGAGCAGTATCACGAGCAGTGTCAGTGTCAGTAGCAGTGTCAGGAACAGTGTCAATGTCAGCTTCAGGAGCAGTGTCAGTGTCAGAAGCTCTTTCAGGACTAGTGTCAGGTGCAGTGTTAGTGTCAGTGTCAGGAGCAGAGTCAGGACAAGAGCCAATGTCAGGAGCAGTGTCAGGACCAGTGCCAGTGTCAGAAGCAGTGTCAGGACCAGTGTCAGTGACAGGAGCAGTGTCAGTGTCAGGAGTAGTGTCAGGAGCTGTGTCAGTGTCAGGAGCAGTGTCAGGAGCAGTTTCAGGAGCAGTGTTAGTGTCAGGAGCAGTGTCAGGACCAGTGCCAGTGTCAGGAGCAGTGTCAGGAGCAGTGTCAGTGTCAGGAGCATTATCAGTGTCAGGAGCAGCGTCAGTGTCAGGAGCAGTGTCAGAGTCAGGAGCTGTGTCAGGAGCAGTGTCAGGAGCAGTGCCATTGTCAGGAGCAGTATCACGAGCAGTGTCAGTGTCAGTAGCAGTGTCAGGATCAGTGTCAGTATCAGGAGCAGTGTGAGGAGCAGTGTCAGCGACAGGAGCCGTGTCAGTGACAGGAGCAGTGTCAGGAGCAGTGTCAGTGTCATGATCAGTGTCAGGAGCAGCAGCACTTACAGGAACAGTGTCAGGAGCACTGTCAGTGTCATGAGCTGTGTCAGGAGCAGTTTCAGTGTCTGGAACAGAGACACGAGCCGTGTCAGGAGCGGTATCAGTCTCAGTAGCAGTGTCTGGAGCAGTGGCAGTGTCAGGAGCAGGGTCAGTGTCAGGAGCAGTGTCAGGACCAGTGCCAGTGTCAGGAGCAGTGTCAGGACCAGTGTCAGTGTCAGGAGCAGTGTCAGGACCTGGGTCAGTGACAGGACCTGTGACAGTGTCTGGAGCAGTGCCAAGAGCAGTGCCAGTGTCAGTGTCAGGAGCGGTGTCAGGCGCACTGTCAGTAGCAGTGTCAGTGTCAGGAGCAGAGTCAGGACATGAGCCAATGTCAGGAGCAGTGTCAGGACCAGTGCCAGTGTCAGAAGCAGTGTCCGCACCAGTGTAAGTGACAGGAACAGTGTCAGTGGCAGGAGCAGTGTCAGGAGATGTGTCAGTGCCAGGAGCAGTGTCAGGATCAGTGTCATAGTCCGGAGCGGTGTCATGAGTAGTGTCAGTGTCAGGAGCAAAGTCAGGACCAGTGCCAACGTCAGCGGCAGAGTCAGGACCAGTGCCAGTGTCAGAAGCAGTGTCAGGACCAGTGTCAGTGACAGGAGCAGTGTCAGTGTCAGGAGTAGTGTCAGGAGCTGTGTGAGTGTCAGGAGCAGTGCCAGGAGCAGTTTCAGGAGCAGTGTTAGTGTCAGGAGCAGTGTCAGGACCAGTGCCAGTGTCAGGAGCAGTGTCAGGAGCAGTGTCAGTGTCAGGACCAGTGCCAGTGTCAGTATCAGGAGAAGTGTCAGTGTCAGGAGCAGTGTCTGGACCAGTGCCAGTGTCAGAAGCAGTGTGAGGACAAGTGTCAGTTACAGGAGCAGTGCCAGTGTCAGAAGCTGTGTCAGGAGCAGTGTCTGTGTCAGCAGCAGTGTTAGGAACAGTGTCTGGGGCAGTGTCAGTGTCTGGAGCAGTATCAGGAGCAGTGTCAGGAGCAGGGTCAGTGTCAGGAGCAGGGTCAGTGTCAGGAGCAGTGTCAGAACCTGTGCCAGTGTCGGGAGCAGAGTCAGGACCAGTGTCAGTGTCAGGAGTAGTGTCAGTGTCTGGAGCGGCGTCAGGAGCAGTGTCAGGTTCCGGAGCAGTGTCAGTGTCAGGAGCTGCGTCAGGAGCAGTGTCAGGAGCAGTGTCAGTGACAGTAGCAGTGTCAGCAGCAGTGTCAGTGTCAGGACCAGTGTCAGGCGCATTCTCAGGATCAGTAGCAGTGTCTGTGTCAGGAGCAGTGTCAGGAGCAGTGTCAGTGTCAGGAGCTTTGTGAGGAGCAGTGTCAGTGTCAGGAGCAGTGTCAGGAGCAGTGTAAGGGTCAGGAGCAGTGTCAGGACATGTGCCAGTGTCAGGAGCAGTGTCAGTGTGAGCAGCAGTGTCAGGAACAGTGGCAGGAGCTGTGTCACTGTCACGAGCTGTGTCAGGAGCAGTGTCAGTATCTGGAGCAATGTCACGAGCAGTGTCAGGAGCAGTGTCAGTGTCAGTAGCAGTGTCGGGAGCATTGTCAGGATCAGCAGCAGTATCAGTGTCAGGAGCGGTGTTAGGAGCTGTGTCTGTGACAGGAGCAGAGTCAGGAGTAGTGTTAGGAGCAGCGTCAGGACCAGTGTCAGGGTCAGGAGCAGTGTCAGGACCAGTGCCAGTGTCAGGAGCAGTGTCAGTGTGAGCAGCAGTGTCAGGAACAGTGGCAGGAGCTGTGTCACTGTCACGAGCTGTGTCAGGAGCAGTGTCAGTATCTGGAGCAATGTCTCGAGCAGTGTCAGGAGCAGTGTCAGTGTCAGGAGCTGTGTCAGGAGCAGTGTCAGGAGCAGTGTCTGGAGCAGTGTCAGTGTCAGTAGCAGTGTCAGGAGCAGTGTCAGTGTGAGCAGCTGTGTCAGGAACAGTGGCAGGAGCAGTGTCACTATAATCTGCTGTGTCAGGAGCAGTGTCAGTGTCTGGAGAAATGTCACGAGCAGTGTCAGGAGCAGTGTCAGTGTCAGTAGCAGTGTCAGGAGCAGTGTCAGGATCAGTATCAGGTGCAGTGTCAGTGTCAGGAGCAGTGTTAGGACCAGTGCCAGTGTCAGAGGCTGTGTCAGGATCAGTGTCAGTGACTGGAGCAGTGTCAGTGTCAGGAGCATTGTCCGGAGCAGTGTCTGTGTCAGGTGCCGTTTGAGCAGCAGTGTCAGTATCAGCAGCAGTGTCAGTGTCAGGAGCTGTGGCAGGAGCATTGTGAGTGTTAGGAGGAGTGTCTGGAGCAGTGTCGGGTGCAGTGCCAGGACCAGTGTCAGTGTCAGGAGTAGTGTCAGTGGCAGGGGCAGTGTCAGGATCAGTGCCAGTGTCAGAAGCAGTGTGAGGACAAGTGTCAGTTACAGGAGCAGTGTCAGTGTCAGGATCAGTGTCAGTGTCAGTGTCAGTGTCAGTGTCATCATTATTGTCAGTGTCAGTGTCAGGAGTAGTGTCAGTGTCAGAGTCAGGAGCTGTGACAGGAGTAGTGTCAGGAGCAGTGTCACTGTCAGAAGAAGTGTCAGGAGCAGTGTCATTGTCAGGAGCTGTGTCAGAAGTAGTTTCAGGAGCAGTGTCAGTGTCAGTGTCTGGAGCAGTGTCAGGAGCAGTGTCAGGTTCAGGAGCAGTGTCAGTGTCAGGAGCTGTGTCAGGAGCAGTGTCAGGTGCAGTGTCAGTGACAGGAGCTGTGTCTGGAGCAGTGTCAGTATCAGGAGCAGTGTCAGGAGCAGTGTCAGGAGCAGTGTCAGTGTCAGGAGTAGTGTCAGTGGCAGGAGCAGTGTCAGGAACAGTGCCAGTGTCAGAAGCAGTGTGAGGACAAGTGTCAGTTACAGGAGCAGTGCCAGTGTCAGAAGCTGTGTCAGGAGCAGTGTCAGTGTCAGCAGCAGTGTTAGGAACAGTGTCAGGGGCAGTGTCAGCGTCTGGAGCAGTATCAGGAGTAGTGTCAGGAGCAGGGTCAGTGTCAGGAGCAGTGTGAGGACAAGTGTCAGTTACAGGAGCAGTGCCAGTGTCAGAAGCTGTGTCAGGACCAGTGCCAGTGTCAGGAGCAGTGTCAGGACCAGTGTCAGTGACAGGAGTAGTGTCAGTGGCAGGAGCAGTGTCAGGAGCTGTGTCAGTGCCAGAAGCAGTGTCAGGAGCAGTGTCAGTGTCAGTGTCTGGAGCGGCGGCAGGAGCAGTGTCAGGTTCCGGAGCAGTGTCAGTGTCAGGAGCTACGTCAGGAGCAGTGTCAGGAGCAGTGTCACTGTCAGAAGCAGCGTCAGGAAGGGTGTCATTGTCAGGAACTGTGTCAGAAGTAGTTTCAGGAGCAGTGTCAGTATCAGTGTCTGGAGCAGTGTCAGGAGCAGCGTCAGTGTCACTACCAGGAGCGGTCCCTGTGCAGGTGCTGTGTCAGTGTCAGGAGCAGTGTCAATGTCAGGAGCAGTGTCAGTGCCAGAAGAAGTGTCAGGAGCAGTGTCATTGTCAGGAGCTGTGTCAGAAGTAGTTTCAGGAGCAGTGCAGTGTCAGTGTCTGGAGCAGTGTCAGGAGCAGTGTCAGGTTCAGGAGCAGTGTCAGTGTCAGGAGCTGTGTTAGGAGCAGTGTCAGGCGCAGTGTCAGTGACAGGAGCTGTCTCTGGAGCAGTGTCAGTATCAGGAGCAGTGTCAGGAGCAGTGTCAGGAGCAGTGTCAGTCTCAGTGTCTGGAGTAGTGACTGTGTCAGGAGCAGTGTGAGGAGCAGTGTCAGTGTCAGGAGCAGTGTCATTAGGCAGTGTCAGTGTCAGGAGCAGTGTCAGGAGCATTATCAGGATCAGCAGTAGTGTCAGTGTCAGCAGCAGTGGCTGGAGCAGTGTCAGTGTCAGGAGCAGTGCCACGAGCAGTGTCAGTGTCAGGAGCAGTGCCAGGAGCAGTGTCAGTGTCAGGAGTTCTGTCAGGTGTAGTGTCAGGAGCATTGTCAATGTCAGTGTCTGGGGCGGTGTCAGGAGCAGTGTTAGTGTCAGGAGGAGTGTCAGTGTCGGTGTCAGGAGCAGTGTCAGCAGCATTCTCAGGATCAGCAGCAGTGTCAGTGTCTGGAGCAGTGTCAGGAGCAGTGTCAGGTTCAGGAGCAGTCTCAGTGTCAGTAGCTGTGTCAGGAGCAGTGTCAGGCGCAGTGTCAGTGACAGGAGCTGTGTCTGGAGCAGTGTCAGTATCAGGAGCAGTGTCAGGAGCAGTGTCAGTCTCAGTGTCTGGAGTAGTGTCTGTGTCAGGAGCACTGTCAGGCGTAGTGTCAGTGACATGAGCTGTGTCAGGAGCAGTTTCAGTGTCAGCACCTGTGTTAGGAGCAGTGACAGGGGCAGTGTAAGTGCCATTAACAGTGTCAGGAGCAGTATCAGTCTCAGCATCAGGAGCAGTGTCAGTGTCAGGAGCAGTGGGAGGAGCAGTTTCGGTGTCAGGAGCAGTGTCATTAGCAGTGTCAGTGTCAGGAGCAGTGTCAGGAGCATTATCAGGATCAGCAGCTATGACAGTGTCAGCAGCAGTGTCATGAGTAGTGTCAGTAGCAGTGTCGGTAGCAGTGTCAGGAGCATTGTCAGGATCCGCAGCAGTGTCAGTGTCAGGAGCAGAGTCAGTAGCAGTGAGAGTGTCAGCATCAGGAGCAGCGTCAGTTTCATGAGCAGTGTCTGAAGCAGTGTCAGTGTCAGGAGCAGTGTCAGGACCAGTGCCAGTGTCAGGAGCAGGGTCAGCGTGAGCAGCAGTGTCAGGAACAGTGGCAGGAGCAGTGTCACTATCATGTGCTGTGTCAGGAGCAGTGTCAGTGTCTGGAGAATTGTCACGAGCAGTGTCAGGAGCAGTGGCAGTGTCAGTAGCAGTGTCAGGAACAGTGTCAGTGTCAGTATCAGGAGCAGTGTCAGTGTCAGGAGCAGTGACAGGACCAGTGCCAGTGTCAGAGGCAGTGCCAGGACCAGTGCCAGTGTCAGGAGCAGTGTCAGTGTGAGCAGCAGTGTCAGGAACAGTGGCAGGGGCAGTGTCACTGTCAGGAGCTGTGTCAGGAGCAGTGTCAGGCACAGTGTCGGTGACAAGAGCTGTGTCAGGAGCAGTGTCAGTGTCAGCAGCAGTGTCAGGAGCAGTGTCAGGAGCAGATTCAGCGTCTGGAGCAGTGTCACGAGCAGTGTCAGGAGCAGCGCCAGTGACAGTATCAGGAGCAGTGTCAGTGTCACGAGCAGTGTCAGGAGTAGTTTCAGCAGCATTGTCAGTATCGGCAGCAGTGCCAGTGTCAGGAGCAGTGTGAGGAGCCGTGCCAGTGTCAGAAGCTGTGTCAGGAGCAGTGTCAGTGTCAGCAGCGGTGTTAGGAACTGTGTCAGGGGCAGTGTCAGTGTCTGGAGCAGTATCAGGAGCAGTGTCAGGAGCAGGATCAGTGTCAGGAGCAGGGTCAGTGTCAGGAGCAGTGTCAGGACCAGTGCCAGTGTCAGGAGCAGTGTCAGGACCAGTGTCAGTGTCAGGAGCAGTGTCAGGACCTGGGTCAGTGACAGGACCTGTGACAGTGTCTGGAGCAGTGCCAAGAGCAGTGCCAGTGTCAGTGTCAGGAGCGGTGTCAGGCGCACTGTCAGTAGCAGTGTCAGTGTCAGGAGCAGAGTCAGGACAAGAGCCAATGTCAGGAGCAGTGTCAGGACCAGTGCCAGTGTCAGAAGCAGTGTCAGGACCAGTGTCAGTGACAGGAGCAGTGTCAGTGTCAGGAGTAGTGTCAGGAGCTGTGTCAGTGTCAGGAGCAGTGTCAGGAGCAGTTTCAGGAGCAGTGTTAGTGTCAGGAGCAGTGTCAGGACCAGTGCCAGTGTCAGGAGCAGTGTCAGGAGCAGTGTCAGTGTCAGGAGCATTATCAGTGCCAGGAGCAGCGTCAGTGTCAGGAGCAGTGTCAGAGTCAGGAGCTGTGTCAGGAGCAGTGTCAGGAGCAGTGCCATTGTCAGGAGCAGTATCACGAGCAGTGTCAGTGTCAGTAGCAGTGTCAGGAACAGTGTCAATGTCAGCTTCAGGAGCAGTGTCAGTGTCAGAAGCTCTTTCAGGACTAGTGTCAGGTGCAGTGTTAGTGTCAGTGTCAGGAGCAGAGTCAGGACAAGAGCCAATGTCAGGAGCAGTGTCAGGACCAGTGCCAGTGTCAGAAGCAGTGTCAGGACCAGTGTCAGTGACAGGAGCAGTGTCAGTGTCAGGAGTAGTGTCAGGAGCTGTGTCAGTGTCAGGAGCAGTGTCAGGAGCAGTTTCAGGAGCAGTGTTAGTGTCAGGAGCAGTGTCAGGACCAGTGCCAGTGTCAGGAGCAGTGTCAGGAGCAGTGTCAGTGTCAGGAGCATTATCAGTGTCAGGAGCAGCGTCAGTGTCAGGAGCAGTGTCAGAGTCAGGAGCTGTGTCAGGAGCAGTGTCAGGAGCAGTGCCATTGTCAGGAGCAGTATCACGAGCAGTGTCAGTGTCAGTAGCAGTGTCAGGAACAGTGTCAATGTCAGCTTCAGGAGCAGTGTCAGTGTCAGAAGCTCTTTCAGGACTAGTGTCAGGTGCAGTGTTAGTGTCAGTGTCTGGAGCAGTGTCAGGAGCATTGTCAGGATCAGCAGTGTGTCAGTGTCAGGAGCAGGGTCGAGAGCAGTCTCAGTGTCAGGAGCAGTGTCAGGAGCTTTTTCAGGAGCAGTGTCAGTGGCAGGAGCAGTGTCAGGACCAGTGCCAGTGGCAGGAGCAGTGTCAGTGTCAGCAGCAGTATCAGTGTCAGGAGCAGTGTCAGGATCAGTGTCAGTATCAGGAGCAGTGTGAGGAGCAGTGTCAGCGACAGGAGCCGTGTCAGTGACAGGAGCAGTGTCAGGAGCAGTGTCAGTGTCATGATCAGTGTCAGGAGCAGCAGCACTTACAGGAACAGTGTCAGGAGCACTGTCAGTGTCATGAGCTGTGTCAGGAGCAGTTTCAGTGTCTGGAACAGAGACACGAGCCGTGTCAGGAGCGGTATCAGTCTCAGTAGCAGTGTCTGGAGCAGTGGCAGTGTCAGGAGCAGAGCCAGTGTCAGTATCAGGAGCAGTGTCAGTGTCAGAAGCAGTGTCAGCGACAGGAGCAGTGTCAGTGACAGGCGCAGTGCCAGGAGCAGTGTCAGTGTCAGTTGCAGTGCCAGGATCAGTATCAGGAGCAGTGCCAGTGTCAGGAGCAGTGTCACGTACACTGTCAGTGTCAGGAGCACAGTGAGGGACAGTGCCAGTGACAGGAGCTGTGTCAGGAGCAGGGACAGTGTCTGGAGCAGTGTCACGAGCAGTGTCAGTAGCAGTGTCAGTGTCAGTAGCAGTGTCAGAAGCAGTGTAAGTGTCAGGAGCAGCGCCAGTGACAGTATCAGGAGCACTGTCAGTGTCAGGAACAGTATCAGGGTCAGTGTCAGGGTCAGGAGCAGTGTCAGTGTCAGGAGCAGAGTCAGTGTCAGGAGAAGTTTCAGGAGCAGTGTCAGGAGCAGTGTCAGTGTCAGTGCCTGGAGCAGTGTCAGGAGCATTTTCAGGGTCAGCAGCAGTGTCAGTGTCAGAAGCAGTGTCAGGAGCAGTGTCAACAGCATTGTCAGTATCAGCAGCAGTGCCTGTGTCAGAAGCATTGTCAGTATCAGCAGCAGTGTCTGTGTCAGTAGCAGTGACAGGAGCAGTGTCAGTGTCAGGAGCAGTGTCAGGAGCAGTGCCAGTGTCAGGAGCAGTGTCAGGAGCAGTTTCAGGAGCTGTGTGAGTGTCAGGAGCAGTGTCAGGAGCAGTGTCAGGACCTGTGCCAGTGACAGAAGCAGTCTCAGGCCAAGTGTCAGTTACAGGAGCAGTGTCAGTGTCAGGAGCAGTGTGACTAGCAGTGTCAGTGTCAGGAGCAGTGTCAGGAGCAGTGTCAGTGTGAGGAGCATATTCAGGGGCATTCTCAGGAACAGCAGCAGTGCCAGTGTCAGCAGCAGTGTCAGCAGCAGTGTCAGTGTCAGGAGCAGTGTCAGGAGCATTCTCAGGATCAGCAGCACCGTCAGTGTCAGGAGCAGTGACAGGAGAAGTGTCAGTGACAGCAACTATTTCAGGAGTAGTGTCAGGAGCAGTGTCAGTGTCAGGAGCATTGTCAGGACCAGTGCCAGTGTCAGGAGCAGTGTCCGTGTCAGGAGCAGTGTCAGGAGCAGTGTCAGGTTCAGGAGCAGTCTCAGTGTCAGGAGCTGTGTCAGGAGCAGTGTCAGACGCAGTGTCAGTGACAGGAGCTGTGTCTGGAGCAGTGTCAGTATCAGGAGCAGTGTCAGGAGCAGTGTCAGGAGCAGTGTCAGTCTCAGTGTCTGGAGTAGTGTCTGTGTCAGGAGCAGTGTCAGGCGTAGTGTCAGTGACATGAGCTGTGTCAGGAGCAGCTTCAGTGTCAGCACCTGTGTTAGGAGCAGTGTCAGGGGCAGTGTCAGTGCCATTAACAGTGTCAGGAGCAGTGTCAGTCTCAGCATCAGGAGCAGTGTCCGTGTCAGGAGCAGTGGGAGGAGCAGTGTCAGTGTCAGGAGCAGTGTCATTAGCAGTGTCAGTGTCAGGAGCAGTGTCATTAGCAGTGTCAGTGTCAGAAGCAGTGTGAGCACAAGTGTCAGTTACAGGAGCAGTGTCAGTGTCAGGATCAGTGTCAGTGTCAGTGTCAGTGTCAGTGTCATCAGTAGTGTCAGTGTCAGTGTCAGGAGTAGTGTCAGTGTCAGAGTCAGTAGCTGTGACAGGAGTAGTGTCAGGAGCAGTGTCAGTGCCAGAAGAAGTGTCAGGAGCAGTGTCATTGTCAGGAGCTGTGTCAGATGTAGTTTCAGGAGCAGTGCAGTGTCAGTGTCTGGAGCAGTGTCAGGAGCAGTGTCAGGTTCAGGAGCAGTGTCAGTGTCAGGAGCTGTGTCAGGAGCAGTGTCAGGCGCAGTGTCAGTGACAGGAGCTGTCTCTGGAGCAGTGTCAGTATCAGGAGCAGTGTCAGGAGCAGTGTCAGGAGCAGTGTCAGTCTCAGTGTCTGGAGTAGTGTCTGTGTCAGGAGCAGTGTCAGGCGTAGTGTCAGTGACATGAGCTGTGTCAGGAGCAGTTTCAGTGTCAGCACCTGTGTTAGGAGCAGTGTCAGGGGCAGTGTCAGTGCCATTAACAGTGTCAGGAGCAGTGTCAGTCTCAGCATCAGGAGCAGTGTCAGTGTCAGGAGCAGTGGGAGGAGCAGTGTCAGTGTCAGGAGCAGTGTCATTAGCAGTGTCAGTGTCAGGAGCAGTGTCATTAGCAGTGTCAGTGTCAGAAGCAGTGTGAGCACAAGTGTCAGTTACAGGAGCAGTGTCAGTGTCAGGATCAGTGTCAGTGTCAGTGTCAGTGTCAGTGTCATCAGTAGTGTCAGTGTCAGTGTCAGGAGTAGTGTCAGTGTCAGAGTCAGTAGCTGTGACAGGAGTAGTGTCAGGAGCAGTGTCAGTGCCAGAAGAAGTGTCAGGAGCAGTGTCATTGTCAGGAGCTGTGTCAGATGTAGTTTCAGGAGCAGTGCAGTGTCAGTGTCTGGAGCAGTGTCAGGAGCAGTGTCAGGTTCAGGAGCAGTGTCAGTGTCAGGAGCTGTGTCAGGAGCAGTGTCAGGCGCAGTGTCAGTGACAGGAGCTGTCTCTGGAGCAGTGTCAGTATCAGGAGCAGTGTCAGGAGCAGTGTCAGTCTCAGTGTCTGGAGTAGTGTCTGTGTCAGGAGCAGTGTGAGGAGCAGTGTCAGTGTCAGGAGCAGTGTCATTAGGCAGTGTCAGTGTCAGGAGCAGTGTCAGGAGCATTATCAGGATCAGCAGTAGTGTCAGTGTCAGCAGCAGTGGCTGGAGCAGTTTCAGTGTCAGGATCAGTGCCACGAGCAGTGTCAGTGTCAGGAGCAGGGTCATTAGGCAGTGTCAGTGTCAGGTGCAGTGTCAGGAGCATTATCAGGATCAGCAGTAGTGTCAGTGTCAGCAGCAGTGGCTGGAGCAGTGTCAGTGTCAGGAGCAGTGCCACGAGCAGTGTCAGTGTCAGGAGCAGTGTCAGGAGCAGTGTCAGTGTCAGGACCAGTGTCAGGCGCATTCTCAGGATCAGTAGCAGTGTCAGTGTCAGGAGCAGTGTCAGGAGCAGTGTCAGTGTCAGGAGCTGTGTGAGGAGCAGTGTCAGTGTCCGGAGCAGTGTCAGGAGCAGTGTCAGGGTCAGGAGCAGTGTCAGGGTCAGGAGAAGTGTCAGGGCCAGTGCCAGTGTCAGGAGCAATGTCAGTGTGAGCAGCAGTGTCAGGAACAGTGGCAGGAGCAGTGTCACTGTCAGGAGCTGTGTCAGGAGCAGTGTCAGGCACAGTGTCAGTGACAAGAGCTGTGTCAGGACCAGTGTCAGTGTCAGGAGCAGTGTCAGGAGCAGTGTCAGAACCAGCGCCAATGTCAGGAGCAGTGTCAGGAGCAGTGTCAGTGTCAGGACCAGTGTCAGGCGCATTCTCAGGATCAGTAGCAGTGTCAGTGTCGGGAGCAGTGTCAGTGTCAGTGTCACTGTAAGGAGCAGTGTCACTGTTAGGAGCAGTGTCAGGAGCAGTGTCAGTGTCAGGAGCAGTGCAGGATCATTGTAGTATCAGCAGCAGTGTCTGTGTGAGGAGCTGTGGCAGGAGAAGTGTCAGTGTCAGGAGCAGTGTGAGGAGCAGTGTCAGTTGCAGGACCAGTGTCAGTGTCAGGAGCAGTGTCAGGAGCAGTGTCAGGGTCAGGAGAAGTGTCCGGACAAGTGCCAGTGTCAGGAGCCGTGTCAGTGTGAGTAGCAGTGGCAGGAACATTGGCAGGAGCAGTGTCACTGCCACGAACTGTGTCTGGAGCAGTGTCAGTATCTGGAGCAATGTCACGAGCAGTGTCAGGAGCAGTGTAAGTGTCAGTAGCAGTGTCGGGAGAATTGTCAGGATCAGCAGCAGTATCAGTGTCATTAGCGGTGTCAGGACCTGGGTCAGTGACAGGACCTGTGACAGTGTCAGTGTCAGGAGCAGTGTCAGGAGTAGTGTCAGCAGCATTGTCAGTATCGGCAGCAGTGCCAGTGTCAGGAGCAGTGACAGGAGCAGTGTCAGTGTCAGGAGCATTATCAGTGTCAGGAGCAGCGTCAGTGTCAGGAGCAGTGTCAGAGTCAGGAGCTGTGTCAGGAGCAGTGTCAGGAGCAGTGCCATTGTCAGGAGCAGTATCACGAGCAGTGTCAGTGTCAGTAGCAGTGTCAGGAACAGTGTCAATGTCAGCTTCAGGAGCAGTGTCAGTGTCAGAAGCTCTTTCAGGACTAGTGTCAGGTGCAGTGTTAGTGTCAGTGTCTGGAGCAGTGTCAGGAGCATTGTCAGGATCAGCAGTGTGTCAGTGTCAGGAGCAGGGTCAGGAGCAGTGTGAGTGTCAGGAGCAGTGTCAGGAGCAGTTTCAGGAGCAGTGTCAGTGGCAGGAGCAGTGTCAGGACCAGTGCCAGTGTCAGGAGCATTGTCAGGATCAGCAGTGTGTCAGTGTCAGGAGCAGGGTCAAGAGCAGTCTCAGTGTCAGGAGCAGTGTCAGGAGCAGTTTCAGGAGCAGTGTCAGTGGCAGGAGCAGTGTCAGGACCAGCGCCAGTGGCAGGAGCAGTGTCAGTGTCAGCAGCAGTATCAGTGTCAGGAGCAGTGTCAGGATCAGTGTCAGTATCAGGAGCAGTGACAGGAGCAGTGGCAGGAGACGTGTCAGTGTCAGGAGCTGTGTTAGGACCAGTGCCAGTGTCAGGAGCAGTGCCAGTGTCAGTATCGGGAGCAGTGTCAGTGTCAGGAGCAGTGTCAGGAGCAGTGTCAGCCACATTGTCAGTATCAGCAGCAGTGCCTGTGTCAGGAGCAGTGACAGGAGCAGTGTCAGTGTCAGGAGCAGTGTGAGGAGCAGTGTCAGCGACAGGAGCCGTGTCAGTGACAGGAGCAGTGTCAGGAGCAGTGTCAGTGTCATGATCAGTGTCAGGAGCAGCAGCACTTACAGGAACAGTGTCAGGAGCACTGTCAGTGTCATGAGCTGTGTCAGGAGCAGTTTCAGTGTCTGGAACAGAGACACCAGCCGTGTCAGGAGCGGTATCAGTCTCAGTAGCAGTGTCTGGAGCAGTGACAGTGTCAGGAGCAGAGCCAGTGTCAGTGTCAGGAGCAGTGTCAGTGTCAGAAGCAGTGTCAGCGACAGGAGCAGTGTCAGTGACAGGCGCAGTGCCAGGAGCAGTGTCAGTGTCAGTTGCAGTGCCAGGATCAGTATCAGGAGCAGTGCCAGTGTCAGGAGCAGTGTCACGTACACTGTCAGTGCCAGGAGCACAGTGAGGGACAGTGCCAGTGACAGGAGCTGTGTCAGGAGCAGCGACAGTGTCTGGAGCAGTGTCACGAGCAGTGTCAGTAGCAGTGTCAGTGTCAGTAGCAGTGTCAGAAGCAGTCTAAGTGTCAGGAGCAGCGCCAGTGACAGTATCAGGAGCACTGTCAGTGTCAGGAACAGTATCAGGGTCAGTGTCAGGGTCAGGAGCAGTGTCAGTGTCAGGAGCAGAGTCAGTGTCAGGAGAAGTTTCAGGAGCAGTGTCAGGAGCAGTGTCAGTGTCAGTGCCTGGAGCAGTGTCAGGAGCATTTTCAGGGTCAGCAGCAGTGTCAGTGTCAGAAGCAGTGTCAGGAGCAGTGTCAACAGCATTGTCAGTATCAGCAGCAGTGCCTGTGTCAGAAGCATTGTCAGTATCAGCAGCAGTGTCTGTGTCAGTAGCAGTGACAGGAGCAGTGTCAGTGTCGGGAGCAGTGTCAGGAGCAGTGCCAGTGTCTGGAGCAGTGTCAGTGTGAGGAGCAGTGTCAGGAGCAGTGCCAGTGTCTGGAGCAGTGTCAGTGTGAGGAGCAGTGTCAGGAGCAGTGTCAGTGACAGGAGCAGTGTCATTGTCAGGAGCTGTGTCAGTAGTAATTTCAGGAGCGGTGGCAGCGTCAGTGTCTGGAGCAGTGTCAGGAGCAGTCTCTGGGTCAGGAGCAGTGTCAGTGTCAGGAGCAGTGTGAGGAGCCGTGTCAGGAGCTGTGCCAGGAGCTGTGTCAGGAACTGTGTCAGAAGCAGTGTCAGTGACAGTAGCTTTTTCAGGAGCAGTGTCGGTGCAGCAGCTGTGTTAGGAACAGTGTCAGGGGCAGTGTCAGTGTAAGGAGCCGTGTCAGGAACAGTGTCAGGAGCAGGATCAATGTCAGGAGCAGTGTCAGTAGCAGTGTCAGTGTCAGGAGCTATTTCAGGAGTAGTGTCATGTGCACTGACAGTGTCAGTGTCGGGAGCAGTGTCAGGAGCACTGTCAGGATCAGCAGCTGTGTCAGTGTCAGGAGCAGTGTCAGCGTGAGGAGCAGTGTGAGGAGCAGTGTCAGCGACAGGAGCAGTGTCAGTGACAGGAGCTGTGTCAGGAGCAGTGTCAGTGTCACGAGCAGTGTCAGGAGTAGTTTCAGGAGCAGGGTTAGTGTCAGGAGTAGTGTCAGTGTCAGGAGCTATTTCAGGAGTAGTTTCATGTGCAGTCTCAGTGTCAGTGTCTGGAGCAGTGTCAGGAGCATTGTCAGGATCAGCAGCAGTGACAGTGTCAGGAGCAGTGTCAGGAGCAGATTCAGCGTCTGGAGCAGTGTCACGAGCAGTGTCAGGAGCAGCGCCAGTGACAGTATCAGGAGCAGTGTCAGTGTCACGAGCAGTGTCAGGAGTAGTTGCAGCAGCATTGTCAGTATCGGCAGCTGTGCCAGTGTCAGGAGCAGTGTGAGGAGCCGTGCCAGTGTCAGAAGCTGTGTCAGGAGCAGTGTCAGTGTCAGCAGCGGTGTTAGGAACTGTGTCAGGGGCAGTGTCAGTGTCTGGAGCAGTATCAGGAGCAGTGTCAGGAGCAGGATCAGTGTCAGGAGCAGGGTCAGTGTCAGGAGCAGTGTCAGGACCAGTGCCAGTGTCAGGAGCAGTGTCAGGACCAGTGTCAGTGTCAGGAGCAGTGTCAGGACCTGGGTCAGTGACAGGACCTGTGACAGTGTCTGGAGCAGTGCCAAGAGCAGTGCCAGTGTCAGTGTCAGGAGCGGTGTCAGGCGCACTGTCAGTAGCAGTGTCAGTATCAGGAGCAGAGTCAGGACAAGAGCCAATGTCAGGAGCAGTGTCAGGACCAGTGCCAGTGTCAGAAGCAGTGTCAGGACCAGTGTCAGTGACAGGAGCAGTGTCAGTGTCAGGAGTAGTGTCAGGAGCTGTGTCAGTGTCAGGAGCAGTGTCAGGAGCAGTTTCAGGAGCAGTGTTAGTGTCAGGAGCAGTGTCAGGACCAGTGCCAGTGTCAGGAGCAGTGTCAGGAGCAGTGTTAGTGTCAGGAGCATTATCAGTGTCAGGAGCAGCGTCAGTGTCAGGAGCAGTGTCAGAGTCAGGAGCAGTATCACGAGCAGTGTCAGTGTCAGTAGCAGTGTCAGGAACAGTGTCAATGTCAGCTTCAGGAGCAGTGTCAGTGTCAGAAGCTCTTTCAGGACTAGTGTCAGGTGCAGTGTTAGTGTCAGTGTCAGGAGTAGTGTCAGGAGCTGTGTCAGTGTCAGGAGCAGTGTCAGGAGCAGTTTCAGGAGCAGTGTTAGTGTCAGGAGCAGTGTCAGGACCAGTGCCAGTGTCAGGAGCAGTGTCAGGAGCAGTGTCAGTGTCAGGAGCATTATCAGTGTCAGGAGCAGCGTCAGTGTCAGGAGCAGTGTCAGAGTCAGGAGCTGTGTCACGTACACTGTCAGTGTCAGGAGCACAGTGAGGGACAGTGCCAGTGACAGGAGCTGTGTCAGGAGCAGGGACAGTGTCTGGAGCAGTGTCACGAGCAGTGTCAGTAGCAGTGTCAGTGTCAGTAGCAGTGTCAGAAGCAGTGTAAGTGTCAGGAGCAGCGCCAGTGACAGTATCAGGAGCACTGTCAGTGTCAGGAACAGTATCAGGGTCAGTGTCAGGGTCAGGAGCAGTGTCAGTGTCAGGAGCAAAGTCAGTGTCAGGAGAAGTTTCAGGAGCAGTGTCAGGAGCAGTGTCAGTGTCAGTGCCTGGAGCAGTGTCAGGAGCATTTTCAGGGTCAGCAGCAGTGTCAGTGTCAGAAGCAGTGTCAGGAGCAGTGTCAACAGCATTGTCAGTATCAGCAGCAGTGCCTGTGTCAGAAGCATTGTCAGTATCAGCAGCAGTGTCTGTGTCAGTAGCAGTGACAGGAGCAGTGTCAGTGTCAGGAGCAGTGTCAGGAGCAGTTCCAGTGTCTGGAGCAGTGTCAGTGTGAGGAGCAGTGTCAGGAGCAGTGTCAGGAGCAGTGCCAGTGTCTGGAGCAGTGTCAGTGTGAGGAGCAGTGTCAGGAGCAGTGTCAGTGACAGGAGCAGTGTCATTGTCAGGAGCTGTGGCAGTAGTAATTTCAGGAGCGGTCAGCGTCAGTGTCTGGAGCAGTGTCACGAGCAGTCTCTGGGTCAGGAGCAGTGTCAGTGTCAGGAGCAGTGTGAGGAGCCGTGTCAGGAGCTGTGTCAGGAGCTGTGTCAGGAACTGTGTCAGGAGCAGTGTCAGTGACAGTAGCTTTTTCAGGAGCAGTGTCGGTGCAGCAGCTGTGTTAGGAACAGTGTCAGGGGCACTGTCAGTGTAAGGAGCAGTGTCAGGAACAGTGTCAGGAGCAGGATCAATGTCAGGAGCAGTGTCAGTAGCAGTGTCAGTGTCAGGAGCAGTGTTAGGAACAGTGTCAATGTCAGTTTCAGGAGCAGTGTCAGTGTCAGGAGCTATTTCAGGAGTAGTGTCATGTGCAGTGTCAGTGTCAGTGTCGGGAGCAGTGTCAGGAGCACTGTCAGGATCAGCAGCAGTGTCAGTGTCAGGAGCAGTGTCAGCGTGAGGAGCAGTGTGAGTAGCAGTGTCAGCGACAGGAGCAGTGTCAGTGACAGGAGCTGTGTCAGGAGCAGTGTCAGTGTCACGAGCAGTGTCAGGAGTAGTTTCAGGAGCAGGGTTTGTGTCAGGAGCAGTGTCAGTGTCAGGAGCTATTTCAGGGGTAGTTTCATGTGCAGTCTCAGTGTCAGTGTCTGGAGCAGTGTCAGGAGCATTGTCAGGATCAGCAGCAGTGACAGTGTCAGGAGCAGTGTCAGGAGCAGAATCAGCGTCTGGAGCAGTGTCACGAGCAGTGTCAGGAGCAGCGCCAGTGACAGTATCAGGAGCAGTGTTAGTGTCACGAGCAGTGTCAGGAGTAGTTTCAGCAGCATTGTCAGTATCGGCAGCAGTGCCAGTGTCAGGAGCAGTGTGAGGAGCCGTGCCAGTGTCAGAAGCTGTGTCAGGAGCAGTGTCAGTGTCAGCAGCGGTGTTAGGAACTGTGTCAGGGGCAGAGTGAGTGTCTGGAGCAGTATCAGGAGCAGTGTCAGGAGCAGGATCAGTGTCAGGAGCAGGGTCAGTGTCAGGAGCAGTGTCAGGACCAGTGCCAGTGCCAGGAGCAGTGTCAGGATCAGTGTCATAGACCGGAGCGGTGTCATGAGTAGTGTCAGTGTCAGGAGCAAAGTCAGGACCAGTGCCAACGTCAGCGGCAGAGTCAGGACCAGCGCCAGTGTCAGAAGCAGTGTCAGGACCAGTGTCAGTGACAGGAGCAGTGTCAGTGTCAGGAGTAGTGTCAGGAGCTGTGTGAGTGTCAGGAGCAGTGTCAGGAGCAGTTTCAGGAGCAGTGTTAGTGTCAGGAGCAGTGTCAGGACCAGTGCCAGTGTCAGGAGCAGTGTCAGGAGCAGTTTCAGGAGCAGTGTCAGTGTCAGAAGCAGTGTCAGCGACAGGAGCAGTGTCAGTGACAGGCGCAGTGCCAGGAGCAGTGTCAGTGTCAGTTGCAGTGCCAGGATCAGTATCAGGAGCAGTGCCAGTGTCAGGAGCAGTGTCACGTACACTGTCAGTGCCAGGAGCACAGTGAGGGACAGTGCCAGTGACAGGACCTGTGTCAGGAGCAGCGACAGTGTCTGGAGCAGTGTCACGAGCAGTGTCAGTAGCAGTGTCAGTGTCAGTAGCAGTGTCAGAAGCAGTCTAAGTGTCAGGAGCAGCGCCAGTGACAGTATCAGGAGCACTGTCAGTGTCAGGAACAGTATCAGGGTCAGTGTCAGGGTCAGGAGCAGTGTCAGTGTCAGGAGCAGAGTCAGTGTCAGGAGAAGTTTCAGGAGCAGTGTCAGGAGCAGTGTCAGTGTCAGTGCCTGGAGCAGTGTCAGGAGCATTTTCAGGGTCAGCAGCAGTGTCAGTGTCAGAAGCAGTGTCAGGAGCAGTGTCAACAGCATTGTCAGTATCAGCAGCAGTGCCTGTGTCAGAAGCATTGTCAGTATCAGCAGCAGTGTCTGTGTCAGTAGCAGTGACAGGAGCAGTGTCAGTGTCAGGAGCAGTGTCAGGAGCAGTGCCAGTGTCTGGAGCAGTGTCAGTGTGAGGAGCAGTGTCAGGAGCAGTGCCAGTGTCTGGAGCAGTGTCAGTGTGAGGAGCAGTGTCAGGAGCAGTGTCAGTGGCAGGAGCAGTGTCATTGTCAGGAGCTGTGTCAGTAGTAATTTCAGGAGCGGTGTCAGCGTCAGTGTCTGGAGCAGTGTCAGGAGCAGTCTCTGGGTCAGGAGCAGTGTCAGTGTCAGGAGCAGTGTGAGGAGCCGTGTCAGGAGCTGTGCCAGGAGCTGTGTCAGGAACTGTGTCAGGAGCAGTGTCAGTGACAGTAGCTTTTTCAGGAGCAGTGTCGGTGCAGCAGCTGTGTTAGGAACAGTGTCAGGGGCAGTGTCAGTGTAAGGAGCCGTGTCAGGAACAGTGTCAGGAGCAGGATCAATGTCAGGAGCAGTGTCAGTAGCAGTGTCAGTGTCAGGAGCAGTGTTAGGAACAGTGTCAATGTCAGTTTCAGGAGCAGTGTCAGTGTCAGGAGCTATTCAGGAGTAGTGTCATGTGCACTGACAGTGTCAGTGTCAGCAGCAGTGTCAGGAGCAGCGTCAGTGACAGGAGCAGTGTCAGTAGCAGTGTCAGCAGCAGTGTCAGTGTCAGGAGCTGTGTCAGGAGCATTGTCAGTATCAGCAGCAGTGTGTGTGACAGGAGCATTGTCATGAGCAGTGTCAGTGTCAGGAGCAGTGTGAGGAGCAGTGTCAGTTGCAGGACCAGTGCCAGTTTCAGGAGCAGTGTCAGTACCAGTGTCAGTGTCAGGAGCAGTGTCAGGAGCTGTGTCAGAAACAGAGTCAGTGTCAGTGTCGGGAGCAGTGTCAGTCTCAGTATCAGGAGTAGTGTCTGTGTCAGCTGCAGTGTGAGGAGCAGTGTCAGTGTCAGGAGCAGTGTCATTAGCAGTGTCAGTGTCTGGAGCAGCGTCAGGAGCATTATCAGGATCAGCAGCAGTGTCAGCGTCAGCAGCAGTGTCAGGAGCAGTGTCAGTAGCAGTGTCAGTGTCAGGAGCAGAGACAGAACCAGCGCCAATGTCAGGAGCAGTCTCAGGAGCAGTGTCAGGAACAGTGCCAGTGTCAGAAGCAGTGTCAGGACAAGTGTCAGTTACAGGGGCAGTGTCAGTGTCAGGATCAGTGTCAGTGTCAGTGTCGGGAGCAGTGTCAGTGTCAGTGTCACTGTCATGAGCAGTGTCAGCGTCAGTGCCAGGGGCAGAGTCAGGAGCAGCAACAATGTCAGGTGCAGTGTCAGGAGCAGTGTCAGGACAAGTGTCAGTTACAGGAGCAGTGTCAATGTCAGGATCAGTTTCAGTTTCAGTGTCAGTGTCACTGTCATGAGTAGTGTCAGTGTCAGTGTCAGAAGCAGTGTCAGGACAAGTGTCAGCTACAGGAGCAGTGTCAGTGTCAGGAGCTGTGTCAGCAGCAGTGTCAGTGTCAGGAGCAGTGTCAGGAGTAGTGTCAGCGTTAGAGTCAGGAGCTGTGACAGGAGTAGTGTCAGGAGCAGTGTCAGTGTCAGAAGAAGTGTCAGGAGCAGTGTCATTGTCAGAAGTAGTTTCAGGAGCAGTGTCAGTGTCAGTGTCTGGCGCAGTGTCAGGAGCAGTGTCAGGTTCAGGAGCAGTGTCAGTGTCAGCAGCTGTGTCAGGAGCTGTGTCAGGCGCAGTTGCAGTGACAGGGGCTGTGTCTGGAGCAGTGTCAGTGTCAGGAGCAGTGTCACGAGCAGTGTCAGGAGCAGTGTCAGCCTCAGTATCAGGAGTAGTGTCTGCGTCAGGAGCAGTGTGAGGAGCAGTGTCAGGAGCAGTGTCAGGAGCAGTGCCAGGAGCAGTGCCTGGAGCAGTGTCAGTGTCAGCAGCAGTGTCAGGAGCAGTTTCAAGAGCAGTGTCAGTGTCAGGAGCATGGTCAGGAGCATTGTCAGGATCAGCAGCAGTGTCAGTGTCAGGAGCAGTGTCAGGAGCCGTGTCAGTGTCAGGAGCAGTGTCAGGAGCAGTGCCAGGAGCAGTGCCAGGAGCAGTGTCAGTGTCAGGAGCAGTGTCAGGACCAGTGTCAGGAGCAGTGTCAGTGTCAGGAACACTGCCAGGAGCAGTGTCAGTGTCAGGAGCAGTGTCAGTGTCAGCAGTAATGTCAGGCGCAGTATCAGTGCCAGGAACAGTGTCAGGAGGTGTGTCAGCGTCAGGAGCAGTGTCATGAGCAGTGTCAGTGTCAGGAGCAGTGTGAGGAGCAGTGTCAGTTGCAGGACCAGTGTCAGTTTCAGGAGCAGTGTCAGGACCAGTGTCAGCGTTAGGAGCAGTGTCAGGAGCTGTGTCAGGAACAATGTCAGTGTCTGTGTCCGGAGCAATGTCAGTGTCAGTGTCACTGTCATGATCAGTGTCAGCGTCAGTGTCAGGAGCAGTGTCAGGAGCATTGTCAGGATCAGCAGCAGCGTCACTGTCAGGAGCAGAGACAGAACCAGCGCCAATGTCAGGAGCAGTCACAGGAGCAGTGTTAGGAACAGTGCCAGTGTCAGAAGCAGTGTCAGGACAAGTGTCAGCTTCCGGAGCAGTGTCAGTGTCAGGAGCTGCGTCAGGAGCAGTGTCATGGAGCAGTGTCAGTGTAGGGAGCAGTGTCAGGAGAAGTGTCACGAGCTGTGTCAGGAGCAGTGTCGCTGTCAGAAGCAGTGTCGGGAAGAGTGTCATTGTCAGGAACTGTGTCAGAAGTAGTTTCAGGAGCAGTGTCAGTATCAGTGTCTGGAGCAGTGTCAGGAGCAGCGTCAGTGTCAGTACCATGAGCAGTCCCTGTGGAGGTGCAGTGCGGTGTCAGGAGCAGTGTCAGGAGCAGTGTCAAGGGCAGGAGCAGTGTCAGCGTCAGCAGTAGTGTCAGGCGCAGTGTCAGTGCCAGGAGCAGTGTCAGGAGCTGTGTCAGTGTCAGGAGCAGTGTCATGAGCATAGTCAGTGTCAATAGCAGTGTGAGGAGCAGTGTCAGTTGCAGGGCCAGTGTCAGTTTCAGGAGCAGTGTCAGGACCAGTGTCAGTGTCAGCAGCAGTGTCAGGAGCTGTGTCAGGAACACACTCAGTGTCAGTGTCGGGAGCAATGTCAGTCTCAGTATCAGGTGTAGTGTCTGTGTCAGGAGCAGTGTGAGGAGCAGTGTCAGTGTCAGGAGCAGTGTCATTAGCAGTGTCAGTGTCAGGAGCAGCGTCAGCAGCATTGTCAGGATCAGCAGCAGTGTCAGTGTCAGGAGCAGTGTCAGGAGCAGTGTCAGTAGCAGTGTCGGGAGCAGTGTCTGGGTCAGGAGCAGTGTCAGCGTCAGGAGCAGTGACAGGAGCAGTGTCGGTGTCAGGAGCAGTGTCAGTGTCAGTGTCAGGAGCAGAGTCAGGAGCAGTTTCAGTGTCTGCAGTGTTGTCACGAGCAGTGTCAGGAGCAGAGTCAGTGTCCGTAGCAGTGTCAGAAGCAGTGTAAGTGTCAGGAGCAGCGCCAGGGACAGTATCAGGAGCAGTGTCAGTGTAACGAGCAGTGTCAGGAGTAGTGTCAGGAGCAGGGTTAGTGTCAGGAGCTGTGTCAGTGTCAGGAGCTATTTCAAGAGCAGTTTCATGTGCAGTCTCAGTGTCAGTGTCTGGAGCAGTGTCAGGAGCATTGTCAGGATTAGCAGCAGTGACAGTGTCAGTAGCAGTGTCAGGAACAGTGTCAGTGTCAGCAGCAGTGTCAGGAGAAGTGTCAGTGACAGGAGCAGTGTCAGGAGCAGTTTCAGGAGCAGTGTCAGTGTCAGTTGCACTGTGAGGAGCACTGTCAGTGTCAGGAACAGATCAGGGTCAGTGTCAGGCTCAGGAGCAGTGTCAGTGACAGGAGCAGTGTCAGTGTCAGGAGATGTTCAGGAGCAGTGTCAGGAGCAGTGTCAGTGTCAGTGCCTGGAGCAGTGTCAGGAGCATTTTCAGGATCAGCAGCAGTGTCAGTGTCAGAAGCAGTGTCAGGAGCAGTGTCAACAGCATTGTCAGTATCAGCAGCAGTGCCTGTGTCAGAAGGATTGTCAGTATCAGCAGCAGTGTCAGTGTCAGTAGCAGTGACAGGAGCAGTGTCAGTGTCAGGAGCAGTGTCAGGAGCAGTGCCAGTGGTCTGGAGCAGTGTCAGTGTGAGGAGCAGTGTCAGGAGCAGTGTCAGGAGCAGTGCCAGTGTCTGGAGCAGTGTCAGTGTGAGGAGCAGTGTCAGGAGCAGTGTCAGTGACAGGAGCAGTGTCATTGTCAGGAGCTGTGTCAGTAGTAATTTCAGGAGCGGTGTCAGCGTCAGTGTCTGGAGCAGTGTCAGGAGCAGTCTCTGGGTCAGGAGCAGTGTCAGTGTCAGGAGCAGTGTGAGGAGCCGTGTCAGGAGCTGTGCCAGGAGCTGTGTCAGGAACTGTGTCAGGAGCAGTGTCAGTGACAGTAGCTTTTTCAGGAGCAGTGTCGGTGCAGCAGCTGTGTTAGGAACAGTGTCAGGGGCAGTGTCAGTGTAAGGAGCCGTGTCAGGAACAGTGTCAGGAGCAGGATCAATGTCAGGAGCAGTGTCAGTAGCAGTGTCAGTGTCAGGAGCAGTGTTAGAACAGTGTCAATGTCAGTTTCAGGAGCAGTGTCAGTGTCAGGAGCTATTTCAGGAGTAGTGTCATGTGCAGTGTCAGTGTCAGTGTCGGGAGCAGTGTCAGGAGCACTGTCAGGATCAGCAGCAGTGTCAGTGTCAGGAGCAGTGTCAGCGTGAGGAGCAGTGTGAGGAGCAGTGTCGCGACAGGAGCAGTGTCAGTGACAGGAGCTGTGTCAGGAGCAGTGTCAGTGTCACGAGCAGTGTCAGGAGTAGTTTCAGGAGCAGGGTTAGTGTCAGGAGTAGTGTCAGTGTCAGGAGCTATTTCAGGAGTAGTTTCATGTGCAGTCTCAGTGTCAGTGTCTGGAGCAGTGTCAGGAGCATTGTCAGGATCAGCAGCAGTGACAGTGTCAGGAGCAGTGTCAGGAGCAGATTCAGCGTCTGGAGCAGTGTCACGAGCAGTGTCAGGAGCAGCGCCAGTGACAGTATCAGGAGCAGTGTCAGTGTCACGAGCAGTGTCAGGAGTAGTTTCAGCAGCATTGTCAGTATCGGCAGCAGTGCCAGTGTCAGGAGCAGTGTGAGGAGCCGTGCCAGTGTCAGAAGCTGTGTCAGGAGCAGTGTCAGTGTCAGCAGCGGTGTTAGGAACTGTGTCAGGGGCAGTGTCAGTGTATGGAGCAGTATCAGGAGCAGTGTCAGGAGCAGGATCAGTGTCAGGAGCAGGGTCAGTGTCAGGAGCAGTGTCAGGACCAGTGCCAGTGTCAGGAGCAGTGTCAGGACCAGTGTCAGTGTCAGGAGCAGAGTCAGGACCTGGGTCAGTGACAGGACCTGTGACAGTGTCTGGAGCAGTGCCAAGAGCAGTGCCAGTGTCAGTGTCAGGAGCGGTGTCAGGCGCACTGTCAGTAGCAGTGTCAGTGTCAGGAGCAGAGTCAGGACAAGAGCCAATGTCAGGAGCAGTGTCAGGACCAGTGCCAGTGTCAGAAGCAGTGTCAGGACCAGTGTCAGTGACAGGAGCAGTGTCAGTGTCAGGAGTAGTGTCAGGAGCTGTGTCAGTGTCAGGAGCAGTGTCAGGAGCAGTTTCAGGAGCAGTGTTAGTGTCAGGAGCAGTGTCAGGACCAGTGCCAGTGTCAGGAGCAGTGTCAGGAGCAGTGTCAGTGTCAGGAGCATTATCAGTGTCAGGAGCAGCGTCAGTGTCAGGAGCAGTGTCAGAGTCAGGAGCTGTGTCAGGAGCAGTGTCAGGAGCAGTGCCATTGTCAGGAGCAGTATCACGAGCAGTGTCAGTGTCAGTAGCAGTGTCAGGAACAGTGTCAATGTCAGCTTCAGGAGCAGTGTCAGTGTCAGAAGCTCTTTCAGGACTAGTGTCAGGTGCAGTGTTAGTGTCAGTGTCAGGAGCAGAGTCAGGACAAGAGCCAATGTCAGGAGCAGTGTCAGGACCAGTGCCAGTGTCAGAAGCAGTGTCAGGACCAGTGTCAGTGACAGGAGCAGTGTCAGTGTCAGGAGTAGTGTCAGGAGCTGTGTCAGTGTCAGAGCAGTGTCAGGAGCAGTTTCAGGAGCAGTGTTAGTGTCAGGAGCAGTGTCAGGACCAGTGCCAGTGTCAGGAGCAGTGTCAGGAGCAGTGTCAGTGTCAGGAGCATTATCAGTGTCAGGAGCAGCGTCAGTGTCAGGAGCAGTGTCAGAGTCAGGAGCTGTGTCAGGAGCAGTGTCAGGAGCAGTGCCATTGTCAGGAGCAGTATCACGAGCAGTGTCAGTGTCAGTAGCAGTGTGAGGAACAGTGTCAATGTCAGCTTCAGGAGCAGTGTCAGTGTCAGAAGCTCTTTCAGGACTAGTGTCAGGTGCAGTGTTAGTGTCAGTGTCTGGAGCAGTGTCAGGAGCATTGTCAGGATCAGCAGTGTGTCAGTGTCAGGAGCAGGGTCGAGAGCAGTCTCAGTGTCAGGAGCAGTGTCAGGAGCTTTTTCAGGAGCAGTGTCAGTGGCAGGAGCAGTGTCAGGACCAGTGCCAGTGGCAGGAGCAGTGTCAGTGTCAGCAGCAGTATCAGTGTCAGGAGCAGTGTCAGCGACAGGAGCAGTGTCAGTGACAGGCGCAGTGCCAGGAGCAGTGTCAGTGTCAGTTGCAGTGCCAGGATCAGTATCAGGAGCAGTGCCAGTGTCAGGAGCAGTGTCACGTACACTGTCAGTGTCAGGAGCACAGTGAGGGACAGTGCCAGTGACAGGAGCTGTGTCAGGAGCAGGGACAGTGTCTGGAGCAGTGTCACGAGCAGTGTCAGTAGCAGTGTCAGTGTCAGTAGCAGTGTCAGAAGCAGTGTAAGTGTCAGGAGCAGCGCAGTGACAGTATCAGGTGCACTGTCAGTGTCAGGAACAGTATCAGGGTCAGTGTCAGGGTCAGGAGCAGGGACAGTGTCTGGAGCAGTGCCAGGAGCAGTGTCAGTGTCAGTTGCAGTGTCATTGTCAGGAGCTGTGTCAGTAGTAATTTCAGGAGCGGTGTCAGCGTCAGTGTCTGGAGCAGTGTCACGAGCAGTCTCTGGGTCAGGAGCAGTGTCAGTGTCAGGAGCAGTGTGAGGAGCCGTGTCAGGAGCTGTGTCAGGAGCTGTGT